>NC_090933.1:569670361-569974059 GCF_040938575.1 Ambystoma mexicanum | reverse complement strand
ATTTATTTATTCATGTATTTATTTTTACATTTATAGCAGTGTGCTAAACCCTCAGCCATCAGGTTGCTAGTTACAGGAAGTGCAAAGTGACATTCTTCAAAGTGCAAGATCATGCATACAGTTTACAGCAAGTAGGTGGCTCTAGAAGGTGTGATCTGGCAGAGCCACCCCTCATGGTACGGGGGCTACATCAGTTATGCACATATGCGAAGGACACAACCAAGTAAGTGTTCAGATTATGAAAGCACCGCCTTATGGTACGGGGGGCTACATCAGGTATGCACATGTGCAAAGGACCCATTCAGGTAAGTGTACACACTGGGAAAGACACGCCTCATGGTACATGGGACTGTATTAGGTATACACATATGCAAAGGACACAAACAGGTACATGTACAGACTGGGAAAGCCACACCTCATGGTACGTGGGACTGTATTAGGTATACACATATGCATAGGACACAATCAGATAAGTGTACACACTGGGAAAGCCAAGGTACAGGGGGCTACATCAGGTATACACATATGCAAGGGACACAATCAGGTAGGTACTCAGTCTGTGAAGCCAGGCTTCATGGCATTGAGGTTTGCAGACAAGTGAGATAAATAATCAGCATGGGACTACAGGTCAGGTCAGGAAGGATGCATGCATGTAGGGGAACATAATCGGGTCAGTAAAGTAGGTTGCAGGTAGCCGGTGGGCATCTGGATGCTAATCACATTATAAGGGGTTGCGACAGGTAAATTACAGACAAAGCAAATTAAGTTTTCAGCATGGGGCTGTAATGTCACAGCAGGTGGGATTCATACATAATGAAATGCAAACGCTGCAAAAAGCTGCTTGGTGACTTCAGGAAGGATGCAGCATGGACAGTGCGGGGTGCAAGAAAAACAACGTAAGAAGAGCAAAACAATGCCCCCTTAGGGCTCCTGTTGCACCCTGTACCACTGCACACAACCCATACCCTTAGTGACTGCCTCCTCCACATCTTACCAGTGGGAGAGCACACCCACACATCTATGCTCCTACCTGAGTGGGTACTGGCTGATCCACTACCCTGCTGCACATTGCGTGTGCTGGAAAACTACCTGATGCCCCTGCCTCTGTCTTCAAATATGGTGTAACCCCACTCCACCTCTGCTGCCCTGCCACCACCACTGGCAGGGTCAGACCGCTTTGCCTGCAATCTGTGGCCACATTTGTTGGTGGAGCCCTGCCCATACATCCACTCTCCCTCATGCTCTCCAGGGTGCACCCTTCTTCTGTATAGATGAACAGTTGTGGCACATGTGTCTACAACCCCTTACCATGTCCCTCATAACCCCCACCCCTGTAGTACCTCTGGCAACCTCTACCCTTTCTGCTCCCTGTGTGCCCTCCTATCCCCATAGCCCTTCAACACAGGACCCACACCCTATGTCAGAACCCCAGCTCTCTATCAAGGCCGTCACCAGCACCAATCTCTATGTCAAATCCCCTCTACTCAACCAGCTCCCTTTAATTGCCCCACTCTTCATCTGTCTCCAACCTGTTCCTCTGGGTTGACATCCTACCATTTTGGCACTCCCTGTGTCAGTGCACCCACCTCCGAGACATCATTCAACACATCACTCAAAACATCACTGACTAATTAAATATACATGTACAACATGCGTTACCAACTCCAACACCATTTAAGGCTGCAAGGCATCCCTGTGTGTAGGAACTCACATATTAGCCCTATGACAATCCTACACAGGCCATCCATAGAGAAAGACAACTCATGAGCAATAATTAAACTACCACTCAGTGGGCCTCTTTATAAGGCTGGCGGCTGCAGTATGAATGGTGCTGGTAAGGCACCGGCACCGTTCATACCGGGTTGCCGCATTACGAGTTCTGCTCACGGGTTCCTGACAGCCCGCCAGGTGTTACCTTGCGGGCTGTGTGGCACCCGCGAGCATAACTCGTAATGCCGCCAGCACCGTTATTAACGGCGCCGTTGCATCCATGCTCCCTACCCCCATTCTGCCCTATAGGGCAGAATGGGGATCGGGAGCCCGGCATTACTGCCTCCCGCCAATGGGCAATTACTGAGGTGGTGCCGGTAGCGAGCATGGGCGTAGCCGTGCCTGCCATACAGGCACAGCTACCGCCATGCTTGTAATGAGGCCCAGTGACTTCAACACATGTATAATTTGTATACCAAAACCTCCTACAGACATTGATCAGACACACTTATGTCATAAGCAGCAACAGAAACAATAGTTTATTTACGAGAACATTCTGCAGATTGTCCCTCTGCTAACCCCACCCGTGCAGAAACAGATACCAACTCACAGGCAGCATGCACCGTTACTCCTTCATCCACCCACAATAATTCCTTAGGGCAAACAAGAACCATTGTATGCACTACACTCTGAACCTTCCATGTACAGGCTCCAAGCTCCCATTACACCCTTGTCCCTCCTACTCATCCCAGTACATCATAAAATAGGTGTGCCACCTCTGCCACAGGTATCACAGCACATACAATAGACAATGCAACTTAAGGTGATTTGTAACTGAACTCACAAATTTTAAGGACAGCCATTCATCCCTCACCAGTGGATGGATGACAGGTTGGTGTGTCCCAACACTTGTCCAGTGTCTGTGCATGTCTATGCCAATAAAGGGATGTAATGTAGGAGGTATCTAGCCTATCATGTATCAGGGTGGGTTCTACCCTCATCAAAGTAAATGTAATGTTGCCCCACAAAATAAGCAACTGCATTACCCCTCAACAAAAACATGTGCACAGGAACATCCCAGGGAAACTGACTCCAAGCAGCATGTCATGGAGGTGTAACCAATAGCATAAATCATATGTGCACCAGATCAAGGAGACATGTACACACTCAATGAATTAGGACAACTCACATCTTCAGTGACAGTGACTCTCGCCCATATAGCACCATATTGAATCATTCATGTTCAACCCTATGTGTACCACATCATGCCACAATCGGGATGCTTGGATCAACAGCAATGCTAATACATGACAGTACACAACCTTACCTGGTGGTACTGCTGGTGTGCTGTTAATCCCTAGCCACCGCCACCTAACACTGTACCTCTGCTGCGTTGCTAGGAGGGTCATTGTCCAGCAGAGGAAATGCTGACTTGGTGGAAATATAATGCTGAGGTGTCGTCTCACAGAGTGTGGGAGCTTGATTAACCAAGAGATCTGAAATGACATTGGACATTTATTTCAGATTACCTGAAGGAGTCTGTCTGACAGACTGCACTTATCATGCACATCATTGTTCAATGGAATGTTCACCTGTGTTTGCGTGAGACTGTAGCAATACAGATGACCACATCAGTTGGCTTGACTGAGCACATTGGCACATACAGTCCCCCAGATCAATAATGTGCCCAGTACCATAGGCAGTTGAGTGACTGTCATCTAGAGCACTATGACCCTGTCACGAGTAAAAAATAAATACAGTCCACACTGGATGGGGACAACAAATAGAGAAATGCATACTCCATCCTCGGGCTTACGTACAACAGGGTCAATGAACAAGGGGTGGTGCTGGCAACAGGATAGGGGTGTGTGGAGACATGGCAAATGGCATCACCTGCATAGTTCAGTTGAAATCCCATCCTGTGGTGGATCCAGGGATGGTGCGCTCTGACTATGCATGGCCAAAGTCTGGTCCTCATTGGCTAGGGCCACTCATGAGAGGGGTGGATGCATGAGTGACCCAATGCAACAAGGTCCTGATGATGGTTATCACGAGTGGCAAAGAGTCCTTGACATCTCCAACTGCATGCTGAGATGTTGCGGCAAGGCAGCCATCTCTTTGCAGTGGATGTGCCCTCATGCTGAGATTGTCTCAAAGAATCCATATTTTGACATGGGTAGTCCCTTGAGGCCACATCTCCTCGTTCAAATATTCTCTCAAGGAATCCATGTCTTGATGGAGGGTTTCCCTTGAGGACAACATTTCTTTATGCAGGGATGGCCTCAAGAAGGTCATCTCTTGCCTCAAAACGCCTTTTAGGCCAAAAACTCATGATGCAGGGATTGCCTCAAGGCAGAACCTTTGTCACGAGTCACCTGGCTCTCCTGCAACAATAGGTATAGTTTGGCCGTGTGTGCAGCGTTGGAGGAGATGGCATTTTCAGCCAGTCAATGGATGTCCTAGACTATCTCTTGCAACACCTCAGCCCATTGGGCACTTGCATGTAGCACCTCATTCTCACACTTCTAGTGTCCGACAGGCACACGTCCACAAGCTGGGATGCCGAAGCCCAGGCCTGTCGCAGTGAGTGCACTGTCATTGACTGCCAGTCTACAACCCTCCCACTGACATCAACCTCCACTGCTACCTCCATGATGGTAGAAGGCATGAGAGTGAGCAGCCGTTTTGAAAATCATTGCCGTGTTGGGTTGGTGCTGGGTGTTTCAGTTTGTGAATGGACAGGATTCTTTTCACTGCCTTCATCAACATAAAAGTGCCTCTGCAGGAGCCTCAGCGAGTGAGCAGCCGTTTTGAAAATCATTGCCGTGTTGGTGCTGGGTGTTTCAGTTTGTGAATGGACAGTAGTCTTTTCACTGCCTTCATCAACAAAAAATTGCCTCTGCAGCAGACTCGGCGAGTGAGCAGCCGTTTTGAAAATCATTGCCGTGTTGGTGCAGGGTGTTTCAGTTTGTGAATGGACAGGAGTCGTTTCACTGCCTTCATCAACATAAAAGTGCCTTTGCAGGCAGACCCTTGGCAGAGTGAGGCAGAGTGTTCCTGTGGCGGGTGAAGGAGGGAAGTAGCGGCTGCCTACACAGACCCTAATGCGTGAGTCTTGTGCCTGGAAATTCCAGTCATTTTACTGTTCATGTGTATATGTCTGATCACCGTGACAGCTGTGGCCAATATTGACATTTGAGCCTGGTGCAGCTAACTCTGTGGGCTTCGCCTGGAGCACAGTGGCTGCATTGCTTGGACAAGTTTATCTGTGATCAAGAATTTCATTAATAGCGAACTGCGCTGCTTACAGATTTCGCACATATTATCTCCGGCACAGTTCATGACTGTTTAAACTTACAAACACAGCACTCAATGTATTTTGGGCGATTGAAACGGCGCGCCCGGAACTTAACTGTGCTGGTCTGATCGCCTCACCTGTGCATTGCCTTTGATCCCGGTGAAAGGCGTAACTTGCAACAGTGATAAGTGTTAGATTTTCTTCTTTCCATTCATTACTCTGACAGAATCAATATTACGGCAAAAGCCGCCAGGAGCAAACGAATATTGATCAACTATTACTTTTTTGTTTGACTTTACTTTAGCCCTTGGATACATATTCTTTCACTGCTTGGTGAGGCCAACTAGCAAATCAGCGCCACTAACAGCTGTCATGACAAATTGGACTCAGAGGGATTGTCACATTGAGTCGTGTTGTTGTCAGAAGATCTATAAGGCTCACAGTTAAGAAGTGCTCTGCGACAAGATATTATCTTCAAAATCAGAGGGGCAGGGCCCCTATGGCTAGCACTTCTAGGGGAAAGGAAACTAAAATGGCACCTGTAGAAAAAGGTGCAATCACAGACTTATTTCCATTACCTAGTACCCCCAGCAGACCAATCATACTACCACCGGAGGAGAGTGAGATTGCTACTCATAGTACGAATAATACCAACGATGGTTTAGGGGAAAGTGTAATTGATAACAATTCCTTACTGGAGCTCTGCTTATCTATGCGGAGATCCATGATCCCCTTACCTGGAAGTGGGGCCGGAAACCAGATTGCAGTCCATCAACAGCCCACTTTAGCCTCACAACGGAAACATATAACAGACTATCTGCCTCTCCTAATCTGGATGTACATCTGGAGTCATCTGAACCGGATAGTAGCGGAGACCAGGGGGACAACCGCTCGACTCTGGTGGAACTGCAATCCTCGGTGGCATTGTTACAGTTTGCTCTAAATATTCTGCTAAAGATGTGTGGGTGAATATTGGAAGTCACTCCTGCCTTACCGGCAGGTAATACAGCAATCAACGCCAATAACAGCAATTGGGCGACAGCGCAGAATGAAGGGAATGATATACCACTTGAATGCCCAGAGACAGCGGATCTGGAAACAAATACCACAAATAATTTGGACGTTTATTTTTCACGGAAGCAAAGGCGAATGGCCAGAAGAGCGACCATGCGGAAAAAGCCTCATACAGTGACTATAACATTACCTGATACAGCAGTACCTGAGAAGGACATTTCTAGACCCACAGAAGGGAGTACACCAAAGAAGGGCCTGAGAAAAATGAAACGGAAAGCTGCGCATGCTTGCAAACGTACCTCAGGTAAAGTAAGGGCAAACTGACGAGTTTGCTCATTCTTGATAAGAGTAATACCTCACTTCTAGTTGAAGAAGTGGAACTGGAGTCATTGCTTTGCCCAAGTGAGCAGGAAGCTAATTTAGCTCCGTCCATTACAAATACCAATCCAACTTCACTGCCTCAGTTAGATGCTGTACCAACACCATCCACTGAGGACAAAGTTAACATCAATGGGTCCCAATGTGGACAGACATGTATTATTAAGAAATTGTATCAAAACAGCAGTCGTGTCTGGATCGCTAGATCTGTTTTGATGACTAGACTTCATTCAATTCCTCAGTTGAGAGTATTGAGATCGGAAGAGTTTGAATTTGTTGAACCATTGAAAGTGACAAACTCTAACACATTTGCAATACATTGTAAATTGTTGCCAACTGCAAACATGATATGTAACTTTAAAAACAACTGCGTGAAAGCTGATATTGAAGTGTATGCCGACCCGAATATGGCTGACCCTAAATGGCCAATGCTACCGTTAAGTACTCATACTGATGAAATTACGATGCCACAGCTACCCAAAGGAAACTCTGTGCAAATGTCTAACAAACAGAATGTCCTTAAGTGGCTCGCAGAGTCTCTCCCTGCTGTGTCACTAAGACAATGAGATCATTCTTTGGTCTCATGGAATTGTCAGGGATTTAGCCATTTATTAGCTGCGGATGGCTCTATCCCCTCATTGGCAGGGCATACCTGTATTTGTCTCCAGGAGACTTGGCTAACCTCTTGGGCCCTATTAAATGGATATACTATCCATCAGGTATTAGCCAAAAAGGGACTGAGGGGAATACCATACGGGGGACTGCTAATTGGGATATTACATCCATTACAGTCTACTCGTATCCATTCTAATATGGATGAGTTAGTCATAGCGTTTGAGTTAGAACTCCCCGGTAAAGATACAGTAGATACAATGCTATTGATTAGCCTTTATAATCCCCATGGATCCTCACATAGCGATCTTATTCAGGAAGCTTGTCACGATTTGTTTATTGATTGGATGATTGTACCTAAAAATGAACTTGTAATAATTGTGGGTGACTTTAATTGTCATTTAATGGACAGCACGGGCAAGAGTAAAAATCCTTTGCTGAAGAGTAAAGGCAAATTATGGCATTTGGGAGAGAACCCAGAGGGATTACTATGGTTCAACTTTCTCATATCATGGGGCTTTGAAATGTTAAATGGGAGAACCACTAGTGACTATCTGGGGCAGCCTACATGGTGTAATGAAAAGTCTAGAAGCACACTTGATTATGTCTTTGTTAGCCCTTTAATGGTCTCTCGGGTTATAGAGATGAGGGTCAATAAGAACGACTAGAGTGATCATGCTATGCTTGCATTGACGTTTAACTTCTTGATACAATATGCCGGCCAGACCTACTGGAGAATTGAGGATGAATCATGCCTCATCGAATGTCCGGTGGTCTGACCATAATATCAAGAAAGCAATGGAAGCTACTGTAGGAATGACAAGCATGAGTCGTTGTGAGTTTCTTGCGATGTCCAGTAGTCAGATCGAAGAATGGATATCATCCTTTTCATATAGGTATGCCACTACTAAAACAAGTATGCAAGCTCCAGAAGCCAAGGCATCTAACATCTTCGATGTAGAGATTACAGATGCCAAAAGAGTACTAAGAACAGAGCTTAAGAAGCTTCGCAAAGATTGCACCTCATGGAATAATTACTATAATCTAACCAGGAAGTGCAGGAATGCCTTTAGATCATGGCTTAGGCGGGAGTGCTACGCATCCAAGTTGCTTAAATGGCAAAAGACGGTGCAAGTATTACGTAAAGTGAATTCACGGTCTATATTGGGATTGTCACATTGAGTCGTTTTGTTGTCAGAAGATCTATAAGGCTCACAGTTAAGAAGTGCTCTGCGACAAGATATTATCTTCAAAATCAGAGGGGCAGGGCCCCTATGGCTAGCACTTCTAGGGGAAAGGAAACTAAAATGGCACCTGTAGAAAAAGGTGCAATCACAGACTTATTTCCATTACCTAGTACCCCCAGCAGACCAATCATACTACCACCGGAGGAGAGAGAGATTGCTACTCATAGTACGAATAATACCAAAGATGGTTTAGGGGAAAGTGTAATTGGTAACAATTCCTTACTGGAGCTCTGCTTATCTATGCGGAGATCCATGATCCCCTTACCTGGAAGTGGGGCCGGAAACCAGATTGCAGTCCATCAACAGCCCACTTTAGCCTCACAACGGAAACATATAACAGACTATCTGCCTCTCCTAATCTGGATGTACATCTGGAGTCATCTGAACCGGATAGTAGCGGAGACCAGGGGGACAACCGCTCAACTCTGGTGGAACTGCAATCCTCAGTGGCATTGTTACAGTTTGCTCTAAATATTCTGCTAAAGATGTGTGGGTGAATATTGGAAGTCACTCCTGCCTTACCGGCAGGTAATACAGCAATCAACACCAATAACAGCAATTGGGCGACAGCGCAGAAAGAAGGGAATGATATACCACTTGAATGCCCAGAGACAGCGGATCTGGAAACAAATACCACAAATAATTTGGACATTTATTTTTCACGGAAGCAACGGCGAATGGCCAGAAGAGCGACCATGCGGAAAAACCCTCATACAGTGACTATAACATTACCTGTTACAGCAGTACCTGAGAAGGACATTTCTAGACCCACAGAAGGGAGTACACCAAAGAAGGGCCTGAGAAAAATGAAACGGAAAGCTGCGCATGCTTGCAAACGTACCTCAGGTAAAGAGGGCAAACTGACGAGTTTGCTCATTCTTGATAAGAGTAATACCTCACTTCTAGTTGAAGAAGTGAAACTGGAGTCATTGCTTTGCCCAAGTGAGCAGGAAGCTAATTTAGCTCCGTCCATTACAAATACCAATCCAACTTCACTGCCTCAGTTAGATGCTGTACCAACACCATCCACTGAGGACAAAGTTAACATCAATCGGTCCCAATGTGGACAGACATGTATTATTAAGAAATTGTATCAAAACAGCAGTCGTGTCTGGATCACTAGATCTGTTTTGATGACTAGACTTCATTCAATTCCTCAGTTGAGAGTATTGAGATCGGAAGAGTTTGAATTTGTTGAACCATTGAAAGTGACAAACTCTAACACATTTGCAATACATTGTAAATTGTTGGCAACTGCAAACATGATATGTAACTTTAAAAACAACTGCGTGAAAGCTGATATTGAAGTGGATGCCGACCCGAATATGGCTGACCCTAAATGGCCAATGCTACCGTTAAGTACTCATACTGATGAAATTACGATGCCACAGCTACCCAAAGGAAACTCTGTGCAAATGTCTAACAAACAGAATGTCCTTAAGTGGCTCGCAGAGTCTCTCCCTGCTGTGTCACTAAGACAATGAGATCATTCTTTGGTCTCATGGAATTGTCAGGGATTTAGCCATTTAATAGCTGCGGATGGCTCTATCCCCTCATTGGCAGGGCATACCTGTATTTGTCTCCAGGAGACTTGGCTAACCTCTTGGGCCCTATTAAATGGATATACTATCCATCAGGTATTAGCCAAAAAGTGACTGAGGGGAATACCATACGGGGGACTGCTAATTGGGATATTACATCCATTACAGTCTACTCGTATCCATTCTAATATGGATGAGTTAGTGATAGCGTTTGAGTTAGAACTCCCCGGTAAAGATACAGTAGATACAATGCTATTGATTAGCCTTTATAATCCCCATGGATCCTCACATAGCGATCTTATTCAGGAAGCTTGTCACGATTTGTTTATTGATTGGATGATTGTACCTAAAAATGAACTTGTAATAATTGTGGGTGACTTTAATTGTCATTTAATGGACAGCACGGGCAAGAGTAAAAATCCTTTGCTGAAGAGTAAAGGCAAATTATGGCATTTGGGAGAGAACCCAGAGGGATTACTATGGTTCAACTTTCTCATATCATGGGGCTTTGAAATGTTAAATGGGAGAACCACTAGTGACTATCTGGGGCAGCCTACATGGTGTAATGAAAAGTCTAGAAGCACACTTGATTATGTCTTTGTTAGCCCTTTAATGGTCTCTCGGGTTATAGAGATGAGGGTCAATAAGAACGACTGGAGTGATCATGCTATGCTTGCATTGACGTTTAACTTCTTGATACAATATGCCGGCCAGACCTACTGGAGAATTGAGGACGAATCATGCCTCATCGAATGTCCGGTGGTCTGACCATAATATCAAGAAAGCAATGGAAGCTACTGTAGGAATGACAAGCATGAGTCGTTGTGAGTTTCTTGCGATGTCCAGTAGTCAGATCGAAGAATGGATATCATCCTTTTCATATAGGTATGCCACTACTAAAACAAGTATGCAAGCTCCAGAAGCCAAGGCATCTAACATCTTCGATGTAGAGATTACAGATGCCAAAAGAGTACTAAGAACAGAGCTTAAGAAGCTTCGCAAAGATTGCACCTCATGGAATAATTACTATAATCTAACCAGGAAGTGCAGGAATGCCTTTAGATCATGGCTTAGGCGGGAGTGCTACGCATCCAAGTTGCTTAAATGGCAAAAGACGGTGCAAGTATTACGTAAAGTGAATTCACGGTCTATATTGGGATTGTCACATTGAGTCGTGTTGTTGTCAGAAGATCTATAAGGCTCACAGTTAAGAAGTGCTCTGCGACAAGATATTATCTTCAAAATCAGAGGGGCAGGGCCCCTATGGCTAGCACTTCTAGGGGAAAGGAAACTAAAATGGCACCTGTAGAAAAAGGTGCAATCACAGACTTATTTCCATTACCTAGTACCCCCAACAGACCAATCATACTACCACCGGAGGAGAGAGAGATTGCTACTCATAGTACGAATAATACCAACGATGGTTTAGGGGAAAGTGTAATTGATAACAATTCCTTACTGGAGCTCTGCTTATCTATGCGGAGATCCATGATCCCCTTACCTGGAAGTGGGGCCGGAAACCAGATTGCAGTCCATCAACAGCCCACTTTAGCCTCACAACGGAAACATATAACAGACTATCTGCCTCTCCTAATCTGGATGTACATCTGGAGTCATCTGAACCGGATAGTAGCGGAGACCAGGGGGACAACCGCTCGACTCTGGTGGAACTGCAATCCTCGGTGGCATTGTTACAGTTTGCTCTAAATATTCTGCTAAAGATGTGTGGGTGAATATTGGAAGTCACTCCTGCCTTTCCAGCAGGTAATACAGCAATCAACACCAATAACAGCAATTGGGCGACAGCGCAGAAAGAAGGGAATGATATACCACTTGAATGCCCAGAGACAACGGATCTGGAAACAAATACCACAAATAATTTGGACGTTTATTTTTCACGGAAGCAACGGCGAATGGCCAGAAGAGCGACCATGCGGAAAAACCCTCATACAGTGACTATAACATTACCTGATACAGCAGTACCTGAGAAGGACATTTCTAGACCCACAGAAGGGAGTACACCAAAGAAGGGCCTGAGAAAAATGAAACGGAAAGCTGCGCATGCTTGCAAACGTACCTCAGGTAAAGAGGGCAAACTGACGAGTTTGCTCATTCTTGATAAGAGTAATACCTCACTTCTAGTTGAAGAAGTGAAACTGGAGTCATTGCTTTGCCCAAGTGAGCAGGAAGCTAATTTAGCTCCGTCCATTACAAATACCAATCCAACTTCACTGCCTCAGTTAGATGCTGTACCAACACCATCCACTGAGGACAAAGTTAACATCAATCGGTCCCAATGTGGACAGACATGTATTATTAAGAAATTGTATCAAAACAGCAGTCGTGTCTGGATCACTAGATCTGTTTTGATGACTAGACTTCATTCAATTCCTCAGTTGAGAGTATTGAGATCGGAAGAGTTTGAATTTGTTGAACCATTGAAAGTGACAAACTCTAACACATTTGCAATACATTGTAAATTGTTGGCAACTGCAAACATGATATGTAACTTTAAAAACAACTGCGTGAAAGCTGATATTGAAGTGGATGCCGACCCGAATATGGCTGACCCTAAATGGCCAATGCTACCGTTAAGTACTCATACTGATGAAATTACGATGCCACAGCTACCCAAAGGAAACTCTGTGCAAATGTCTAACAAACAGAATGTCCTTAAGTGGCTCGCAGAGTCTCTCCCTGCTGTGTCACTAAGACAATGAGATCATTCTTTGGTCTCATGGAATTGTCAGGGATTTAGCCATTTAATAGCTGCGGATGGCTCTATCCCCTCATTGGCAGGGCATACCTGTATTTGTCTCCAGGAGACTTGGCTAATCTCTTGGGCCCTATTAAATGGATATACTATCCATCAGGTATTAGCCAAAAAGGGACTGAGGGGAATACCATACGGGGGACTGCTAATTGGGATATTACATCCATTACAGTCTACTCGTATCCATTCTAATATGGATGAGTTTGTGATAGCGTTTGAGTTAGAACTCCCCGGTAAAGATACAGTAGATACAATGCTATTGATTAGCCTTTATAATCCCCATGGATCCTCACATAGCGATCTTATTCAGGAAGCTTGTCACGATTTGTTTATTGATTGGATGATTGTACCTAAAAATGAACTTGTAATAATTGTGGGTGACTTTAATTGTCATTTAATGGACAGCACGGGCAAGAGTAAAAATCCTTTGCTGAAGAGTAAAGGCAAATTATGGCATTTGGGAGAGAACCCAGAGGGATTACTATGGTTCAACTTTCTCATATCATGGGGCTTTGAAATGTTAAATAGGAGAACCACTAGTGACTATCAAGGGCAGCCTACATGGTGTAATGAAAAGTCTAGAAGCACACTTGATTATGTCTTTGTTAGCCCTTTAATGGTCTCTCGGGTTATAGAGATGAGGGTCAATAAGAACGACTGGAGTGATCATGCTATGCTTGCATTGACGTTTAACTTCTTGATACAATATGCCGGCCAGACCTACTGGAGAATTGAGGACGAATCATGCCTCATCGAATGTCCGGTGGTCTGACCATAATATCAAGAAAGCAATGGAAGCTACTGTAGGAATGACAAGCATGAGTCGTTGTGAGTTTCTTGCGATGTCCAGTAGTCAGATCGAAGAATGGATATCATCCTTTTCATATAGGTATGCCACTACTAAAACAAGTATGCAAGCTCCAGAAGCCAAGGCATCTAACATCTTCGATGTAGAGATTACAGATGCCAAAAGAGTACTAAGAACAGAGCTTAAGAAGCTTCGCAAAGATTGCACCTCATGGAATAATTACTATAATCTAACCAGGAAGTGCAGGAATGCCTTTAGATCATGGCTTAGGCAGAAGTGCTACGCATCCAAGTTGCTTAAATGGCAAAAGACGGTGCAAGTATTACGTAAAGTGAATTCACGGTCTATATTGGGCTTGCTGGGTAAGGCAAGGGGTGACACTAGCAGTTCACTTACTAACCCTAATGGTGCAGGACAGTGGGAGGAATTTCTGAGAAGTCGTAATAGTCGCGCCCCAGTACAATGTCAGGAGACTGGAAACTGGAATCGGCTCTTACCTCCATTTGAGGTGACAATAGAGTCGCTAACTGCCAGGATAAAAAAGCTCAAATCATCGAGAGCACCGGGGCCTAATGGCCTTGCAAATGTTATATTAAGAAGTAACCCGGAGTATTGGGCATAAGTTTTGAAAATACTGTTCGATAAGATCCTTGCAGACGGATGTATTCTGGAATCATGGCAGATGGCGATACTGGTCCCGATCTACAAAAAGGGGGATCAGACAGACCCATGTAATTACCGTTTATTGTCTATGTTGGACTGCATGGGCAAATTATTTGCCACGTATCTACTGCATGAATTGCAGGCATGGATGGCTAGATAGAAGATAGTGGACCGGTTTCAATGTGGCTTCAGGGCCGGATATTCCACAGTGCATAACTTGGTGGTAATGGATATTCTTCGAACTAGGGCTAGATTAGCCGGCAACCCACCATTATATGCACTATTTATTGACTTCAAGGCGGCTTTCGACCTAGTGCCGAGAGAACTTTTGTGGTCTGAACTCAAGACCTTGGGCTGCCCCAATGGGATACTTTATTATCTCAGATTATTACATCACAACACCTCGGTATCTTTGAAGCTAGACGCCAAGGGGAATATGACCAGTAGGATCCAACAAACTTGTGGTGTAAAACCAGGCTGTGTTACTGCACCACTACTATATAACCTGTTTGTCCGCGACATACCGAAAGCAATAACAGCAGAACATAACTGTCCCCCTAAGATAGGCAGAGTCCACTGTCCAGTCCTAGCTTATGCTGATGACTTAGTCATCATGGACCACACTATCAGTGGACTACGTAGCTCAGCAGAGGCTCTATGGGCCTATGCTCAAAGTAATGGCCTCTCGATCAACCTGGAAAAGACCCAGATAGTGGTTTTTGCCAGTAAGAAGATAGCACGAGTGGGTATTAAAATTCACGAGTCAGCGATTCAATATACCCCCTTTTATACATATCTAGGTATAGAGATAGAGCCCAAGGGTCATTACAATATATGCAAACAAGCTTGGATTACCCAAGCGGCTCAAATTACTGCTTTGATACATTGTTTTTCTGCCTCATATTGTGGGTATACTATCTGGGCTGCAAGCCAACTATATCTTCAGGTGCTAGCGCCCATGATCACATATGGACTAGAATCCTTACAGCTAATGGATGGAAAATATTGGAAGAAGATACTTGGTCTCTCAACATGTATACCCATGTCCATCCTCAGGTTGGAATTGGGCCTTATTTCACTGAAATCTCAGGTACTTAGGAAGAGGGAGGAACTGTATTTAAAAATGACATTGAATGCAGACAATCTATTACTTTCTGCTATGCATAGTGAAATTAATAAATCCTCTGCATCTTCACTTATGAAAAAACCTATGGACAGCTATCTGGAGAAGATTGGTTGGACTAATAGGATGTATGGGGACACGGCTAGTTCTTTGCGTGCTCTAACTAAGAAGGCAGAATTATGGGATTGGATTGATAACTTGCTCATTTGGAAGACTTGAAATGTTATAAATTTGTCCCATACATGCGTTATACCTTCAAGCAACCACTGCAATACTTGTCACTCTGCCCTTCGCCTCGTCTTAGGTGATTTATCCTCTTAATGAGGATTGATCAGCTTCTGGTATTGGCTATTGATGGGATTATGAACAATCTCCCTATATCAGAACGTTTTTGCCGGCTCTGCATGAATAAATCTGAGATTGAATCGGGTAAACATGTCCTAACCAGCTGCCCTGCCATGTTAAAAACCTACTCAATTTGCTATGGGGGGTTTGTCCATAGCGAGGACCACATAAGTAGTAACGATTTTTGGTTGAGGGCTGTTAATACAATTGGTATGAGACTTCATATTGCGATTCATGACGTATGGTTGATTGTTAAGAATCTGTTAGGTATAACTATTTAAGTGCTTCAGTACTCTGTTGAATAAAATATCATGTGTGAGAATGAGTGTCTGAATGACAAAGTATCATTTATGAATTAATTAGCGATTATGCCAGCAATTCTTTTTAGAAATTTTAGAAAGTGAAATTTCCATGGAATGAAATTGATCATAGGTGAATTAAAGTAATGTTTGAGTGTTGTTTAAATATTTGTGTAGATTTGATTTTCCTTTCTTGGTATAAGTTTGCTATTTTTTTGTCTTCTTCTTTGTTATAATTCTTATTTTATTGTTTAATATGTTTAATTTTGTTGTAACAATATTCTCTTTTTTGTAATGTATATTGATTTATGAAATGTGAAAAGCTTATGTTAAGCTGTAACACATTAATAAATAAATTAAACATGCAATATTGCATACACAGAAGCCACCAATGATGCAGGCCTCTCCTCTGCCAGGTCCAGAGTCATCTGTATCTCCTCCTCAGACTCAAAAGCCTCAAGAAACTCAAGGAGCTCGATGGCATCCAGACTACTCAGTGCTGGTCCCACCACCACATCCCTCAGTAGGCATTCCACATCTGATTCAGCAGAATCATCAGAAGACAAGTTGGCAGGCCTGCTGATGATGGCCTGTAACAGGAGGGGATTCTCACCAGACGCATCACCACAAGCTGAACTGGTGGATGGTTGTTCCTCATCCTCTGCCCTTTCCTCATCCACTGTGTCCTCACCTGCATAAAGTCAGACAGCAATATTCAGAGGCCAACCACCCCAGCTAAAAATTCATATTTAAATTAAAATCCATACAGACACAAAAGGGCCTGTTACATATGCATCAGAGATTGGTACTGGGCATTCTGTAATTTGGAAAACACAGGTGCCTAACATTCAATGCTCTTTTCAGTCATGTTGGTGCACATTAGGTCCTGCATCAAGCTACAGACTGGAAGAGTGGGTGGCCATAAATACATACAGACAGTTATGAGAGTAGAACATGTACCAGTAGACATATGGAGTTATGTGCTTCGTTGCAGAGTCCATTCTCTTCTTCATCATGCATACCTGCAACATTTGGAAGTAGCACACTTTCTCCTGCTGACAAAACATGCATGCAGGAATTTGTTGACAGCATCCCCATCACCCTCTTTGCCATGTTTTAAGAGACTACAACATGGATATGACCAGTGTGCAGTTGAAGGACCATTGAATTATTGACAGTCCAAATGTGGAATAAACATAACATATCACCTATCTTTTAGACAACCACCACAACTTCTATCAAGTACATCCCCATAAACAACTTGTCACTGGCATTGTAACTCACCCATATCCATAAATGGCAGGACCAGTGAATGGATTACTCTGACATTATCCATTGCTGAGTGTGATTCCATGTGAGCCAAATTTAGCTTTCAGACTGCACTATCCACAAGCATGAGACTGTGAGTGATCCAATGACATGTGTGATGCAGACCATTGGCACATATAGGTGGTTTGGTCTCACTAAAGATTTCTGTAGTAATGTGTGGGATATGATCAATGTCAACAGGAAACCTAGATCAAGCATCTGCCTTCTTTGTTACACAACATGTAGTGGAAGGGACCATAGATTAATTACTGTAGTAATCATTGAAGGGAGAGAACAAAGCCCACCGACAGTACTGTTACGTATTATTGCATATCATGTGGTGACACAAGCATATACACCATGCCCACATGGCACTCATCTGATGTGGCAGCATACGTGTCCATGCCTCACACTCCAACCACATGCTCACTCGTGATGAGGCCACTTCCTGAAATGGAATCAGCTCTTCAACATGTGGTGATCCACCACCAGTAGTCTGGGCAGAAGCCACATTGCTACCAAACTCCTCCTTAGTCCGCCTAGTGAGGTCCCCCATCCTTTTATGGAGCTTGTTGGAATTCAAGTGCAGCGTCCCAGTCATGGGAAAAGGTTCAGGTTGTACAAAATATATTAGTGTGCCTTACGTGTTAGTATTTTACTGTTTGGCAGAGCAGTTTGTACACTTGTTATTCACAGTTAGCTCTGGCCTATATTTGAATCATTGTAAAGCCTTACATAAATAGCAACAATGAAATTACATTGTGGATATCGAGGGTAGAACCAGGGTTATGTGTAGCAGTTTGTGTATTTAGCTTTAGTGACATATGTAGTGCTTTGTGGAGTATGCAAACAGGTAGTGGAAATAGGGTCAAGCAAGATAGTGAGTCAGAGAGGTACTGCAGTCAACACAAGGGCTATGTGCCGAGTTAGCAAAAGTCCTACCATGTTCGATCTTGGGCTAAGTTGTAATCCGTGCCCTTTTTTCTAGTAGGAAAAGCAGGCACGTTTTGAAGCTGAGGCACTGTCCATTTTCCATTATAAGAAATCAATTTCAATCCCTGTGAATGTTTAGACATCCAAGGTCGCGAGAAGACACGCTACATAGATAGTGGCTAATTGCATCAAGCCATGCAGATCACAGAAGCTGGGAACAGAATGGTGGGGGGGGAGATTAGGGCTGCAGCTGCACAAGCCGAATCTATGAGAATAAAGCAGGGTGTCCAGGGTGCCAAGTGGTAAAACTATATTGCAGAGCGATATTGCCCCCATCGAAAAAAGCAGCCGGCCCATTTGAATTGCAGGTGACTGCACAACTGGGATGAATAAAGGAGTGAAATTCAGGTCCTAGGAGTGATGCCCCAATCAAGTCGTTCATGGGCACCTAGGTTCCCAGGGAAGAAAAGGGCGGAGACGTACTGGAGATTTAATGTGTTCTGATTCAGGAGTAGCAAGTGGTGATGCCAATACATTTGGCGGCAAGGTCGAGGAAGCTGTTTGTGTGTGTCACAGTGTCTGATATAATGAGAAGACCATTGTATTAATGAGCAGGGGTGACCTTTTCATTCACACTCACTTCCTGATTGGGTCCTGTTGGGGGTATGCACATCATGAGATAGTCCACACTACTTTAACCAAAAAAGAAAGTTTATTAGTGCAACAAAGTACCTTAGTATAACCCACTGATCAAATTGCAGTGTTGTACGATGATTACACATTAGGTCACCTCTGAGTGGTTGTCTTTAGATAAAGTGTGACCAATAGGGTAATGAACTATAGGGGATGTTTAGATTTTTTGTATAGGTATTGACCAATTGGGAATGTGCGATTACGTTGTGATACTAAACTACTTAGCTTATGTTAATTGAGGATTCCACAATAAAAGATATAACTCAAAGTAGACGAGCTGCATTCTTAGTTTTGTTTTCAGTTGCATGGGATTGATGGAAACTCCTGGATGTAATTTCATGTTATAAACTTGGTTTTCTTGTAAATGGTTCACAGCTTATTCAGCGATCTCGAATTTGTTTTTATCAATCAAGTTTTTGGTATGTTCCGGCAAGCTCTTCCACAGCGTGCCTCTCCACCCCACAGGCATTTATCAAATATGTAACCTTCCAGCAAAGCCCCCATTGCTGGATCACGGGAATGGTACTTCCAGCCCAAGGGTGCAGGTCAATATGGTGTTCATGGACATAATCTGTGAGGTGTTGCAACTCCTCATCAGTGAAATACTTCTTCCTTGGTGGCCCCAAATCTGTGGCTGCTCCTGAGTTATTGCCTGTGCCTGCTCTGCAGACTGTCCCTTTTTAGCCCTGGAGGGCCTTGGGAGTACTAGGGCACCTGTAGCCTCACCACCATGTTTTGTAGGTAGACCCTTCCTCTACTCTCATTCCTGTCCTCTCCGTGAATCCCTAACTCTCATGGTGCAGTGCGATAGTTAAGGGAAAATGTTCTTCAGATCCCAAAGTAAGCCAGGTTTCCATACAATACCCAAAAAGATGACCATGTTTGTGCATTCTAGGAAAAGCACATGCTGGTGCGAGGCTCACATAAGCACACTATTTACAGTGTTACACTGCATATGTGTGCTTCATGCGGCATGGAACTTACAAACATCCAACTATTCCTCTGAGTTCCGCACTGCTGCCTCTTGAATGTAAAGGGGACAACTGTGCTTTGCTGTTACGACAGCTTTGAGTCATTTTGTGCCTCCATCTGCCATATTTTGCCTCATTAAATCATCATCTCCTGATGCCTGATAGTATGTCAGTGGTTGCGGACCATTTGCACTGCCTCGTAGTGCCTAATTTTCCTTCATAGCCTGTTCTTCTGTGGGTCCCCTAGCAGGCTCTGTGACCACCTCATCTGCCATATACAGACATGGACACCTCCATATTATCATCATAGCTCCACAGTTCAGAAACAGTAAGGTCCCAATTTAATTCTACCAGCCTCAGTTGCACCATGTCTGCAATATCTACCAGCACTCCAAAAGTGGCAAGTCTGAGGGCTGTCAACTTCTCTGCTGCTGGAGTTGGCATTCTGGGTGAACAGGCCCTGACCCATTATGATTCCCTCTTCAATCCGCAGAAGCAGCTTTGGGCATGTGGATTTCAAGGGATGTGGAAGGACATCACAGCTGCCATCAATGTGGAAGCAGTGGCAGTCTGTACTGTGGACAACACCAAGAAGCACTGGGATGACCTGAGAGCCAGGCAAAGGCGTGCTTGTGGCTGGGGCTTCCATGGAGGTGTACTCTGCAGGCCACCATCGAGTGACACTGCTTTACGTCTGGATTCTGCAGAGGATCCACCAAGGGCTTCATGTCCAGGACCTTCAACTGCAGGCCTGTATCCACACAAGGTGAACAGTACCACATATGTTGAATGTTCTGGATAGCTATAAATGAATTGAGGAAGTCAGAATTTTTCACTGCATGTCTGTTGCACAATTTGTAACTGAAATACAGCCAAATACACACACTGGCAGTTTGTCATGGCACATATCTGTGAAGTAGACAGGCGTAGGAGTGAGGCCTGGCAGTTTTGGGTTACAAAGAATATTTGTGTGCATGCAATGTGAGATGCTGACAGCAAGGTCATGGACAGAGACACAACACAAAAACCGATTTTGAGGCCATGCAGTGTACATTCAAACCCACTCCTCTATGGGTTGTTCCATTAATGAATGATGATTGCAACATATCCACTTAGCAGGTTGGACGGACATATGTATTTTTATGTCAGGTCATGGAAATTTAGTGCGTTTGATAATCTGGTTTTGCTCTCGGGATAAGTCAGACCACTAAATGAGGGAGCATACATGGTGTGTCATCATAATAGTTTTCCATGTTTGGCCCGATAGCATTGATGCTTGATCCTCAACAATGGGTGCAAGTATGTGTTGCATACTGTTCAGGGTCAAGTCCTAAAAATTAAAGTGGGGGGACACATCAACAAACGAATTAGATGTAATGTCGGCAGAAGGTATCATATCAAGGTGAAATATGCACATTTCATTAAATTGGCTTTGCATAACTAACCAAATTGCACAGGACAAACATCATTTGCCTTTCAAAAAATCAACACACACACACAACCGAGAGAGGATATTTTCTTCTAATAGTGTTTTTGAAAATGTTAAAAGGTGTACATGTTTTAAACTCCAAGAACCAATACAAATGTTCCTCCTAGGACTTGCATTACCGAAATGGGACATTTCACCTTTAGTTGTTTGTTATTTTTCATCAGGTTAGATAGTGCAGTGGTGAAGTGTCCAGCCTGCAAACCCTGTTTGACCCCTGAGGTCGACTTTAATTCATAAATTCAAAGAGGACATTGAATGCTTCTCATTTTAGCTGTAGGGTGGGAACTGAGTTCACCCTCTGAATAAAGTGGGTGGACTCGGTCCCCAGCGTGTACCCTCGACTTGAGCCCTGATACCGTTTATACTGGACTGTCATGGATTCATGTAGCAAAATGTGGTTGGGTGGAGATGTGACTAGGATGCCACGGACACATGTGGCCAGGTGCCCTTTCCATTGCCCTGCCTGCAGGACTTGGGTCACTGCTTCATTGCTATTACAATGTCAAATGATTCATTTTCATGTGTATGTGGGCACATGTCAATGTGCAATATTCACATGCGCATGTCTCATCATGTTCACTTGTCATTTCGCTCTCACTTGTGAGAAAGGATTCATTCAGATTTCGAAGCAGGGGCCTGTGTGTGTGAGGCAGATGTTTGTTGACGTATGATGTCTGCATGCTACTAATCCAAATGAGGGAGGTACACATCCATTGGCACTTATGATTGATTCCTATGTTGTATCTTACATTTACGACAGTGGCGGCGGCTGAACAAGAGGGGACAACCTGTCCTGTGGAGCTGCATGCAAGGGGCAAGGCCTCCAGACACCAACACAGAGTGTTAACATCTGATGGCACTGCTGCTGAGGAGGAGCCCCTGGATACCATCACCATGGAGGACACCTCAGTAGTAGAGGGACAGGGCCGTTGTGATGTAACCACACAGGGGCACCATGGCTTGGAGACCACATTGGAGGTGTAAGAATTTATGGAGGAGGAGGCCATTGCAGGCCTGCCCATGGAGTCAGGTGGGAGTACTGAGGGGAATGTGCAGGCTGCACACCTGGCCCTTGAACATGAGTCCCAGCAGTTCAACCTGGATATCCGTACATTCTCGTGTCAAAGGGCCATCTGCTGCAGCACTACCCACCTTCGCT
This sequence comes from Ambystoma mexicanum, assembly GCF_040938575.1. Taxonomy (NCBI): domain Eukaryota; kingdom Metazoa; phylum Chordata; class Amphibia; order Caudata; family Ambystomatidae; genus Ambystoma; species Ambystoma mexicanum. The sequence goes on along the minus strand of NC_090933.1, from coordinate 569,951,695 downwards.
AATGCCTCCACCCAGACTTATCCTGCTCTTCCGGGTGACGAGGCTATCCATGATGGCGTGCTAACACCGATGGTGGGTGGCTCCAGGCAGCAGGCATCTCTCTGTGATGCTGTTCATGCAAATCATGAGCTGCTTGGATAGCATCCCATTCAGGTGTGCCGCCTCTTGTCCCAACTGGTATCAGCACTGCTTTTCAGTGGCCTCTTTGGACAGGCCAGTGCAATGGACCCCTCCTCCTCCCTATATGTGCCCCTGTCAATTCAACTGAGGCCTCCATGTCAGTCAACACCATGGCCTCCGGTGCCCCTGTCCAAATATTGCTGATTCTCAATGTGCCTGTGTCCCTGGCAGAGGTGTAGCCTGGATTGTCCAATACGTGAGGCCTGAAGCTAATGTAGTTGTGCCCATAGCAAGGGAAGCCTGCAAAAAAAAAGGGGTTTGTTCTACTCCCACTCGCATGCTCAGGAGTGATCAAGGGTAGCGAAGGACCAGCCAAGTCCTCCCCCTGTAATAACACTCAAGTTGGTTTTGCTTTGACCAGAAATGCCAGTCAAACATGTGATGTTTATGCCAGAAAATGCTCATGCCCCAATACCCCCGTAGTCCTCAGCCTTTCTTGCCCCCCCACAACAAACCCCCACACACAGATGTGCAGTCTGAAATTACCACTTTAGTTTAGTAACTCATGAAAAATATGTATCGTCCCTTATTATGAAATTTCACAATTATTAAGACCATAATTGTGTATATCCCTACTTCCAATAAAGATGCGATTAGCAGGGACTTACGTGTGCTGCAGCTGGGACTGTCACTGCAAAGAGAAAGTGTTCTGGTACTGTCTCTAAGACATGAGGTGTACAATATGTAATGACCACAGTGTGCAAAATAGTGCATTGAATTAACATGTCTGTGGAGGGAAATTCAGCGTAAAAAGTGCAAAACAGGCAGTTCCTTCAGAATGAGTGAAAACCTCACAAGTTGGTATCAGCAGAGCAGCGTGTGTGTTCCAAACAATACTAGAATAACCGGATGATGCTCCTGGAAGACCTGTGTGCATTATTCCAGTACTGAAATAACAGGAAAAAGATCCTTTGGTAGACATCTGTGCAGGTTTCAGTACTGGACAAGCAAATCAAAATTAAGGTGCTTTGAAGTAGCCCAAGGTGCTGCAGGTCATGATTAAGTCGAGTGTCAAAGCTGTCTGTGGCTCAGTTCTGCAACAGCATAGGGTGTTGATGCTCAGGAATGACTTGCATCATCAGTGCTGTTCTAAAAGATGGTGCACAGACACCTGCTGGGTTTTTCTTGAAGTAGTTTCATATGTAGATTCAAATGTATCAAATTAAGTGTGTGTTTGGATTGTTGTTTATTTAAAAAATGGTATTTGCATTGGTGAATGACATCTGTGCTGAATGCCCTTTGACCCTGTGTAGGCTACAAAGCCAGCCTCTGCTCCATTCATTCCCTGCCTGCTGTTCTCCACAGTGGACAGGAGTGCACACGAGATGTGCTTTGATAGGCTAAAGATTGCATTGCTATAGCAACCTGAAGCTCAAAAGGGCTCCAATGGCTGGAAATAAGCCGGGCTGCTGAATGGGCATTTACAGATTTTGGGCAGGCCTTGCCTGCTCAGGCCTTACCCCTTCTACGCCTCTGGGACCTGGTAGAGGTGGAAGTTGGTACACAGGTAAATGAGGTTGTTGCAGAGCCTGCCCAGGAACCAACAAGGCAACAGGCTGTGAATGAATCTCAGGCAAGTGATTGCAGTGCAGGTGCAGTACTCCCCGAAGCAGACTGTACCTGCACCAGAGATGCATTGCCAGGCAGCAGTAGATGTTGGTGCTAAGGGGGCAATTCTTCGTAGGATAGCTGCCAGGAGGAGGCAACAAGGTGAACATATCCAGCAAGTAAAGCAAGCAGCAAGACATTGGGTGCATGCCCTGGTGTCTTTCTAGGTGGAATTTCTGAGGTAGCAGGATGAGGAAAGGCAGTGGGCACATGAGGCGGCAATTGCCAGGTTCAGGTTGAATGCTGCAGAGAGGTTGGCGCAGGCGTGGTCTGCCATTCTGAATGTGTCTTGCAGGACTGTAGAGGAGATAGAGTTAAGGATAAGGGAGGCGCTGAGAGCCAACTATGAAACAACAAGACCCACCTACAAGAGGTAAATGGCGAGGGAGAATCGGCCTTGGCACAGGAATTGACTCATGTACATAGTCTGGAGTATTAGGTTTCCTCTTATTATATTTATTGTGGTGCATATGACATTAGCTATGATTCAAATTCGTACATAGTTTTGCCTTAATACCTATTTTATTATTCAATGCAAGAGTTTGACATCTTTTTGTGCCATGTGCAGCATGTCTTGGTTTGCTGTTATCACATGATCTCCATGTATGCCCTATGGCTGCCAAGTGGTTTTAGATTAGACTCTGTGGCTCAAAGTGGTAGTGCCCTATTTGAAGGGGGACATGTGTGCATGCTTCAGCTGAGTGTGATGTTTACTTGGATGCTTTTAAGTTCTGTGCAGTGAAAAGGTACACACTTATCAATTGCGAGAGTAGCACTGTAAAACAGGAGGGGGCTCCTTTTAATTGTTTTGCAAGTAAAGCCCAAAATAAGAGTACCTTACATGTAAAAGACATACTGGGCCACTAGTAAGTATAAACAAACTTAGGGGTAGGCTGAAACGCAGTAAACAGGCCTTACAGCATGATTTTGCTGAAAACGTGTATCGGCTTTTTTATTAATCTGCAACAAAGCCGCAGTGGCTGGTAACACATCGCAGATGCGACGATCCCAGGCTGGTATGATAAGAAGAAAACAATAGTTGTTAATTTTTCAAGGTCACTGATTAGAACCAATGGGTCCTGCCGACAGGCAAGGAGGGAATAACCTTTTTATAATTGCAATTTTCAGAGGGAGTCAAAAGAACCAAAGCGGTTTCTAATTGCCCCTTAGAACGTTTCCCCTGGGAAGAAGTTTGAAGAGTTCTTAATATGCAACATTTGTATAGCAGCATAGCAGTATGTCCGTGGTTCAATGTTTTTCTATAAGGGTATACTGTGTGAGCACCAATGATGTAGGGAGATTTATTCATGTTACAAAGTTACTAATATTACTTTGTTTGAGTTTTATAAAACCTTTAGATTAATTAGTGTTTCTTTGACAGACACTTTTCACACAGTTCTGTTCCACAGTCTGTTTGAATATAGCTGTCCTGTGTCTGGGCCCTGAATAAACCTACTTTACTTTTTGCCTGCGTACACTCCTTTTTTGACTACTTTTGTAATTTTTATTGGTGAGTCCAGAGGCGACCCTGACACATTTTCATGGCCAATGTACATATGTGGGCTATGGCTATGGTTGATATGGGGAGGTGACATTTTGAGAGTTGCACGAGTTTCACATGGTTAGGCAACAAATCTGTTGGAGGGTCAACCATAATGCATGTTTACTTTTACATGTATTAGTGGTGGTTGAGTATGTTTTGAATTGTATGTCCAATGGTGGCGATGTGGGTAGATATTTTGGGAAGGAGGTATTTTTATGAAGATGTTTTGGGTCTCCTATCAGGGATAGGTACACATTTGTTTAGGTGACTGACCAGGTATTCTCCAGCGCTGGGACATTTGAGTAATCTGGCAACAGCTCATTCTCCTCTGCTCTTCCACTTCTCCAGATGGCTTATTCTTCTACGTATTCTTCTACCACAGTGTTTTAGGTGGCCCCTTGGCACTTGCTTCTCCATATGTTTGTGCTCACACTTCCTCAACACAGATAGCGTTTTAGAATTGTGGATGATATAAGTGGATATTGGGTCCCTTTAATTCAATGGGCTTCTGTGGGATGTATTTACCCATGCATCCTAGCCCTACCTCAAAACTGTGCAGTACTGACATGGAAAACATCATGATGGCCAGAGCTTCCCAGAAAATGCACAGGGAAATGCAGGAAGAATAGGCTGCCACCCATTTTTGCCGATGTTATGGGCACAGAAGGACACTGCCTAAAACCACCATTGGACTACCCGCACAGTAGTCTGAAACCATTGGGAATGGCAATGCTGATTGCCAAATGCAACCTAGAATTGTTGGGAATTCATTTTCTTAAATCCCAAAAATGGGGGCTGTACCAGTACTCACCACTATCCAAAAGCCGGCAGTTTAAAACCACCCTGTGTTTCTCTGAAGGCAGGCTCAAACTGTCTATTTTAAACATTGCAACACATCTAAAAACTCACTGGACACCAGCAGACATTTGGTAGAATGGAGTGTTGTGTGCCTACAAAATCTGGGAAATGAAGAGCCCAGAAAAATGCTTATAACAAGACTGGCTGCGCTGTGGATTTCAGCAGTTTAAGTTGCATTGGACTGAAAGACACTACAAATCTAAATGTTCAAATTGACTGAGTGACCTACTTTTGAGTGTCACATAGGTTGAAATTGTTTAAATGTCATAGTTTTAAACTTAGAATCAGCCTTCTAGCTGCATATGTAAAAAAATGTCTTGACTTAGACTGGGGAACAAAACGTGACATTTTATCTGAAACCTGGCTTAAGGAACTGAATTCTGCCTGGCAACTACCCCCATCAGAAGGGAAACTTGAGTCACAGCTGTGTTCCCAGGCCAACCTTCCTTTTGCTGCCCACACTAAGGATATGCCATCTATCTGATAATTGAATTATCTGTGCTCTGTAGGAGAGTGAACAAAGCCCTCTTCACTCAGGCAAAGGTTTTTATTACGCAGTCGTAAAATGTAGCTTCCTCTTGGCAGGAGCTGGGAGGGGCACTGCCTGTGAGAGCAAGCTGGCTTGGCAGAACTGGAAAGACCAGTATTTCTACCTTGTGCTGAGAGGAAACCACACCCCTTTGGAGCCAGAACATAACTTTAAAAAGATGAATAACTCATAGAGCGGACATGTGAAAATTTTATAAATTACACCATAATTCTTGTGATTTTTCTGCCCACATTTTAAGAGGTTTTTCGACCCGGTGGCATGTTCAGGGGGGTTTTAGCGGAAAAGTGGATATTACTCTAAATGTATGCATGTTAAAAATCTGAAACTTCATCAGTTAATGTCCCTACTCCCTGCACACATGTATGTAAAGTTGGGTCCATGTCAGAAATTGCAAAATCAGTTAAAAAGTGAAATATGTGCCAGTTCTGAATGCAAGCTCCCAGGAAGAGCAGAGTTTGAACAGGGGATACCTCCTGTAATGCATGATGGGTGCATATGATTTTAAAACAATATGTACCTCTGCAAATATGTATTTGTTTCAAATCTAGATTTGTGTGTAAGTTGACAGGAGGAGTGGACTTTCTGCAGGCTGTAAAATGACATCACTCTGACTCACAGTTCATTCCCCAATCAAATGATAAATGGAAGTTTGACCAATTAGAAGCTGAGAGAGAGGTAGGGTCAGTGATGCTAGAACACACCCACATTCTAAACACATAAAAGCAGACAGACAGGACAGATAGAGACCTTCAATTCCATTTGCTGCAACGCACTCTGCCGGAAAAATCCATACTTTACCTCCATTCACCTCCAGAAAGCCAAACTAGAGACTTCAATCTATCCAGAACTAGAGACCCAGACCAGAGAACCAGAGAGAGCTGACCCAGATCACTGTGAAGTGCAGAGGCCAGGCCAGACCAGACCAGAGTCCAGTTTAAAACCCTGACCAGATCCGTGATGAGGCCCATTTCACTCAAGAATATAGTGTGAGTACCTAGAAAACTGTGCAGAACCAATCTCTTAGTTAAAATAATATAATTCAATCTATTTAACCTAAGTAGAACTGCCTCCTAACTGTCACCTGTCATTTGTAAAGCTGTCAACTGTCATTTCTAGTTGCAAGCTGCACTTGTCATTTTGAGCTTTTGAAATTTGCAAACCCAAAAACGACCTTTATTAAATCGCTCATATCTCCGCGACCGTTTGGGCTAGAGACTTGCAGTAACTTTCCTCTGATAGCTTAGAATCGTAGCTTTGAATCGCACCAAGAACCGCATTCCTACCCCTTATAGTTTTACCGCAATCGCGGAACACGCATCCGCGAATTTTACCGCGATTTGCAATTTCTTCACATGTAAAAACTGCTGCTGCTTGCCTTCCATTTGCCAGAAATTCGTTTAACCTGCTAACTATCCCTGCATCATTGCTAGTGTGAGCCTGGACTAATATTAACTAGATACCACTTACCCTGAACCTCTGAAAGGGAATTAAAAAGCATTTCCAGCATATTTCTCATCCATTGCTAGCACATATCAAAGCATTTGGGCCCGTGTTTTCAAACTCCTATCTGTGTTTTAAACTTCTGTTGTCTAAGCTTGGGGGGGATTGAACTGATTACATTGATTGCATTTCTGAGAACTGTGTGCTTCCTTCCATTTCCTTGCATTGCATCAAGGGGGGGAGGGGATTGCCAGAGAAAAGTGATTACCTTGTTTGTTGAAATCATATTGAGTATTTTCTGTATTGCATTTTCATTCAACATTACATCCATTTGAACCCTATAAAGCATTTTCTACCACATTATAATTTTGTTCCTCTTTACCAGTGTGCTATCTTATCCATTTCATGTCAACTCATTAGTGATTATAAAGAAGTGTGCTAGTGCCCGATTCTCCATTGTTAATCTTTAACATATCAGATTAAGGGTGATATTCAAGTATTAATTTATTATAAAGTGTGATATATCTATTTTAAATTATCAAATAAACCTTTTAAACTTGCAAAACAGAACTACTTCTTGGCTCAGTGGGGTCAGGGGGATTCCAAGAGAGGGGTGTTATACAGGGGTAGTCATCCAGAACGCATGAACTGGACCTAAAGATATATCAATAAGAGTTTTCATTCAGTATTCTAGACTAGGCGTTAACTTAGCTGTAGTGCTGAATTGAATCCTCTTACAAATTGGGGGCTCGAGCCGAGACGTTGGGTTAGATTTACCACTTGTGCAGCTTAATACAGTGTGCTAACTGACGGGATACATACATCCGGTCGGATCACCACGCTGCATTACGCTGTGAAGCATTCCTCAAAAGGGACACTCCAAGAAAAGTTCTGTTCTGCAAAAATAAAATACAAACTTCTGTAAGTCAGGACAGAGACCAATCTCTAGAATGACGACCTTAGTAGACATGAAAATAGCCAGAGAGCACCTCTTGCACAAGCTATTTGTGAGAGGTGAATGGACCGAACAGGGCCAGGATGCGTGGTTGCAGGCCATCACACAACAGGTCACTGAAACAGGGTCAGATATATATAGAGATCAGGGTCCCTTACACGTGGCCCTGAGTGAACTATATATGGCTCCTAAAGCCAAAGATGAACACAATAAGATTGCCAGGGTAGCGGCGTATTTATATTTACATATGGGAGCCGTGCAGGACAAATGTGTTGAAGGCCAAGATCTGGCGAGTAGGCAACTGCTGGCATTACAGAAGGTCCAATCTGACCTGGTCTCTTCTGAGCAGAGGCTGCAGAGGAGCCAGGAGTCAGAAAATGACAGCAGACTGTACATCACTAAAATGAGGGAGGATATGGATGTGCTGCAAAAGGAAAAGTCAGAACAGGATACCAGATTTCTGGCCCTGCAGAAGGAGCACCAAGACAGTTTGGACTCCTTACTGCAGAGCCAGAAAAAGCTGGAGCAACAATTAGACTTTAACAGGGCATGCACGGAGCAGGTAGCCACCCTGCAAAGTCATCTAGATAGAGTGAAGGTAGAGAGCAACAAGCTGATCTTGAAAGACCTGGATACCCAGGCAGAGTTTGATGAGGAACGCCAAAAAGCTGGTGCCCTTCAACGGCAAAGGGACGACCTGGCGGCACAAATGCAGGCTCTTAGTCAGGAAAGAGACGCCTTAGGCCAGGAAGTCTGCCATTTAAAAAGAAAAATGGAAGAAAATCACCTGGCCCACCAGGGACTGGGTGATCTCCAAAAAGAACACCAGAACTTGTTAGAGCACACCAGGAGGGTGGAGGATGCTCTAGCAAGAAAGGAGCAGGCCAATAGGGACACAGCTCAGGAGGTAACCCTCCTGCAGCAAAGACTGGCCCAGTTCTCCAGGACCAACCAGGAAGCACAGAGGGAAAACGAGGCCCTCTGTGAACACAATGATAGGCTCCAACAACAGGTAGCGATGCAGGAGAGACTGATAGAGTCCAGTAAGGCCTTAACTGAAAAACTGAAGGCACAAATGCAGGCTCTTGCATTGCAACAGGGAGCAGGGGCGGATAGAGATGAGGTTCGCTGGGAAAGGGAAACTCCGGAGCATAACCTCAGGAGCCCTAGTACCAGAGGCCCTCATACCTCTCAGTCCCTGGACTCTGCCACCTCCATGTTCCCTGGCGCACATGAGCACAGGGCCACAGGGATGGCAGATTACTATCCAGCTAAGAGTATGGGGCTCATAGGCCAGAACCACTCAGGAATGGAGGGGTGGGCATCCGGGTATGGGCACCCAAGTACAGTACAGTTCAATGGGGAACCCCGGGAGAGTAGGCCCATTAAGGGCATCCTGAAAACCTCTGCCCAGTTAGGTCAGTGGAGGGGGTACCCATCAAATCCTGGCAGCAAGGAGGAATCTGAAGACCCCTCTGAACTGCGCAGGACACAGGAGACCAGGTCCCCACATTCTGCCAGCCATTCCCAGGCTCGCAGAATCCGGGAAAACCTGGAAGAACAGACGGGAACCTCTGGGAGCAGTGCCTCTGAGTCCGAGGAAGAATGGGCAAGGGTTACCCGAACCAAAAAGGCCAATAAGGCAAAAAGGGCCTTGCTTAAGGACCCTTTAAAGCAGATTAAGGCGATCAGGAGCGTCATCACGCCTTACCATAAGAACGCTAAGTATTCTGTTTGGGAGCACTTAGAGTTGTTTGAGCAAATGATGGAGACTTTCCATATGAAGGACAGCCAAAGCTGTATTCAATATGTAAAGTGGACCTTCTCCCCGGAATACTCCAGTTTCTTTGCGGGGCTGGAGGACCAAAATCATTTAAGATGGTCCACATATAAGGCGGCCATCCTGAAACATTTTTCTGTTCACAGAAATCCTCAAGAGGCTCGCAAGGCAGCCTACAATTTGCAATGTGGGGAGGATCAGGCCCCACAAGAATTTGTGCAGGAGTTAAAGCGTGCTTTTGCACAGACCACAAGAAGGGTGCGCACAGATAGTAGAGAGTTTATAAATACGTTTTTCCATGCCTTGCCCAAATATATCATGACCCAGCTCGTGAGGGATTTTCATGAGAAAAGATCTTTAGACTGGGTCATTGAACAGGCTACCCGGATCTATGAGGTGCAGAAGCCCATAGAAAATAAAAGCAATGCCCAGAAAAACCCCAAAGCCAACAGCACCCCTGCTGCTGTCAAGGTGGCAGAGGTAAAGGTCACCCCCGTTTTGGATCTGGAGATGGGGGGGCCTAAAAACCTACCTGCACCTAATAATGCTAGGCCCAGAAGGTCCTCAGGCCAGTCACAGACAGGGAGCCAGGGAGGCAGCCCCACAAATGGGGTCCCTCGCTCTCCTGATTATGTAAGTCCACGTTACAAGGGAAATCGACCCATCCTGGGTTATGTGTGGACTCCTCCAGCCCAAGGGGGGGGATCCAGCCAAGCACCTAACCCAGGGAACCTCCCCCCAAACTTCCCACAGGAGGGCAGAAATTTACCAAACCCTGGGCAGAACTTTTTCCCCAGATATCCACCCGACTTTCAGCCCCAAAACCATCCATCCTTCTTTCCCCAATTCCCTGAGCCCAGACCACTGAATCCGGGAGAGGGGAGGCCAAGGGTGGAGGGGTACCCCAATCTTCCCAACCCGGGGTATTACCAGAGGAGGGACAGCTACCCTTCCCGGGATCAGCCCAGGGGAGAAAACAGGGCCCCGTATCAGCCTGAGCGGGTTTCCCAGTTAGAGCGCCAGGTTCAAAACATGGCGCGGGATCTTGGTCACATACTGAGGGCTCAGCAGAACCCTCAGATGGGCGTGCCGGCGCAGAACGCACCCAACTCTGGACCTGGTGCTCCAGAACAATGACGGGGGCAGCACCCCGATAACTCACCGGTTCCCAGGGAGGAGGCACAAAGGGAAGGGGGGTGTAAAGCCTTGGAGGAAGCTTCCTTCCTCACTTGTAAACAGCCCCTGGAAACCCAGGAACCGGAAACAAAATCTCTTGCCCCTGAAAGTCTGCCTCCTAAGGAGCAGAGGGGGGGTAGGAGAAACAAAAGACCCAAACAGACTCAGTTTGAGGAGGAGGTACAGATCTTCCAATTTGAGGGAGAGGGATCCTCAGAGGATCCTGGGAAAAGGATCTTCTCCTTCAGAGAGGGGGGAACTCCTCCCAAAGAAAAATGGGTCCCTAGGGATGCAAATCCAGACTGGGGAGATGTGGAGACTGAGCTACCGCCGCCCACCATCTCATCCCAGAACCAACCGCAAGAAAATCCCCTGGTTCAAACCCATCCTGGTGACTGCCTCCAAAAAGGGGGGGGCGGCCCAGAACCGGAGCCAGGGGAACCCACAATGGCTCTGATCTCCAGTTGCCAACTTTTTCTTTCAGATTCCCAAGGCTCTCCACAGAATTCTGCCCAAATCTCTTCGCTAGCGATGTCCAAAACCAGAAAATCAGCCCACCAGTTGTCCAAAAATGTACATTATCTGTGCCCCCTTGAGGAGAAGGAGGGAAGATATTATGCCCCGGTACAAGTACAGGGGCAGGGTACAATCTCGGCACTGGTGGACACTGGATCTCAAGCTACCCTTCTGTCCAGAAGGGCCTTTGACGAACTGAATGCAGGAAGGGGAGAGAATTACCAAATTTCTCTCACCTCTCTTCCGGGACAACTACAGAACTTTGACGGGAAGGAAATTCCCGTTGAGGGGACTGCAGACTTGGACATTAAAATTGGGCGACATAAGTTGAAACACCCGGTCATAGTTGTGACCCCGGAGGGCACCCCTTGTTTACTAGGGAATGACCTCCTGAGAAGGTTGTCACCCCTAATTGATTGCGTAAACAAGGTCCTCTGGACCCAGACTAGCCGACCCATAAAATTAAAACAGAGTGTCAACCATGTTAGTTTAAACGGCACCTGCCACATGGTTGAACAAAAATCTGACCAAGTAGAATTTCACTTCCAGAACCACCAAATTCCAGACGTGACAGTAATAGCAGTAGGACAACAGACTAGTGATGGGGGGTCCTCTCTGTTTCTGAAAATCAACCTTCCTTCCAGTTTAAGGTGGTATTCCACGCTGGAAGGAAACACTCTGAAATTCTATACCAATCCACAATCTGAAACTCCCACTCCTATAGTCCAGAAAGATGTGAAATCAGCTCAGAGCCTGGCTGAGATTCAGCAAATTGGAGAGCAGTTGTTCATCCCTGTTCAGTTAAATGATGGGAAGGACTCTGTTCTCGCTCGAGTGTGTGTGAACAACGGTAAGAGCTTCATCAGCGAAGCCATGTTCCGCCAACTCCCAAAAGATCCAGCCATTCCCACCTTCAAACTGATAGACAAATCGGAAATGGACCTGGAAGCACCTAATTCAAAACATCTCCTGCCAAGCAGGTGTATGCTCAAAATCTCCATTGGCAACAAGAGCATAGTCCATAATTGTTGGGTCGTGCGAGACGTCACTGCCGCCTTTTACTTAGGCAGTGACATTCTCAATCGCTTTGCCATTAGTTTGGACCTAATAAACTTCAAAGCTTGGTCCCGATTAGCGGATAATCCCATGGGCTTTGATGATCCAGAAAAAGCATTTAGGTCAGCTCAATTGCTACCTTATGCAGTTGAAATTCAGGTTAAAGAGGAAGTCACCATCCCAGAAAGGACCCGACAATTCTCCCTGGAAGTGAAAGTTAAAAGGGGACAAGAGTTGAAAAACCCTGATGCTTACATACTTCTAAATGCTTCTCTCCAACAGCAAGGGTTGGGGGTAAACCCAACTCCATTAGTCAACATAGAACATGACACCATTCCAATAGAGGTGGATAACAGCGACTTAAAGAGTATTACTCTAGCCGCAGGCACCATTATTGGAATGGCGGTTGATGACCAACATTTCTCCATTGATCTTGTAAATGAACTGTTAGGACCAATCCCCAAGGACTGTTTTGACAGTGACAGTGAGGACAATACAACACCAGACAGGATTTTTACCCGGCATGGGGGGAACTTCCTGGTGTACACTTCCTGCCCCTATGGTAAGGAAGATGTGACTTGTGACTTCAGGAGGGATGAGGTGATTTTCCAGGTCCATGAGGGCTGCCTTTCCCACCTGAAGCCTCCGGTCCAAATCAGCACTCTGACCAGGGACTTCTCCACCCAGCTGGAGGAGGCCGCGGAAATAGCCAAACCAGAAGTCTTTCCAGGCTTCAGGCAGATGGTGGAAGAGAGGGTCAACCTAGCTGATGCCTGTGTGACTCTGGAACAAAAGCAAAAGTTGAAACAAGTTTTCTTGGATTTCCAAGATCTCTTTGCGGTAGACTCATATGACTGTGGTCGCACTGACATCCACACAACAACAATCCCCACGGACCCTGGCATGACTCCTGTGTTTGTGAAGCAATATCGCTTGCCTCTCGCATCAATGGAGTCCCTTACTGAAATAATTAAGAACCTTGAGTCCCGGGGAATAATCCGTCCAGTCCACAGCACCTTCAATAATCCGGTGCTGGGGATATTGAAGCCAAACGGCCAGTGGAGACTCTGCGCCGACCTCAGGGAGCTCAACAAACGGGTCCATACTTCCCGATGGCCTCTGCCCTACATTGACCAAGGGCTGGCCCAGATCCAGGGGTCACAGGTATTCACTGCAATAGACCTGACCAATGGATACTGGACCGTGCCTGTCAGCAGGGAGGACCAATACAAACTGGCTTTTACCTTTGGGGGCCAGCAGTACACATGGACCCGGACTCCCTTCGGATACCTCAACTCCGGCAATGAATTCAACATTTTCCTACATAAGGCCATGCCCGACCTGGGTGCAAGGGGTAACCTGGCTTATGTAGATGATGTCCTCATCAAAAGTTCATCTGTGGAGGAACACATAGCGGAGATCCGTTATGTTCTGACCCAGTTGAGGGCCGCCGGAGCAAAACTTTCCTTTCAGAAAGCACAGTGGTGTAAAACCCGTGTTAACTTCTTGGGGCATGAGATTACTCCTCAGGGTCTTTGTCCCCAGGAAAAGAAAGTGGAAGCACTTCAGAAACTGAAAGACCCCACAACGCTGCGGGAACTAAGGAGCCTCCTTGGACTGACTAATTACAGCAGAAAGTTCATTGAGGGCTACGCAGAGATCACCAGACCCCTGATTCATCTCCTGAAGGGGGGGGTCAAGTGGGAATGGGGTCCAGAACAAGCCGAGGCAGTAAAACAACTCAAAAGAAGCCTCTCACAAGCGCCTTGCCTAGCTTACCCGGTCAGAAACAAGGAGTTCTTCCTGGAGACAGGGTTCTCTAATACGTGCTTGACGGCAGTATTATATCAAAAGCATGACAAGGTCAATAAAGTAATCTCCTATGCGAGCAAAACTTTATCCTCTGTGGAGGAAAAATTCAACGATTGTGAGAAGGCACTCCTGGCAACGGTGTGGGCATTGAAGAATTACCGCCCGTTTATCCAGGGGGAACACATCATAGTGGAGACTCCACACCAGCCTCTGCAATATCTCCAAAGTGACAGAATCCGGGCCGGAAATGTGAGTAATTCCCGAATTACTTCCTGGATTCTGTCAATGCAAGGCTTTCCTGTGGAGGTCCGATATGGCCAAAACAAGAAGAGTCCCCTCGCGCAAGGTCTGGCTGACTTGCATGATTGTGCCAGAGAAAACTGTCTCGAGGACGAAAGTCTAAAAATAAAGGACAACATGGAGGCATACCTTAATTCCCCACACAAAGTCTTTGAAGAGGACAAGTGTGAGGGAATGCCCACTGTCTATGTGGATGGATGCTCTTACCATGTTGACAACAACGGGGAGAAAGAACTGGTGGCTGGCGTAGGGAATGCATGGGTGAATGAGTCCCCAGAACCCTCCGCTGGATACAAAATTGGTCCCCGAAGTAGTCAGGTGGCAGAATTGATGGCTGTGCATCAGGCCATCCTCACTGCTGTCCAGCATCAACTCCACCAACTGGTCATAATCACAGATTCGGATTATGTACGGAACGGGTTCGTGGAGCACCTGGTTAATTGGAAAACCAGAGGCATGTTATGTGCTAACAACAAACCCTTGAAACATGGGAAGTTGATCCAAAACATTGATGATCTGGTCACCTCGAATGGGATGACCATCTATTGGAAAAAGATCAAGGGTCATTCCAAAGTAGAGGGACCAGACAAAACTGGAAATGACTTAGCTGATCAGCTGGCCAAAACCGGGGCCATCCAAGGGGATCTAATTGAGATTGAGTCCCTGTTGGGGGAAATCCAGGTCACTGCTATCACTAGGTCCCAGACAAATGCTCACAACGACCTTTCAATTGCACAATGGAGTAAGGAGACCCCTGATGCTGATTTGATTACTGCTCAGAAGGGGGATCCAATAATTGGTAAATTTTACCAGCACCTTGAGGACCCTGAGAACTTTCCCCTGACGGATACCGATTACATTGGGAAAGAGGACCTAAGAGTGTTGATGAAATGTCCAAAAATGTTCCGGATTCAAGACGGTTTGCTGGTAAGGAAATCCAAAGCTGGCCACGATCAGTGGGTGGTTCCTACCTCATTCCGAAGCCTGATGTTAAGTCACGCCCATGATGCGGCCACCGCCGGTCACAGGGGGTTTCACACAACATTGGAAATCTTAAGAGAGGTTGCATACTGGCCACACATGGGGCAGGACCTCGACCAATACTTGAAGGGGTGTCTTGTGTGTGCACAATTTCAGCCATCATCCCTCACGCACCGGGCACCTTTACAGAAGAGGGGAATGACACTCCCATGGTCAGATTTACAAATCGACTTTGTAGGCCCTGTGATTCGCTCGGCTAGGGGGAATAAGTACATGTTGACGGTGACATGCTTGTTTACCAAGTGGGTGGAATGTCTCCCAGCCCCAAACTGCAAGGCAGAAACGGCAGCTGCCTTGATGATTAACCACATCTTTTCCCGTTTTGGTCTACCTCAAAGGATTGAGTCAGACAGAGGTAGCCACTTCACCAGTGAAGTAATGACAAAGATGTGGGAGATACTGGGGGTCAAGAGAAAGCTGCATATTGCTTATAGACCAGCTTCTTCTGGGGCAGTAGAGAGATATAACCGGACAATTGTGAGCATATTAAAGAAGTTTGTGGCAGATTCTGGGCCAAGTTGGGATATCCGATTACCTCTGGTCCTAATGGCCATCAGATCTACCCCTTCATCTGCAACCAAAATGTCACCATTTGAGTTGATGACTGGGCGCAAGATGGTGCTTCCGCAGCATTTGCTCTACAGGACCCAAGAGCAGACACTGATAAATGCCTCCACTACTCATGAGTATGTGGAGAATTTAAGGAAACACCTCCAACATGCTTTTGCTTACGCTCAGCGGAATCTAGAAAGATCGGCTGATAGCATGAAGACCCACTATGACCTGAAGACTTCCAGGAAGGAATATCAGGTGGGGGACCGGGTCTATCTATACAACTTCCAAAGGAACCAGGCCAAGCAGCGCAAATTTTTGCCTACATGGAAGGGACCCTTTGAGATTGTCGATAAGATCTCCCCTGTGGCCTACAAGATCCGCATCCCCAAAGGCGGTTCGGCAGAGGGGGAAGACAAGTGGGTCCACATAAACCAGTTGAAATGTTGCCATCCCAGGCACACTCTGCAACAACTGGAGGAATCCTCTGGAATCCTAGCGGGTACTGTCTCAGACTAATTCAGTTCCAATCATAAAACATACCACATCTAGTCTCTAAAATATTGTGATTTGCATGAAACTGTCTCTTAGTTATACTGTTTTTTTTTTCAAAATAAGAATGTAATGTTTCGTGATGATGAAATGCATATGCTGCCCCACTATCTCAACGGTGGTGGAAAAACGTCTATGAATAGGTATTGCCGCTCTTCCTTTGTCGTCCTAGGAGAAAGAAAACCTTGAGACGGGCCAAGGAGGACGATCCGGAGACCGGGAGCTGAGACGCAACGGGCTCGGGGTACCGCCCAATATTCCCATCAGGACCGGCGAGGAGAACCGATCGATCCGACCGGATGGAGGAAAAGATGCTGAACTGTGCCATCTATTGGAAGAAGATGAGGAAACATCCCAGATCTTGCGAGTCCCATCAGTGAAACCGAATGGCCATCGCAAGAGGGGGGCTTGTGGGATGTATTTACCCATGCATCCTAGCCCTACCTCAAAACTGTGCAGTACTGACATGGAAAACATCATGATGGCCAGAGCTTCCCAGAAAATGCACAGGGAAATGCAGGAAGAATAGGCTGCCACCCATTTTTGCCGATGTTATGGGCACAGAAGGACACTGCCTAAAACCACCATTGGACTACCCGCACAGTAGTCTGAAACCATTGGGAATGGCAATGCTGATTGCCAAATGCAACCTAGAATTGTTGGGAATTCATTTTCTTAAATCCCAAAAATGGGTGCAGTACCAGTACTCACCACTATCCAAAAGCCGGCAGTTTAAAACCACCCTGTGTTTCTCTGAAGGCAGGCTCAAACTGTCTATTTTAAACATTGCAACACATCTAAAAACTCACTGGACACCAGCAGACATTTGGTAGAATGGAGTGTTGTGTGCCTACAAAATCTGGGAAATGAAGAGCCCAGAAAAATGCTTATAACAAGACTGGCTGCGCTGTGGATTTCAGCAGTTTAAGTTGCATTGGACTGAAAGACACTACAAATCTAAATGTTCAAATTGACTGAGTGACCTACTTTTGAGTGTCACATAGGTTGAAATTGTTTAAATGTCATAGTTTTAAACTTAGAATCAGCCTTCTAGCTGCATATGTAAAAAAATGTCTTGACTTAGACTGGGGAACAAAAAGTGACATTTTATCTGAAACCTGGCTTAAGGAACTGAATTCTGCCTGGCAACTACCCCCATCAGAAGGGAAACTTGAGTCACAGCTGTGTTCCCAGGCCAACCTTCCTTTTGCTGCCCACACTAAGGATATGCCATCTATCTGATAATTGAATTATCTGTGCTCTGTAGGAGAGTGAACAAAGCCCTCTTCACTCAGGCAAAGGTTTTTATTACGCAGTCGTAAAATGTAGCTTCCTCTTGGCAGGAGCTGGGAGGGGCACTGCCTGTGAGAGCAAGCTGGCTTGGCAGAACTGGAAAGACCAGTATTTCTACCTTGTGCTGAGAGGAAACCACACCCCTTTGGAGCCAGAACATAACTTTAAAAAGATGAATAACTCATAGAGCGGACATGTGAAAATTTTATAAATGACACCATAATTCTTGTGATTTTTCTGCCCACATTTTAAGAGGTTTTTCGACCCGGTGGCATGTTCAGGGGGGTTTTAGCGGAAAAGTGGATATTACTCTAAATGTATGCATGTTAAAAATCTGAAACTTCATCAGTTAATGTCCCTACTCCCTGCACACATGTATGTAAAGTTGGGTCCATGTCAGAAATTGCAAAATCAGTTAAAAAGTGAAATATGTGCCAGTTCTGAATGCAAGCTCCCAGGAAGAGCAGAGTTTGAACAGGGGATACCTCCTGTAATGCATGATGGGTGCATATGATTTTAAAACAATATGTACCTCTGCAAATATGTATTTGTTTCAAATCTAGATTTGTGTGTAAGTTGACAGGAGGAGTGGACTTTCTGCAGGCTGTAAAATGACATCACTCTGACTCACAGTTCATTCCCCAATCAAATGATAAATGGAAGTTTGACCAATTAGAAGCTGAGAGAGAGGTAGGGTCAGGGATGCTAGAACACACCCACATTCTAAACACATAAAAGCAGACAGACAGGACAGATAGAGACCTTCAATTCCATTTGCTGCAACGCACTCTGCCGGAAAAATCCATACTTTACCTCCATCAACCTCCAGAAAGCCAAACTAGAGACTTCAATCTATCCAGAACTAGAGACCCAGACCAGAGAACCAGAGAGAGCTGACCCAGATCACTGTGAAGTGCAGAGGCCAGGCCAGACCAGACCAGAGTCCAGTTTAAAACCCTGACCAGATCCGTGATGAGGCCCATTTCACTCAAGAATATAGTGTGAGTACCTAGAAAACTGTGCAGAACCAATCTCTTAGTTAAAATAATATAATTCAATCTATTTAACCTAAGTAGAACTGCCTCCTAACTGTCACCTGTCATTTGTAAAGCTGTCAACTGTCATTTCTAGTTGCAAGCTGCACTTGTCATTTTGAGCTTTTGAAATTTGCAAACCCAAAAACGACCTTTATTAAATCGCTCATATCTCCGCGACCGTTTGGGCTAGAGACTTGCAGTAACTTTCCTCTGATAGCTTAGAATCGTAGCTTTGAATCGCACCAAGAACCGCATTCCTACCCCTTATAGTTTTACCGCAATCGCGGAACACGCATCCGCGAATTTTACCGCGATTTGCAATTTCTTCACATGTAAAAACTGCTGCTGCTTGCCTTCCATTTGCCAGAAATTCGTTTAACCTGCTAACTATCCCTGCATCATTGCTAGTGTGAGCCTGGACTAATATTAACTAGATACCACTTACCCTGAACCTCTGAAAGGGAATTAAAAAGCATTTCCAGCATATTTCTCATCCATTGCTAGCACATATCAAAGCATTTGGGCCCGTGTTTTCAAACTCCTATCTGTGTTTTAAACTTCTGTTGTCTAAGCTTGGGGGGGATTGAACTGATTACATTGATTGCATTTCTGAGAACTGTGTGCTTCCTTCCATTTCCTTGCATTGCATCAAGGGGGGGAGGGGATTGCCAGAGAAAAGTGATTACCTTGTTTGTTGAAATCATATTGAGTATTTTCTGTATTGCATTTTCATTCAACATTACATCCATTTGAACCCTATAAAGCATTTTCTACCACATTATAATTTTGTTCCTCTTTACCAGTGTGCTATCTTATCCATTTCATGTCAACTCATTAGTGATTATAAAGAAGTGTGCTAGTGCCCGATTCTCCATTGTTAATCTTTAACATATCAGATTAAGGGTGATATTCAAGTATTAATTTATTATAAAGTGTGATATATCTATTTTAAATTATCAAATAAACCTTTTAAACTTGCAAAACAGAACTACTTCTTGGCTCAGTGGGGTCAGGGGGATTCCAAGAGAGGGGTGTTATACAGGGGTAGTCATCCAGAACGCATGAACTGGACCTAAAGATATATCAATAAGAGTTTTCATTCAGTATTCTAGACTAGGCGTTAACTTAGCTGTAGTGCTGAATTGAATCCTCTTACACTTCCCACCTCACATGAGGACTATATTACGTGAAGGGAAAATGAAAAAGTGTACCAGAACAAACCATGTGGTTGGCAGTTGTTGTGGAGCTGAGTTTGACCCAAGGGGAAGCATGGAAGAGGTGGCTGTTCT
Organism: Ambystoma mexicanum; assembly: GCF_040938575.1. Lineage (NCBI taxonomy): Eukaryota > Metazoa > Chordata > Amphibia > Caudata > Ambystomatidae > Ambystoma > Ambystoma mexicanum. The sequence continues at coordinate 569,932,157 of NC_090933.1, read as the reverse complement.
GGTAGCACCAGCACTGCTTCCAAGTGATCATGTTGGAGGAGGATCTGCCACTTGTAGTTCATGGAAAACGCAGGCCAGAAGAGTTGAGGAAGGTAAGTGGTCAACTCTAAACTGGGCCATTGGTGTTTATGGTACGTAGCTGCAAAGTGTCCCTGCACTTATAAATATTGTACATCTGACACCACCATTATGATGAGCACAGTCTGCAAGCATGTTCAGCACCTTGTATGGTCTGTGAGTGGGTGTGGGGATCCATTACTGTTGGGTATATGACTTTCCCCTTTTCACAACTGATCCTAAGTGCAAGAAGTATGAGTGGACATCCAGTGAGATGGTATCGAGAGAGTTTTGTAGGCAAATTACCTGTGATTGTAGGAGGCCTGCCAAGGTGGGCTGGAGTTTCATCACAGACCTCTCAGCAAGGTGATTCAAAATGATTTAACTCAGACATTTGGAATTTCATCCAAGACCTGGTGTCAGTACTGTGAAATAGAAGAGTGGCCATTGTGGTGATGTGTATTTGGATTGCATGAATGTGAGGTTGCACCTTGTTGGGGCACGTACTATGAGAAAGAGGAGTGGGTGTAGAGCAATGAGGATTTTGGGGGCAGATTGATGGAGGTACTGACACAATGACCTGGGCGACGTCTTAATGTACAATTGGAGTCATATATTGGTGGAAGTACTGAGATAAGGACATGTGGGTGCTCCCTTATTGTAGGATTGGGGGGCAATGTTTGGTGGATGTACTGGGAAAGAGGACTTGTGGATGAAGCCTTAATGTAGGATTGGCTGGTGCAGATTGGTGGAGGTATTGGGACAGGACTTGGTGCAGCCTTAATGTATGATAGGGGGGCAGATATTGGTGCAGGTACTGCAATGAGGATGTGTGAGTGCAGCCGTAATGTAGGATTAGTGGATTGCAGACTGGTGGAGAAACTGTGATGAAAACTTGTGGGTGCAGCCCTTAATGTAGGATCTGGGGGTCAGAGATTGGTGGAGGTACTGAGACGAGGACCTGTTAGATGTATAAGAGGAGTGGAAGTAGTGGTGATTGCTGGTAAGTATCCTTGATTACTTCTTTCCAATGAACCTACCAATGCCACACTTCACATTGTGGTGCAGAGTACTTTGACAGTGCTATGCTCTTTTGCCCTTGCAGTGTATTGTGGGAATGCCAGGCACTACTCATTTTTTTGGCTTTTTTCTGTAAATTAGGGCCCAAGTCTCTGAAGAAAAAAACAATTAATCATGAAAGTACCATAGACAAGGCATAACTGCTTGTTGGAAATGACATGCTGACCTGTGTGAGAAAATAGAATTTGTCTTCCCCGCTAGTCCCCATGGATCTGTCCTCCAGGTGACCAGGTCACAGCCATCGCTTTTGGATTCAGTTCCTGGGGGTGGATCAGTGTGGGAGGTTCACCAGGATGAGGGGACTTTGGGGAGTTGGAGTGGGACACCGGATGGTGAGAAACGTATCCCTTCAATTTAACACCTTTCCACAATTCTAACATTTTGGATACTTAGGAATTCTACCCCCATTCCCCTTTTCCCACATAAACACTTTATCAGGGACAGCTCACTGTGAGAGAAAATGGACTAACACCCATGTCATATACCTGACATAATTACTCACCTGACTTCCGTCACACTTCCCCAAACAGATAAAAGTCGGAACACTAAAGCACACTCTGAGCAAGGCAAAGCACACAAGGAAGAAAGCAAGACCAAAGAGGGTGGCAAGCAGTGAAGTGCCCTTGACTTTTTCAGATAAAAATGGTACTTTTATGAGTCTTCGAGAATAAGAAACGGAATTAAAGCTGAAGAAATGTGCATTGTGTGTCAGAGGTACCCAGGGCTCTCTGGTGTCAATAACCAAGGCGAGGAGGAGCGGTGGTCCTTCTGGTACTATACTTGGCTCCTACAACAAAGCAGCGCCCGTAAAGTCAGGAGAGCCGGTGAGTCTGGGAGACTGATAGCAACTGGTCTGTGTTAGAACCAAGGTTGCAAGCAGCAACATTGTATGAAGAAATCTGAAGAGAAAAGTGTGTCAAGCGTATGTGATGAACGACCTGAATGTATTTGCACATCAAAGGAGTGACTGAACCTTTGAAGACAAGATAGATACCACATACAGAGTGGTCTAAAACCATGTGGGTGCTCATTTGAAGGTCGCTGTTAGGTATCCAACTGAGAGGTGGCTAATGTAAATTGTGAATTGTGAAATCGAAGTAGTCCTGCAACGGGTCAAGCTAAACCCTGTGCACAATCGAATGTCTTTGATAGTTAATACGAACTGAATTTGGTCCGATCCCAGCAGAGGGAGACTAATTGTATAAAAGGAGCATCTTAGCCCAGCTGAGTGTGATCCAGGGTGAACTGTGAGTCACCCGAGAAAAAATGTGTATATACATTGTAAAGGGAGATCTGAGCTTTGAAGAGGGGGATCCAAAGTAACAAGCATTGTAAAAAGGGATCAGAGCCATGCTGAGGGGGATCGAGGGTGAAGAGTGAATCATCCCAATTGAATACTTGTGAGCGGAAAAGAACTTTGTGTTTGGTTTTTGATACATCAGGCCCTACGAATCAAAAGACTTTCATAACTAAAGAGACTTGGGTAGAGAAGGCCCAGATGCTGGTAATGGAACTGTATCCTCGTGCCGAAGAAGCCAGAGTGTGTGCTTTTCTTGAGTGAACTGCCTTGTCCCATGCTGAAAACGTGGGGAAAGAGGCCGCTTGAACATCCTGACATATCATTTTGCGAACCCTTCTTTCTTTTCATGAACACTATCCCACACTATTTGTATTTAGCTGTAAGGATTGGCAATAGTTTTGTTCTCGTATAGGACCTTTTATTTTGATGAGACTCCACTTGTACAGCGTTTTCTATTATTTCATGGTCGTAGCTTGCTCCCATCTGTAGATTTAGGGTTAGATACGCGTTTATCATCCCCTTGTGGAAGTTCAATAAACATCCTGTCATGTGTCTGTCCTGCTATTGATATGCCATGCCTTCCTTACACTTGAAGAGAAAAGTCAGTGTAACAGAGGAATCCGTATAAAATTCAACACGCTGACAGCTTCTGTCTACAAGCTTGTCGTCCTCAAACATTTGAACGTAAAACCGGATGTACTTGCTTAATTAAGCAGTCAAAAAGCTGTTCAGTCTCGTAGCTAAGGATAGTTGAAAACGTGCTGGCAGTTGGTTAAATTAAAACAATCTGATCAGCAACATTTCATTGAAGGCTGTATATTGCAAATAAGAAGTGTTTAAAATGGAAAAGTTAAAACCTCAGCATCAGGGCAAAGTTGTACATAAGGAGTGCAGAATCCTGCCATTAATCTGCTGTGCTGGGAAGCAATGTGTCTCGGAAGTTCTCAAGCTGTCCCTATGAGCTCTGGAAGATAAACAGTGCCCAGAAATCTACAACAGATGACTTTGCTGAGATCACAAAGTCTGCATTTAAAAGAACATTCATGTTAATCAGTCTTTTAATTCACAAACACAGAGAAAATAAAACTACATTTTTATTTTTAAATGTATTAGTGTATTTCAGTTAACATAACTTTTCACACATATATAAAAAGACAAAAATAAAAGTGAAACGAATATTATAAAATCATTGATCATGCACAGTTACATACATATGTGCCGTATACAGCAATATTTCGTTAAAAATACACGTTATCATTATATCTGTTAAATCCTCACATTGGGTATGAATATCACACTCATGGATGTGCAAAAGTAGTTTCCGATTTTCTCACAGTTAAATAAACATGCTACAATAGAGATTGCAATGACAAATTCTGTCATTTATCATCCAAAACATATCACTATTAGAATGGTGTTGTTTCAAATAGTGTACTAGATGTGCATTGACTGCATCGATAGTGTACTTTGACAGTGGGACAATTCAACTATGTAGCAATACTTTGTGGTGTTTCTTGCTGGAGAGGAGTATGAACAATCTTTTCTTGCATGTTGGTGCCTCTCTTTAAAGAAAACATTTGTTTGGACAAAGATGTTGTGAGTGTGGACATTAGATGCCAGTTTTTCTGTATCCCTTGCTGTATCTTGTGAAAGTACAAGGCGTACGCTGTAAAGGTCAGGGAATCCAGAGCAAGCACGAGCCTTGTTAGTATGAAAGGCTGGGCTCGGCACAAGCGCCTTTGTGAAAGAAGAGACCAATCGGTGCTAAAGTGCAACTGCCCTCCAGTGACAATTAAAAGAACAGCATGCAATCATCTATTTGCACAGAGTACTTTGTTTATCACTTGTCCACGAGGAATTACACACTAAAGATGCCAAGGGAGCAAATGGGGTCTGAAACCAGACAAATTGCCAACTCTGCTCCCAGAAAATCGACTTCCACATTTGACCAATCTATGCAATCCTGGGCAAACAACTATATTTAAATGTGTCAAGTTTAAATATAGGATGCATGCCTAGAAACGAGGCTTGCAACCTGTCACACAGCCCTTTAGGTTATGCCCTCCTTCCCGCACCTTCCAGGGCATGACGGCACTGCCTTTTGCTGAGACTTGTACATGCTGAAAGATTAAGGCTCGCTTCCCTATGGTTTATACCTGCCAGAAGGTGGGCACAATAACCCTCTCCAAGTCTGTTTGAAACAATGACTACAGTTAGCTGACCGCTTCACACAGTTTTGTTGTGTGATGCTAAGTCTTGGAAGTACAGTTGCTGAACACAAGTGATTGTTTAGGCCGACATGGCTTTGCATTCGGATATAATCACCCTTTTAGTTTAACATAATATTGTATATGTTCAAAAGGCTGTTAAACAGAGTATTATTATAGCCCTTAAAACTCAATATTAACACATTTATATAAGCTAGAGAGGAGAAGGTATGTGGGCAAGTGTCTAAAGTGCAGACTTGGATAATATCCCATCCTACAGAAAGGTTGGGATCCTGGACAAACATATACTTTCACTATGCTGTGTCTTACTCATTTGGGATGCTATGTAGAGGTTTCCTATTATGGGTACATGGATGCAGGACATCAGGTATGGCTTTGTGTGGTGGAGGAAGTAGGGAGGATGCTATAGTGGGTTTTTGATGTGGGGCTTGAGGAAGCAAGATGACAGGTGTGAGTTTTGTGTTTCATGGTGGAGAGGCAGTCGGTTAAGGTATGCATCTTTTGCTGGCTTGGCTCTCATGTGACCCTTAGAGCCAAGCCATGCCCTAATGGCTTTGTTCTATCAATCAGTTATTTTTCTCCCTCAACTCTTGCAACTGTTAACACATGTCAAATTACCACAATTTTCAGGCTCAATTTACGTGGAAATAAAAAGTCTCAGTTATGATATGATTGGTTATTTATAACGCACTTAATACCCAGAGGTTTCTAAGCACGGACCCGGGGATCAAACCTGTGCTGCTCCGCGTTGTCTTGCTTGCAAAGCGAGCACGTTGCCCCTGATCTATCCTCCCGAGACAATGATAGGATGATGAGATGCTCTTTTCACAGCCTGCTTCACCATATGGTCAGCCTTTCCTCTTTCCGCTTGAAGATTAACTCATTGGCAAAAATTGTAAAATCACTTTGCAGAGTGCAATGATTTTTTATTTTAAGAAACTTACCAAGGTCAAGTTGGTATATTGTCAGGGTAATTCATAGAAATTCGCACAAAAGTGGCGCACGCGGCTGGTGCACAGTGTCCCCATGCGATACACTGCGCCAGCCGCGTGCGAAAAAATCCTTTTCATCGCACAGCGAATTAATGGATTTTAGCCTCCGAAACCAGCCGTGGCGCAGAGTGGCGCAGCGACCCTGCAGCAGCGCCAGTTACGCCCCCAAGAACGCCCTCGCGCAAGGAAAAGCCTTCAAAATTCCCAAATCATCGCAAAGGGCTGCGCTAACCCTGGACCAGTTCACAGGGCTGCCAAACAGCAAACGCCAAGCGGAGAACGTGTATTTCAGTGGTTCTCGGGAAGTTTCACACGCGATTGTCCTGGGTACATGTACATCAGGGGTGCGTGGGAAGTAACACACGCGATTCCATCAGGGCACGTGTATTCCAGGGGTGCGCGGGAAGTACCACACGCAAAAACAGCAGGGTGCGTGCATTTCAGGGGTGCTCGGGAAGTATCACACGCGATTCCATCAGGGTACGTGTATTCCTGGGGTGCGCGGGAAGTATCACATGCAAAAGCAGCAGGGTACGTGTATTCCAGGGGTGCGCGGGAAGTATCACACGCAAAAGCAGCAGGGTACGTGTATTCCAGGGGTGCGCAGGAAGTATCACATGCGATTCCATCATGGTACGTGTATTCCAGGGGTGCCCGGGGAGCACCACACGTAAATTGCACGTGTGGGTCCTCCCAGGTGTACCCTCTACACCCTCCACGGCCCCTGCAGGCGGCCCACACCACAGGGGCCTACCCTGCACATGTCACGCAGGCAGCCCATCCACCATGCCCATGCCCCCCAGCCAACCCATATGTCACCTTGAACTACTGACCACCAACGCATGTCCCCCTGCACCCCCAGCCCCCAGCATCCAGGGGCACCCTCCACCAGGCCCCCACTCATGTCCAACTCATGTCTCCCAGCACCCCAGCAGTGCAGGGCACCCTCCACCAGGCCCCCACTCATGTCTCCCACCACCCCCACTCCCAGCAGTGCAGGGCATCCTCCACCAGGCCCCCACTCATGTCCAACTCATGTCTCCCATCACCCCCACCCCCAGCATCCAGGGGCACTCTCCACCAGGCCCCCACTCATGTCTCCCACCACCTCCACCCCCCAGCAGTGCAGGGCAACCTCCACCAGGCCCCCACTCATGTCTCCCACCACCCCCACCCCCCAGCAGTGCAGGGGCACCCTTCACCAGGCCCCCACTCATGTCTCCCATCACCCCCACCCCCCAGCATCCAGGGGCACCCTCCACCAGGCCCCCACGCATGTCTCCCACAACCCCCACCCCCCAGCAGTGCAGGGGCACCCTCCACCAGGCCCCCACTCATGTCTCCCATCACACCCACCCCCCAGCATCCAGGGGCACCCTCCACCAGGCCCCCACTCATGTCTCCCACCACCCCCACCCCCCAGCAGTGCAGGGCACCCTCCACCAGGCCCCCACTCATGTCTCCCATCACCCCCACCCCCCAGCATCCAGGGGCACCCTCCACCAGGCCCCCACTCATGTCTCCCACCACCCCCACCCCCCAGCATCCAGGGGCACCCTCCACCAGGCCCCCACTCATGTCTCCCACCCCCCCGCCCCCCAGTAGTGCAGGGTACCCTCCACCAGGCCCCCAATCATGTCTCCCACCGCCCCCACCCCCCAGCAGTGCAGGGGCACCCTCCACCAGGCCCCCACTCATGTCTCCCATCACCCCACCCCCCAGCATCCAGGGGCACCCTCCGCCAGCCCCCACTCATGTCTCCCACCACCTCCACCCCCCAGCAGTGCAGGGCACCCTCCACCAGGCCCCTACTCATGTCTCCCATCACCCCCACACCCCAGCATCCAGGGGCACCCTCCACCAGGCCCCCAATCATGTCTCCCATCACCCCACCCCCCAGCATCCAGGGGCACCCTCCACCAGTCCCCCACTCATGTCTCCCACCACCCCCACCCCCCAGCATCCAGGGGCACACTCCACCAGGCCCCCACTCATGTCTCCCACCACCCCCACCCCCCAGCAGTGCAGGGTACCCGCCACCAGGCCCCCACTCATGTCTCCCACCACCCCCACCCCCCAGCATCCAGGGGCACCCTCCACCAGGCACCCACTCATGTCTCCCACCACCACCACCCCCCAGCAGTGCAGGGCACCCTCCACCAGGCCCCCATTCATGTCTCCCATCACCCCCACGCCCCAGCATCCAGGGGCACCCTTCACCAGGCCCTCACTCATGTCTCCCATCACCCCCACCCCCCAGCATCCAGGGGCACCCTCCACCAGGCCCCCACTCATGTCTCCCACCCCCCCCAGAACCCAGCAGTGCAGGGCACCCTCCACCAGGCCCCTACTCATGTCCAACTCATGTCTCCCATCACCCCCACCCCCAGCATCCAGGGGCACCCTCCACCAGTTCCCCACTCATGTCTCCCACCACCCCCACCCCCCACCAGTCAGGGGCACCCTCCACCAGGCCCCCACTCATGTCTCCCACCACCCCCACCCCCAGCAGTGCAGGGCACCCTCCACCAGGCCCCCACTCATGTCCAACTCATGTCTCCTATCACCCCCAACCCCCAGCATCCAGGGGCACCCTCGACCAGGCCCCCACTCATGTCTCTCATCACCCCCATCCCCCAGCATCCAGGGGCACCCTCCACCTGGCCCCCACTCATGTCTCCCACCACCTCCACCCCCCAGCAGTGCAGGACACCCTCCACCACGCCCCCACTCATGTCTCCCATCACCCCCCACCCCCAGCATCCGGGGGCACCCTCCACCAGGCCCCCAATCATGTCTCCCATCATCCCCACCCCCCAGCATCCAGGGGCACCCTCCACCAGGCCCCCACTCATATCTCCCACCACCCCCACCCCCCAGCAGTGCAGGGCACCCTCCACCAGGCCCCCACACATGTCCAACTCATGTCTCCCATCACCCCCAACCCCCAGCATCCAGGGGCACCCTCCACCAGGCCCCCACTCATGTCTTCCATCACCCCCACCCCCCAGCATCCAGGGGCACCCTACAACAGACCCCCAATCATGTCTCCCACCACCCCCACCCCCCAGCAGTGCAGGGGCACCCTCCACCAGGCCCCCACTCATGTCTCCCATCACCCCCACCCCCCAGCATCCAGGGGCACCCTCCACCAGGCCCCCACTCATGTCTCCCACCACCCGCACCCCCCAGCAGTGCATGGCACCCTCCACCAGGCCCCCACTCATGTCTCCCATCACCCCCACCCCCAGCATCCAGGGGCACCCTCCACCAGGCCCCCAATCATGTCTCCCATCATCCCCACCCCCCAGCATCCAGGGGCACCCTCCACCAGGCCCCCACTCATATCTCCCACCACCCCCACCCCCCAGCAGTGCAGGGCACCCTCCACCAGGCCCCCACACATGTCCAACTCATGTCTCCCATCACCCCCAACCCCCAGCATCCAGGGGCACCCTCCACCAGGCCCCACTCATGCCTCCCACCACCACCACCCCACAGCAGTGCAGGGCACCCTCCACCAGGCCCCCACTCATGTCTCCCACCACCCCCACCCCCCAGCAGTGCAGGGGCACCCTCCACCAGGCCCCCACTCATGTCTCCCATCACCCCCACCCCCCAGCATCCAGGGGCACCCTCCAACAGGCCCTCACTCATGTCTCCCACCACCCCCACCCCCCAGCATCCAGGGGCACCCTCCACCAGGCCCCCACTCATGTCCAACTCATGTCTCCCATCACCCCCAACCCCCAGCATCTAGGGGCACCCTCCACCAGGCCCCCACTCATGTCTTCCTGGACCCCCACCCCCAGCAGTGCAGGGGCACCCTCCACCAGTCCCCCACCCATGTCTCCCATCACCCCCACCCCCAGCATCCAGGGGCACCCTCCACCAGGCCCCCACTCATGTCTCCCACCACCCCCACCCCACAGCATCCAAGGGCACCCTCCATCAGGCCCCCACTCATGTCTCCCATCACCCCCACCTCCAGCATCCAGGGGCACCCTCCACCAGGCCCCCACTCATGTCTCCCACCACCCTCACCCCCCAGCAGTGCAGGGGCACCCTCCACCAGATCCCCACTCATGTCCAACTCATGTCTGCCATTACCCCCACCCCCCAGCATCTAGGGGCACCCTCCACCAGGCCCCCACTCATGTCTCCCATCACCCCCATGCCCCAGCATCCAGGGGCACCCTTCACCAGGCCCCCACTCATGTCTCCCATCACCCCCACCCCCAGCATCCAGGGGCACCCTCCACCAGGCCCCCACTCATGTCTCCCACCACCCCCCACCCCCCAGCAGTGCAGGGCACCCTCCACCAGGCCCCCACTCATGTCCAACTCATGTCTCCCATCACCCCCACCCCCAGCATCCAGGGGCACCCTCCACCAGTCCCCCACTCATGTCTCCCACCACCCCTACCCCCCACCAGTCAGGGGCACCCTCCACCAGGCCCCCACTCATGTCTCCCACCACCCCCACCCCCCAGCAGTGCAGGGCACCCTCCACCAGGCCCCCACTCATGTCCAACTCATGTCTCCTATCACCCCCAACCCCCAGCATCCAGGGGCACCCTCGACCAGGCCCCCACTCATGTCTCTCATCACCCCCATCCCCCAGCATCCAGGGGCACCCTCCACCAGGCCCCCACTCATGTCTCCCACCACCTCCACCCCCCAGCAGTGCAGGACACCCTCCACCACGCCCCCACTCATGTCTCCCATCACCCCCCACCCCCAGCATCCGGGGGCACCCTCCACCAGGCCCCCACTCATGTCTCCCATCACCCCCACCCTCCAGCATCCAGGGGCACCCTCCACCAGGCCCCCACTCATATCTCCCACCACCCCCACCCCCCAGCAGTGCAGGGCACCCTCCATCAGGCCCCCACACATGTCCAACTCATGTCTCCCATCACCCCCAACCCCCAGCATCCAGGGGCACCCTCCACCAGGCCCCCACTCATGTCTTCCATCACCCCCACCCCCCAGCATCCAGGGGCACCCTACAACAGACCCCCAATCATGTCTCCCACCACCCCCACCCCCCAGCAGTGCAGGGGCACCCTCCACCAGGCCTCCACTCATGTCTCCCATCACCCCCACCCCCCAGCATCCAGGGGCACCCTCCACCAGGCCCCCACTCATGTCTCCCACCACCCCCACCCCCCAGCAGTGCATGGCACCCTCCACCAGGCCCCCACTCATGTCTCCCATCACCCCTACCCCCAGCATCCAGGGGCACCCTCCACCAGGCCTCCACTCATGTCTCCCACCACCCCCACCCCCCAGCATCCAGGGGCACCCTCCACCAGGCCCCACTCATGCCTCCCACCACCACCACCCCACAGCAGTGCAGGGCACCCTCCACCAGGCCCCCACTCATGTCTCCCACCACCCCCACCCCCCAGCAGTGCAGGGGCACCCTCCACCAGGCCCCCACTCATGTCTCCCATCACCCCCACCCCCAGCATCCAAGGGCACCATCCAACAGGCCCTCACTCATGTCTCCCACCACCCCCACCCCCCAGCATCCAGGGGCACCCTCCACCAGGCCCCCACTCATGTCCAACTCATGTCTCCCATCACCCCCAACCCCCAGCATCTAGGGGCACCCTCCACCAGGCCCCCACTCATGTCTTCCTGGACCCCCACTCCCAGCAGTGCAGGGGCACCCTCCACCAGTCCCCCACCCATGTCTCCCATCACCCCCACCCCCCAGCATCCAGGGGCACCCTCCACCAGGCCCCCACTCATGTCTCCCACCACCCCCACCCCACAGCATCCAGGGGCACCCTCCACCAGGCCCCCACTCATGTCTCCCATCACCCCCACCTCCAGCATCCAGGGGCACCCTCCACCAGGCCCCCACTCATGTCTCCCACCACCCCCACCCCCCAGCAGTGCAGGGGCACCCTCCACCAGACCCCCACTCATGTCCATCTCATGTCTGCCATTACCCCCACCCCCCAGTATCTAGGGGCACCCTCCACCAGGCCCCCACTCATGTCTCCCACCACCCCTACCCCCCAGCATCCAGGGCCACCCTCCACCAGGCCCCCACTCATGTCTCCCACCACCCCCACCCCCAGCAGTGCAGGGCACCCTCCACCAGGCCCCCACTCATGTCCAACTCATGTCTCCCATCACCCCCACCCCCCAGCATCTAGGGGCACCCTCCACCAGGCCCCCACTCATGTCTCCCATCACCCCCACCCCCCAGCAGTGCAGGGCACCCTCCACCAGGCCCCCACTCATGTCCAACTCATGTCTCCCATCACCCCCACCCCCCAGCATCTAGGGGCACCCTCCACCAGGCCCCCACTCATGTCTTCCTGCACCCCCACCCCCCACCAGTCAGGGGCACCCTCCACCAGGCCCCCACTCATGTCTCCCACCACCCCCACCCCCCAGCAGTGCAGGGCACCCTCCACCAGGCCTCCACTCATGTCTCCCATCACCCCCACCCCCCAGCATCCAAGGGCAGCCTCCGCCAGGCCCCACTCATGTCTCCCACCACCCCCACCCCCCAGCAGTGCAGGGCACCCTCCACCAGGCCCCCACTCATGTCCAACTCATGTCTCCCATCGCCCCCACCCCCCAGCAGTGCAGGGCACCCTCCACCAGGCCCCCACACATGTCCCCCTGCACCTCCACCCCCCAGCATCAAGGGGCACCCTCCACCAGGCCCCCACTCATGTCCAACCCATGTCTCCCACCCCCCAGCAGTGCAGGGGCACCCTTCACCAGGCCCCCACTCATGTCTCCCATCACCCCCACCCCCCAGCATACAGGGGCACCCTCCACCAGGCCCCCACTCATGTCTCCCACCACCCCCACCCCCCAGCAGTGCAGTGCACCCTCCACCAGGCTCCCACTCATGTCTCCCATCACCCCCACCCCCCAGCATCCAGGGGCACCCTCCACCAGGCCCCCACTCATGTCTCCCACCACCCCCACCCCCCAGCAGTGCATGGCACCCTCCACCAGGCCCCCACTCATGTCTCCCATCACCCCCACCCCCAGCATCCAGGGGCACCCTCCACCAGACCTCCACTCATGTCTCCCACCACCCCCACCCCCCAGCATCCAGGGGCACCCTCCACCAGGCCCCCACTCATGTCTCCCACCACCCCCACCCCCCAGCAGTGCAGGGCACCCTCCACCAGGCCCCCACTCATGTCTCCCATCACCCCACCCCCCAGCATCCAGGGGCACCCTCCACCAGGCCCCCACTCATGTCTCCCACCACCCTCACCCCCCAGCAGTGCAGGGCACCCTCCACCAGGCCCCCACTCATGTCCAACTCATGTCTCCCATAACCCCCACCCCCCAGCATCTAGGGGCACCCTCCACCAGGCCCCCACTCATGTCTCCCTGCACCCCCACCCCCCAGCAGTGCAGGGGCACCCTCCACCAGTTCCCCATTCATGTCTCCCATCACCCCCACCCCCCAGCATCCAGGGGCACCCTCCACCAGGCCCCCACTCATGCTCCCACCACCCCCACCCCCCAGCAGTGCAGGGGCAGCCTCCACCAGGCCCCCACTCATGTCTCCCATCATCCCCACCCCCCAGCATCCAGGGGCACCCTCCACCAGGCCCCCACTCATGTCTCCCACCACCCCCACCCCCCAGCAGTGCAGGGCACCCTCCACCAGGCCCCCACTCATGTCTCCCATCACCCCCACCCCCCAGCATCCAGGGACACCCTCCACCAGGCCCCCACTCATGTCTCCCACCACCCCCACCCCCCACCAGTCAGGGGCACCCTCCACCAGGCCCCCACTCATGTCACCCAGCCAACATGTCATCACAATCTAGATCCCTGGCCCTTATGGTCAGCCTCCAAATGCCAAACACATACCCGAGTATTGCATCCACCCACTTAGAAATGGCAATAACATGATAGAACCCCAATTGCAAGTTTGGAAATGAACACATGTCCCTCACATACACCCAATGGGTGTCAGTGAATGTCAAAATCCATATCATGATATGCATGAAACCAATGAGATGATACTACACATTGAAGTTTGAAGAAAAAATCTGTATTAAAAGCAACATAAATTGAATCAAAAATAAACAAACAATAATGGAAATTTAAAAATAAAAAACCAGCATGTCCGTGAAATAATGCAAAACCACGAATCATAATCTAAAGGAAAGGTGTCCAAAGTCACAGTCCACAAAAGTAAATCCAATGGAAAATTAAAATCGAAAACCATTGCTCCATGGGTAAATATTAAAAAAAATGAAAATCCAAAAGTCAACTATGTACAGATAAACAATCCAGGGTCCATGATCCCAACAGAAGAAATAAAACCTATCTAATAACACTACCTTAAAAAAAAAACTATATACAAAAATGTGGCCCATTGTCCAAAAGGTCCAAAAAAAATGCAAAACCAAAGGAAACCTAACACTAACTACAGAACTAGTTACAAGGGCAGCGGGCTAGTCCGACGGCTCACTTCGGGATGTTCCGGGCCAGGGCATCATCGAACTCCTGCTCAATGTCCCGGAGGCGGTCCTCCTCCATGGCCCCGAGGGTCCGCAGGTCCGTCGACATGTCCACCTCCAACTCCCTGCGGATTGCCTCGAGGCACTCGGCCCGCCTCAGGGCCCACCGCATGGAGTTCTCCGCCCTGACCATCGTGAGCCGTGCCTCTTCCGCCCGCTGCCGCTCCGCATCTATGGCGTGGCCCAACTGCTGCCACAGGGAAGACACTTCCCGTCCTGGGTCCTCCTGCCCTCCGGCCGATGCCTGCCCCTCCGATGTCGAATGCCCCGAGCCATCATGGCTCCCACCACGTTGCTGCTGCTGCTGTGCCTCTGCCCGTGCACTGCCTCCTGCTGCCTGCACATCCTCCGCTGGCTGGGGTGCAGTCGTTGATGTGGCCACCCCTGCTGGACGTCCGACTCCCGACTGTGGCAGGGATGCCTCCTCCACCAGCTTGGCCGCACCATCAGAGGCAGCTCCACAGGGCACCCAGGTGACTAATGGGTGGGAAGATGGCACGGAGGACGACTGGCGCATAGGGGGTTCAGCTGAGGAGGGGGTCTGAGCAAGCCCCATTAAACGGAGGAATCCGGCCTGGGTGACCTGTCCCAGTAGGCCGACGCGGTCAACGAGCCATTCGAGATGACGTGCAGTCTCCTCATGAAAAGACTGCAGGTCACCTCGCATGGCCCGTTGACGCAACGCCACACCAGTCAGGACAGGCTCAACCCGGACCCGGATAGACACGTCCGCAGGCAGAGGAAGGCCAGTTGTCGTGAGCTCATCCCCTGCCTGAAAACGGGTCTGGACATAGGCATCCCTGCTGGTGCAAGATGATGCAGTGACAGGATCAGGGACATGATTGCATACAGGCACCTCCGCGGTGACCTGTGCCGCCTCCTGTCCCTGGTCCTGCACTGCACCACTAGCACCAGTGGAATCCACACCTCCAAACCCCATCTCTGTTGCTTGCACGGCCTCCTCCTCCACCAAACCCCCCACCAACCTGGATGACTCCATGCCATCTTCCCCCGTTGGGCCCTGTGGGGTCCCAGCTGCCCCTTCTGCTGCCAAGGAGTCCAACTCCGACCTCCGCCTCTTGGACCTCCCCCCGGCAGCTGCGGCCTGGGACGCGGCACCGGACTCCTCACTCCCCGACAAGATCACAACCTGGGAGGGGAGCCGGGCCTTGCGTCTCCGGCTGGCGGTGCGATCCCCGCCGCTGTGCTCCACAGCACCTTGTCCGCCCTCTTCATCAGTTGACGCTGCAGACAGGGAGAAATAAAACACAGGCATCAGGGCACTGTACAATGGATACATACACACATGACAGTTGCACATGAGTGGCATTGGCAAACCTCAGACATGGCATCACAATCGGCAACACACATGTCATTTCAAATTGCATACATGAGCCATACCACAGCCATATCGCAACTGCCAGCACCATCCATACACATACAACAGCATGAGCAGCCAAAGGTGACCCAGACATCACATGCAACACAGGGAGTGCACTACACATGCACGCACACCACCACACTTGCATGCATGTGTACACCTCAGCCAACTGTCGCAGTGTTCAGATGGGCATCCATGTCACATCTGCCAATCAGGCTTTCACATCCCGCTGTCACATGCAACCATGTTGCATCACTGTTGCACCCTTGTCAAATACACACACATGCACATGTACACAGTGCTGATACATGCAGCTGAAAACAACATACATGCGTGACATCACGAACATGCCTACTTACATACACATTCATCCAAACATGTGTGCCCACACAACTGCATTTGGCATGCAAGCCTACACACACAAGCACCATCCATGTCTCACACATGACAGCCCTCGCATGTGTTAGCCTCACGGCCCTGTACACCCCCACCCATACTCGGCCCCATACAAACAGATGTGCAACCTGCACACTACTGGCACATCACCACACGCACAGCTTGCAATCATGATGCATGTACACTTACCGCTCGACTCCAGACGGGTCTGCCTCTCAAGGACCTGGACGTGGAGCGCTGGGGATATGCGTTCCAGGACCCTCATCTGATCTTCCGACAAGTGGCCCCGGCGCCCCTTAGCATCTGCTGCCTTCAAGAGGCGCCGGGCCTTGTTGAGGGTCCTGGACCTAAGTCCTCCCAGCGCTTCTTGACATGTTGGAAGTCGCGGACTGCCACCCCCTCTGCGTTGATGGCAGTCACGATGTCCGTCCAGATCCGAGTCCGTCCTTCCTTGTCGGAGCGCACACTTCCAAAGAGGGCATCATACTGCCCCAGGACTTGCTCCACCAGGACACCAACTTCCCTGGCACTGAAGCTGGTGCCCCTCTGCCTCTCTGGCCGGGGGTTGTCAGTGGTGCCAGATGTTGCAGTGCCCAACATGACAAACCCAGAGGCAGGAGTGGGTGGGCAACTGGGTCCAGGGGCTGGGCTGTGGAGCGATGAAATCCCAGTCGGGAGTCTTCGGTTCCAGCAGGGGTTGTCACAGCAACAGCACCCCTGGCTGATGTGCAGGCAGCAAATGGCAAGGCACGTGGGCAGCAGGCAGTCAGGCAGCAGCAGATGGCAGGTGTGAGCGTAATCGGGGCTCTGGGGGGCAGTAAATTGGCTTTCTGGGCAGGAGCGTGGTCTTCCGTGTGCTTACGCGTGGCCAGCTTGATACGGAGTGATTTGGCACGTGAAAATCCTGCACGTCTGCGTGTAATTCGAGGAAAGGCCCTTAGCGCGTAAGTGCGTCTGCACGCATACGCGATTTCATTGGCCCAAAGGCCCCCATGCGCAGCTATGACATCACGTCCATGGCTGTAGAGAATGGGCCGTGTAAAAAAAAGATACACGTCGAGTGTCAAAGCGTGTAATTTGTGGAAATGGCCTCATAGCGTATGCGCGTCTGTGACGTGTGTATAAAAGGTACATGTAGAACGCCATTTCCTTGTACGTGCTTTTCGTGGAGAGCGAGTGGGTGAAATCTGTACTTCTTGTCGGTTCACACGCGATTTACTTCACAGCGTTTCAAGTTCGTACTCCCTGTTACCTCTGGCAGCTTTTTCTCTTTTCCTCTTTTTCCTGGGCCTGTTTCCTCAAACAGCGTTCCTTTCTACTGTTGTCCTGTCTCCTCAGACAGCGTACAAGGCTTCTTTTGGCGGGGGTGTTGCCAACGCGCACACGCGCATATTTTTCATGCTTTTGTTCCTGGCAGACGGTGAGTCGCGCACGTATTTAACATCTGTGCTTGCCCCGTGTGTCGCATACCCCTTCAGAGGTCATTCTAGGCTGCGTGTGACACGCATACGTTCATTCTTGTGTTTCTGGGTGCCACAGCGTAGTGCAGGTTTATTTTTTCACACACGTGGTCTAGGAGGGATTGCGTGCACCTTACTTCCCTTTTTTGGGGTGCCTGTGTGTTGTGTGACCCGTCATCTTTCCCCAGGGGTGACATACAGCCTTGCTAGAGCACTAGGGTACCATTACCATCTGGTACCCAACCCCTTTGACCCCCAATTGCCCAGGACAATAGTTCACAACGACTCCCATACGCACAATAACATCAGTGCCATGGCTGGGAGGCGAACAAGCCGTAAGGGTGGCAAAGGTGACCGAGCCCCAAGTGGTGGCCGTGGTGAATCCGGTAGGGGACGTGGCCATGACTTGCAGGGTGGCCCTAGCCCCCCATGTGTGGAGGAGCAGTCAGGGACACCCATGCCCCCCCCCCTGGTTGAGGGTAACGTGGCTGACACCATCCATGCTCAGCCCTTGTTGGACCAGCCCACTGTGGAACCAGACCTGGCACAGGGTGACTCCAAGGCTGACATCCAGGTCAGCAGGTCTAGGCCACGTGCGCCAGTGCACGTTGGTGTCATCATTCCACGTGGATCAGGGGCAGCTAGGTCATCTGCTGCCCGGTGTAGGCAGGCTGGGGAGGCTGCAGGGGCAGCTGCGGCTCCATCCACCCCACCTCTCACACACCCAGCCAGGACAGTGTCGGTCCAAGTCCATCATGCTGACATTCCCCCTGACACCATCACACTTGAGCTAATGCCTGCACCAACTCCCATGCTGAGTGTGCAATCCCACACTCCTAGTACAGAGACCACCGGGGCTCCTGCCCCTAGTGTCCAGAGCGGCGTAGGACACTCAGGATCCCCACCACCTTCCAAGCGGAAGAGGAAGAGTGCTCGTCCAGTACAGGCTGATGCCCCAGACACGGCTACACAGTCCGGCCCGTCAAGGAAGCCCAGCTTCAATGAGGCCGAACTGAATGCACTTGTAGAGTATGTGTCCGCACATGACCGCGAAATGGTGATTGTTGCAGGATCCAAGACCACACCTGCACAATGTCTGGCACACTGGCAGACCATCGCAGACATCATAAGTGCCCTTGGAATCGTGAGGCGCACAGCTAATGAATGCTACAAGCGCTGGAATGACCTGAAGCGCAGGGCAAAGAATAAGCTGGCCTCAAGTCATGCCGCTACTCTAGTGACTGGAGGTGGGTCTCCAGCAGAAGACATAGAACTCACTTCACATGAGCATGTTGCTGGGACCTATGTCACGGAGGAACAGATCCAAGGTTTGGGAGAACTGGCAGATTACGAGGCATTGTCCGGTGAGTGCACATGCATGTGTGTGTCATCCATGTGCATGGTGTGTGTGTGAGGGCTTCTGTTTGGGTGCCAGGTGAGGGTGTGTGTGCCTGAGTGGTTTGGGTCACCCATGTGCCTCATCCAATACATTCTGCGCACCAACATTTGGGTATAGCAGTATCCCTTCTGCCAACATTAGACATCTAGCCCAACACCACGCCAGTTGCCCTTGAAGTGTCATCTTGCCACAACATTGTTGCTTATTTTCCTCTGTTTATTCAGGCAGATTGTTTGCATACCACCACTTTTACTAGGCATTTCTCAGTCCTATTGTCACATGTCTGACAAGGCTATGTTAAAGTGGACTGGCTTTGTTTCCTGGATATGATTTGTTTAGACATGTCCCTGTGCTATAGGACCATTTTGGACTGGCAGCTCCAGGTGAAACATTTGAACCATTTCAATGAAAAAATCAATTTCATGAGCAAACTAGACTGAATGAACAATTGGTGCCCTCTTCTCCCTCTTCACTTCATGGCTAGGGTACATGCCATCTGTGTGATGGCATGTGTATTTGACCTGCCAATCACAGGCCAATGTGTGATGCCACTGCTAGGCAGCATGCAGCAAATGTGTTCATCTTGCATCTTGGTGTCATCAATGTGTGCATCTGCCTCCCCTTCACACGCTGTGACGGTGCATGCATGGGAGGGTTTTAGTCATGTGGGACATGTGTCAATCAAGTACTGTTTCTGTAGCTTCTCAACCCTAATTGTGTGCCATAGTGCTAATGCCTGTTTCCATTTGTTTTCTTTTATGTCTTTGCAGGGGATGACGCACTTGATACTGCTGGGGTTGTGGAGATGGTGCAGACCCAGGAGGGGTCTCAGGCCCGGCTGACCACCAGTGAGGGACGTGGTGTGGTGGTGGGGGAGAACCCACAACTGCTGCAGGTCGTGCTCTCAAGGGGTCTCTCTGGCTGCACCTCCCCCGAGCTGTATTCAGGTGTCGATTCGGATGATGAGAGCTCTGTGCCGTCGCAGGTGAGTGTTCCTGGGAGGGATTCTGTTCTGTCCGACCCACCTGCACCAGGGTTAGAACCCTCAATGGGGATGTCAGTGTTGGCAGGTACGCCTTTGGTGGTTACGGATTCAGGGTCACACTCCGCAACATCTGATCCTGTTCCTGGGCCAGCAGATCAGAGGGGGAATGCAGTCCTGCAGCCTCAGGCAGTGCCGGCACAGCAAGGCGCAGTTCGCCTTGCCCCAGACAGGTGCGGTGCCCGCCGACATGGTGGCCGTACGCCACCTGGCAATACCGCATCAGAGCAATCCATATACGGTATGGCAACCCAACAGGCAGCATCATCACAGATGATGGCTCAGGCCATGGATAGGGTGGCCACTTCCATTGTCCCCCCTGAAAGGCTGATGGAGCGACTACAGCAGGCAACAGACTCCATCTGCCAGTCACACAGGGAGGACATTTTGGCGTCCGACAGGGACAGGTGGGCGGCACTGGCGACTCTGCAGGAAGCCATTTCCATAGAGTCCCAGGGCCACAGGGAAGCCCTGAGGGTGGAACTCCTTCACCTCAAGATGACTCTTGTTGAGCTTGAGGCTTCAACAAACAGAAGGACAGAACAGCAGCTGGACCGTCTCACAAGTACGCTCTCAGCTGAGATGCAGACAACTAGGGCAGAGGTCCGGGCATCACGTGAGTTGTTGCATGGGGACCTACGCACAATTATCCTCCAGAACGAGACCTTCCACACCCGCATGCTTGCTGCCATGGAGGACCATACTAGGGCTTTGCGTGGGCTGCCTCCCATAGTGCCACCACCTCCTGATGCAGCTGCAGAGGGTGAGGAGAGCGACAGCAGTGATTCTCTCACAATAGGGTAGCCGTGCAGGCCATGAGCCCATGGAGGTGTTTTTTTTCCGCATGATCCACACAGGTGGGTTTTGGTGTGCACCCTGTCCTCGGACCTCCTGGGTGGCCTCCCCCACGCCCCGGGCCCATTAATGGCCATTTTTGATTATTATTATTTTTTTTTAATTTGTTTTTTTTTTGGGCAGTGTGTTGCCTTGTGTGGCTCCCGGGGCATACGCTGTATTGTGGCTGGGCACATGCAGGCTTGTCATGAATTTGGTTCAGATGCTTCAGTTTGTGTGACACACACCCCTCCTGCTTCCCGTTTCCATGGGCTTGCAAAGGGTGTGCCCAAGTGACATTGACGTACATGGTGACGTTGGACTCCCATTTGATGTGTGGGTAGTCTGTTGTCAATACTGTGTATACATTCATAGTGCATATTGTTGTTGTATTGTACACTGCAGGGTGTATTGATATGTGCCTCTGCATTCATCTCATCCTTCTAATTTGCAGGTCCATTTCTCATGTCTTCACAAGGCGGTCTACCTTGGAACTGGAGTCCATGTTGTAAGCAGTGCACCTACACTCTTTATGGCACTAACACTGTATACGTCGAAGTGTTCGAAGTGCTGGCATTATCAGGTAGTGAGGCTACCAAATTTTTAAGTCTGTAATGTCATGTTTAAGGTAAGTTGGAGGTTGTGTAGGTGATTGGTATTCTTGGTAAGTATTTGGTAATGTGTGTTGTAGGTCCTGCATTACTGTGAGCATTTCATGTGTGGCCAGTTTCCATTAGGGACACTGTAGTTGGTGACACTTGGAGCATGTTGTGGGGATTAATTTGTTTGCTCTCACATTGCATGAACAATCTCACGCTGCTATGGTTCTGACAGTTGACTGTCCCTTTGTTCGTCATAATTGTCAGGTCGCGTCATCATTGTTTATCAGATGGTATGTGCCAGGGCTGTGTGCACTCCGCAGGGGTGTGATTTCTATGTGAAGTAATTAGCCACCAGCTGCGTACGGGCTGCCTCACCCCGTGCCCTTTCCCCTCCCATGCGCAGCAGGCGTGCATGTGGTTGGGGATGTGGGGGCACCACCATGTCCACAGCCAGGCCCCGGCGTGTTGCAACATTGTGCAGGACACATGCTACCACTATGATCCTGTACACTACTGGGGGCGCATATAACAGCTGCCCGCCAGAACGGTCAAGGGAGCGAAAGCGTGACTTGAGAACTCCGAATGTGTGCTCCACTATGCCCCGGGTTGCAATATAGGCTGTGTTGTATCTTACCTCGGGAGGCGTGATGGGGTTCCGAATTGGCGTCATCATGTGGGTGCTCAGAGGGTAGGCACTGTCCCCTGGTGAGGAGGTGATGGGTATCATTAGTGGGGTAGTGACATAACTCTGCATCTGACATGCATGCATGTGCAGTGGCATTCATACTCACCAAGAAGCCATGTATCGCCATGCCGCCCAGCTTCTAGGTCCCGGCTTAGGGTAGACATTCGGTAAATGAAGCTGTCGTGGGTGGACCCTGGATAGTTGGCATATACTGAGGTGATGATTCCCTTGGCATTACATACTACCTGCATGTTGATGGAATGCCAATGCTTGCGGTTCCTATAGATGTGCTCAGATGCCCTGAGGGGACGTAGTGCCACATGTGTTCAGTCAATGGCACCTAGCACTTTGGGGAATTGTGCCACACCGTAGAAATCAAGGGCGGCAGCCTGCCTTTCTGCAGGTGTCCTGGGCAGGTATATGTGCCTGCGGACTGATGGGCGTGCAGTGATGATGTTCAAGACCTGGTGTAGGCAGCGTGACTGCGTGGCCTGTGACACCCCACCTACTATGGCACTTGTCTGCTGAAATGATCCAGTGGCCAAGAAGTGCAGTACATTAAGGACCTTCTCCAGGGGGCTGAGTGCTTGGGAGCACAGGGTGGGTGATGTGAGGTCATCCTCCCACTCACTGACCAGGTGCAGTATTATGTGTGGTGGAAACCTGTACCTCCCATACACCTGGTCATCAGGCATCCCAAAAAGGCTGGTTCTGGGAGTGAAAATTCGGGCCCTCACTATCCTCCTCCTCCTCCTTTGGTAACCCACGGGCACTGCTGCTAGGAACGGTATATTCATCCTGGCGTCTGAGCTTGTTTGTTGCTTGCACGCACTTTTATGCTGCACGGGTCGACGTACGCCTGATTCATGCTGGCGTACGTGTTTCAGGATTGGACCATTTATTTTTCGGCGCGTTGTAGGCGACCGTGTGAATCTTCCCGCCCACCCCAGGAATACACGTAACACGCTCTCCCAGGCCCAGTCACGAGTAAATATTCCCGCCCACCCCTGGAATACACATACCTCACTCTCACAGGCCCAGTCGTGTGTGGAACTTCACGTGCACACCGAAATACACGTACCCTGCAAAATCGCGTGTGAAACTTCACACGCACCCCGAAATACACGTACCCAGGGCAATCGCGTGTGGAACTTCCCGCGAACCACGTAATACACGTAGCCTGCTGGTATCGCGTGTGGAAGTTCACGCGGACCCATAATACACGTACCCTGATGGTATCGCATGTGAGACTACCCGCGCAACCCAGGAATACACGTACCCAGGCAAATCGCATGGCTGGGGGGTGGGGGTGCTGGGAGACATGTGTGGGGGCCTGGTGGAGGGTGCCCTGCACTGCTGGGGGGTGGGGGTGCTGGGAGACATGAGTGGGGGCCTGGTGGAGGGTGCCCCTGGATGCTGGGGGGTGGGGGTGATGGGAGACATGAGTTGGACATGAGTGGGGGCCTGGTGGAGGCTGCTCTGCACTGCTGGGGGGTGGGGGTGATGGGAGACATGAGTGGGGCCCTGGTGGAGGGTGTCCCTGGATGCTGGTGGGTGGGGGTGCTGGGGGACATGAGTGGGGGCCTGGTGGAGGGTGCCCTGCACTGCTGGGGGGTGAGGATGATGGGAGACATTAGTGGGGGCCTCGTGGAGGGTGCCCCTGGATGCTGGTGGGTGGGGGTGCTGGGAGACATGTGTGGGGGCCTGGTGGAGGGTGCCCCTAGATGCTGGGGGGTGGGGGTGTTGGGAGACATGAGTTGGACATGAGTGGGGGCCTGGTGGAGGGTGCCCATGGATGCTGGGGGGTGGGGGTGATCAGAGACATGAGTTGGACATGAGTGGGGGCCTGGTGGAGGGTGCCCCTGGATGCTGGGGGGTGGGGGTGCAGGGGGACATGAGTGGGGGCCTGGTGGATGGTGCCCCTGGATGCTGGTGGGTGGGGGTGATGGGAGACATGAGCGGGGGCCTGGTGGAGGGTGCCCTGCACTGCTGGGGGGTGGGGGTCATAGGAGACATGAGTGGGGGCCTGGTGGAGGGTGCCCCTGGATGCTGGTGGGTGGGGGTGATGGGAGACATGAGTTGGACATGAGTGGGGGCCTGGTGGAGGGTGCCCTGCACTGCTGGGGGGTGGGGGTGATGGGAGACATGAGTGGGGGCCTGGTGGAGGGTGCCCCTGGATGCTGGTGGGTGGGGGTGCTGGGGGTCATGAGTGGAGGCCTGGTGGAGGGTGCCCTGCACTGCTGGGGGTGGGGGTGATGGGAGACATGAGTGGGGGCCTGGTGGAAGGTGCCCCTGGATGCTGGTGTGTGGGGGTGCTGGGGGACAGGAGTGGGGGCCTGGTGGAGGGTGCCCTGCACTGCTGGGGGGTGGGGGTGATGGGAGACATGAGTGGCAGCCTGGTGGAGGGTGCCCCTGGATGCTGGGGGTGGGGGTGCAGGGGGACATGAGTGGGGGCCTGGTGGAGGGTGCCCCTGATTGGTGGGGGGTAGGGGTGCAGGGAGACATGAGTGGGGGCCTGGTGGAGGGTGCCCCTAGATGCTGGGGGGTGGGGGTGCAGGGGGCTATGAGTGGGGGCCTGGTGGAGGGTGCCTGCACTGCTGGGGGGTGGGGGTGGTGGGAGACATGAGTTGGACATGAGTGGGGGCCTGGTGGAGGGTGCCCCTGGATGCTGGGGGGTGGGGGTGCAGGGGGACATGTGTGGGGGCCTGGTGGAGGGTGCCCTGCACTGCTGGGGGGTGGGGGTGGGGGTGGTGGGAGACATGAGTGGGGGCCTGGTGGAGGGTGCCCTGCACTGCTGGGGGGTGGGGGTGATGGGAGACATGAGTTGGACATGAGTGGGGGCCTGGTGGAGGGTGCCCCTGGATGCTGGGGGGTGGGGTGCAGGGGGACATGTGTGGGGGCCTGGTAGAGGGTGCCCTGCACTGCTGGGGGGTGGGGGTGGTGGGAGACATGAGTGGGGGCCTGGTGGAGGGTGCCCTGCACTTCTGGGGGGTGGGGGTGAAGGAGACATGAGTGGGGGCCTGGTGGAGGGTGCCCCTAGATGCTGGGGGGTGGGGGTGATGGGAGACATGAGTTGGACATGATTGGGGGCCTGTTGGAGGGTGCCCTGCACTGCTGAGGGGTGGGGGTGATGGGGGACATGAGTGGGGGCCTGGTGGAGGGTGCCCCTGACTGGTGGGGGGTGGGGGTGATGGGAGACATGAGTGGGAGCCTGGTGGAGGGTGCCCCTAGTTGCTGGGGGGTGGGGGTGATGGGAGACATAAGTTGGAGATGAGTGGGGGCCTGGTGGAGGGCACCCTGCACTGCTGGGGTGTGGGGGTGCTGGGAGACATGTGTGGGGGCCTGGTGGAGGGTGCCCTGCACTGCTGGGGGGTGGGGGTACTGGGAGACATGTGTGGGGGCCTGGTGGAGGGTGCGCTGCACTGCTGGGGGCATGGGGGTGGTGGGAGACATGAGTGGGGGCCTAGTAGAGGGTACCCTGCACTGCTGGGGTGTGGGGGTGATGGGAGACATGAGTGGGGGGCCTGGTGGAGGGTGCCCCTAGATGCTGGGGGGTGGGGGTGATGGGAGACATGTGTTGGACATGAGTGGGGGACTGGTGGAGGGTGCCCTGCACTGCTGGGGGGTGGGGGTGATGGGAGACATGAGTGGGGGCCTGGTGGAGGGTGCCCCTGACTGGTGGGGGGTGGGGGTGATGGGAGACATGAGTGGGGGCCTGGTGGAGGGTGCCCCTAGATGCTGGGGGGGTGGGGGTGATCGGAGACATGAGCTGGACATGAGTGGGGGCCTGGTGGAGGGTGCCCTGCACTGCTGGGGGGTGGGGGTGCTGGGAGACATGTGTGGGGGCCTGGTGGAGGGTGCCCTGCACTTCTGGGGGGTGGGGGTGCTGGGAGATATGTGTGGGGGCCTGGTGGAGGGTGCCCTGCACTGCTGGGGGTGGGGGTGGTGGGAGACATGAATGGGGGCCTGGTGGAGGGTGCCCCTGGATGCTGGGGAGTGGGGGTGCAGGGGGACATGAGTGGGGGCCTGGTGGAGGGTGCCCCTGGATGCTGGGTGGTGGGGGTGCAGGGGGACATGAGTGGGGGCCTGGTGGAGGGTGCCCCTGCACTGCTGGGGGGTGGGGGTGGTGGGAGACATGAGTGGGGGCCTGGTGGAGGGTGCCCTGCATTGCTGGGGGGTGGGGGTGATGGGAGACATGAGTGGGGGCCTGGTGGAGGGTGCCCCTGGATGCTGGTGGGAGGGGGTGCTGGGAGACATGTGTGGGGGCCTGGTGGAGGGTGCCCTGCACTGCTGGGTGGTGGTGGTGGTGGGAGACATGTGTTGGACATGAGTGGGTGCCTGGTGGAGGGTGCCCCTGGATGCTGGGGGGTGGGGGTGCAGGGGGACATGTGTGGGGGCCTGGTGGAGGGTGCCCTGCACTGCTGGGGGGTGGGGGTGATGGGAGAAATGAGTTGGACATGAGTGGGGGCCTGGTGGAGGGTGCCCTGCACTGCTGGGGGGTGGGGGTGCTGGGAGACATGTGTGGGGGCCTGGTGGAGGGTGCCCCTGGATGCTGGGTGTGGGGGTGCAGGGGGACATGAGTGGGGGCCTGGTGGAGGGTGCCCCTGGATGCTGGGGGGTGGTGGTGCAGGGCGACATGAGTGGGGGCCTGGTGGAGGGTGCCCCTGGATGCAGGGGGGTGGGGGTGATGGGAGACATGAGTTGGACATGAGTGGGGGCCTGGTGGAGGGCATCCTGCACTGCTGAGGAGTGGGGGTGATGGGAGACATGAGTGGGGGCCTGGTGGAGGGTGCCCCTGGATGCTGGTGGGTGGGGGTGCTGGGAGACATGTGTGGGGGCCTGGTGGAGGGTGCCCTGCACTGCTGGGGGGTGAGGGTGGTGGGAGACATGAGTTGGACATGAGTGGGGGCTTGGTGGAGGGTGCCCCTGGATGCTGGGGGGTGGGGGTGCAGGGGGACATGTGTGGGGGCCTGATGGAGGATTCCCAGCACTGCTGGGGGTCGGGGGTGATGGGAGACATGAGTTGGACATGAGTGGGGGCCTGGTGGAGGGTGCCCTGCACTGCTGGGGGGTGGGGATGCTAGGAGACATGTGTGGGTGCCTGGTGGAGGGTGCCCTGCACTGCTGGGGGTGGGGGTGGTGGGAGACATGATTGGGGGCCTGGTGGAGGGTGCCCCTGGATGCTGGGGGTGGGGGTGTAGGGGGACATGACCGGGGGCCTGGTGGAGGGTGCCCCTGGATGCTGGGGGGTGGGGGTGCAGGGGGACATGAGTGGGGGCCTGGTGGAGGGTGCCCCTGGATGCTGGTGGGTGGGGGTGATGGGAGACATGAGTTGGACATGAGTGGGGGCCTGGTGGAGGGTGCCCCACAGTGCTGCGGGGTGGGGGTGCTGGGAGACATGTGTTGGTGATCAGTAGTGCAAGGTGACATGTGGGTTGGCTGGGGGGCATGGCCATGATGGATGGGTTGCCTGTGGGACATGAGCAGGGGTGCAGGGTAGTCCCCTGTGGTGTGGGCTGCCTGCAGGGGTCGTGGAGGGTGTAGAGGGAACACCTGGGAGGACCCACACGGCCAAATCACGTGTAGCATTCCCCGGCACCACTGAAATACACGTACCCTGCTGGAATCGCGTGTGAATCTTCCCGCGCACCTCGGAATACACGTACCCTGCTGAAATCGCGTGTGGGACTTCCCGAGCACCCAGAAGTACACGTACCCAGGCCAATCGCGTGTGGAACTTCCTGCACATCCCGAAACACACGTACCCAGGCCAATCGCGTGTGGAACTTCCCGCGCACCCCGAAACACGCGTACCCAGGCTAATCGGGTGTGGAACTTCCCGCGCACCCCGAAGTACACGTACCCAGGCTAATCGCATGTGGAACTTTCCGCGCACCCCGAAGTACACGTACCCAGGCCAATCACGTGTGGAACTTCCCGCTCACCCCGAAACACACGTACCCAGGCTAATCGCGTGTGGAATTTCCCACGCACCCCGAAGTACACGTACCCAGGCTAATCGCGTGTGGAACTTCACGCGCACCCCGAAGTACACGTACCCAGGCCAATCGCGTTTGGAACTTCCCGTGCACCCAGAAACACACGCACACGCTATTTTTCACACAGCGGGTGTCCGTGTTTGTCGGTACCCCTTTGCACCTCATTTGTCCTAGAGGGCCACTGCATGGACCATTCATCATGGCTGTATATGGGTGCTTTTTGTTAGCGCACATATTGGCGCACATTTATTTCAGGCGCTGGGACGCTACCGTCTGCTTTCTTGTGGCGTACTTGTTTGGCCCTGTGCGCGTCTTTCACCATTCGCTGGTTTGCCCTATTCGATTCCCTGAATACGGGTTGTAGGTGAGCGTGTGGGCTTTCCGCGCACTTGCCTCCTGTACTTCCCCTGTGACGCCATATTTTCATGGATGACCTGTGCGCCGGCGTGCGCAGTGCACTTTTTCAGCGCACATCCAATGTTTTTCTCGCGCACTGACTTCCATGAATCGATGTGCGCTGGTTTCTCTGCGATTTTCGCACTTGCACTGCGATTTTTCGCACTTTTTCTGCGATTCGCACATTTTGGCACCTCTGCGCGGGAATTTTCGGCGCACATTAATTCCATGAATCGACACCTGTGTTTTTTGATGATACCTGGAATAATGTATTAAATAATTTCTCTTTGTCTGGTTTCTGTATATTAGTCTAATGACATTCTGTGATGTTTTGAATCATTACATCTAAAAGTAATAGATGTAGCTACAGATTCCTCCCAGATACGTCTTGGGAGGATAGCTCTGGGCAAACAGTCTCGCCTTGGAAGCAAGATGACGTGGAGCAACACAGATTTGATCTCTGATTCGATCCCTGGGTCCGCGCTTAGAACACTTTGGCTATTAAGTGCATTATAAATAACTAATTACAATTACCTTGGTTATGAAATGGAGGAAAGAAAGGCGGAAACTGAGTTGTGATCTAAAGGAAATTGAGATCATTGTCTGCGTTATTAATGATAAAAATGGCTTGCCCTATGCTCTGCTGGGAACCATTGGGAACCGTTTGTTAGAGGTCATAACCATTTATAAGCAGAAGCTGGTGGCTAGCATAATACAGCACTTGGAATATTCGTATACTGACCTAACAGTATTGGTGACGGTACTAGCGCCATGAACACAGCCATGAACTGCAGCAGGGATTGATCCCAATTCCTATACTTCAGGCATCATGCCTTCATCATATAAGTCTCTCGCATTTTGAATTTGTGAGTCTCATTGAAGACATCTAAAAGGACTAATCTTCAGAATAACCTGATATCTTAACATCAGATCTCAAGTTCAAGTATCCTGTTACAGACAACAGCTTTCCGACATCTAAGCATTAACATCAAAACAGTATGGGATATCATAACTTCAGGATTGCAACTATTAAATCTTTACGAGCGCCTTGAGGACGACCATTTCGGTCGAAACACGTGTCGGCTGATCTTAGGACAATAAATACAAATTCAAACATTTTTCTTTGGGGACACCATATTTTGAAACCGATTGATATTATTATATGATTTCATTAGACTTGTAACCATTCCATTGGTAGAACGCAGGTCACCCTCCCAAATACTTGATACCTTAAGACCTAACAGTATTGTCTATAAACACTGGAGGGTTAGCTATGGTGCACATTTCTTGGCCTCACTAATAGCATGTTGATAGAGGCTATACGGATTTAATTGGGCCTCACGTTGCTCTCGCAACCCTTTTGAAATTAAGGAGAGGTCATTTGTTCATAACGATTATGACGAATGCCGAAAATACACTTTTAGCTATACTTTAAAAAGGCAGTATTGGCTGATTCTTTCTGCACACTGAGAAAATTTAGGATAGCCAATGAACAATTATTTGAATAAATTGCATTGTTTACGACTTGGGAAAGCGGTGTTGGTGCCTTGATGAACTCTCTAAAAATATGGCCAGAGAGTTGGGATTGGGCAAATAACTGCGAACACGTTGCAAAAGTAAAATCATTGAGTACCTTTGACAGGATGTTTTTCCCCCTTTAAGAAACCCCAAACGTGTATCTATCATTTCCCACCCTTAAAGTTCAGAAGGACATTCATGATATTAAGGTTTAATGAGGAAGTTGAGGAACTGCATGACATGTGCAATAAAGTCTTTTGGCTTTGATGTGTGGCTGGTGCTGGTTTATCTACGACAGTGACCATACTGAGGGTATGGGCGGAGGTAGAAGGGAGGCTTGCTATGAGACTGGGGCATTAACCCATTGAGCTGCTAATCGACAACCTACTGCACTTGGCTACCTACAATCAATGCTCAAGAACTATAGCTTGGGCCTACCTATGATGAAATGTTCTAAGTAGAAGGCTGCAGTCATCTAACCCTGGGATTGCAGTGCCATTGATTATCTGCTACACTTTTTCATTTAGCTTTCATTTATTGTTTATGCTGGGTTTTATATGTTATTTTGTTATTATTATAATTGATTATTGTATTGGTATCATATATTTTATTGTGTGTAAAGTTGTTTGAACTGTATCACACGAATACAATAGCCATTTGTTTTAAATACTGTTTTTTGCTTGTGGTGATGCATCATCATTTCCAGATTAACACTTAAAGTGTTCAGCCATTTGGTTGCCTAGCTCCTTAATTTGAAAGTCGTAGTCTCTTGGAATATGGTCTGTCCAGTATCTCACTAATGGCTTCATCCCAAGGAATATTGGCATAAGGATCTGTGTGATCAAACATGACAAATAAATCAGTTTCTGGATGAAAGTATTTGTCCTCCACTTCATTGATTATTTCACATGTGTCTTTCAAATATGACTATGGAGACATAGTGAAAGATGGTAGAAATATATCTAGATTCTTTCCCGTCGGGTCAAAGATCAATCTGCATAATGACATTAGAAAGCTCCTTGGAGGATTACAAGGATGTTGGTAAATTTTAGGTAAAATAAAGTGAGATAGGCTTTTCATGCCATTTGGAGCAGAGAATACTGTTTCTTGTCAGCTAAGAAGGCCTCCTTCACAACCTTGTTGGCATAACCAGGACATTTCAGCTTTAAGTTCTTTTATGGGATTAGAGTCCATTTTCGTATAGTGTTTTTCATTATCCAAAGTATTTCTCTCTATTGAATCATGGTGTGTGGTGTCTGCAGGACACATCTATATAGAACTTAAATCAAAGAATGTAAATTATTGAAAAACTAAAAAGATACAAATCAAAATAGCCACTAAATGTATCTAAGAGTCGAGCCTGGTCAATCCCCCCATTGAGCCCACGCTCATGGCTGTGCAAACGTCAGATAAAATTCTGCTCACCTCCAATAATTGTGCTTCAGTAGAGACGTTCCTCCTATCAGGACGGATGCTTTCAATTACCAGTCAAAAATAATCACTGTGAAAATGGTGTTGCTCCAAATAGCCTGAATTGTTGAAGAGTGGTGTCATTTAACTGTGAAAAGAAAGTTGAGGTTTTGCATACGCCTGAAACATGTGGAAAAATGTGTAATTGTAACCTACACAATTAATTTAGCTTTTGTTCAGCTGGCTTGAAGGAGCCTTTACTCTATTTGCTCAGATCTCCCTCATCGAAGTTTAGAAACTTTTTTAACGATTTTTTTTTAGCAGTCTGCTTACCTTGTAAGTCTTGGCACCTCGTATAGGTCTTGCACGAGATTACAGGACTTGTAGGGTTGCAAGCAACATACATTAGAAACCCTTGGACACTTGGTCATTGACTGTCCAGCATTAAAGGGACAGTGTCTAGATTTGATGGGTGGGTTTGTTTATGATACAGCTCAAATGCTTACTTAATCTGTGTCTATTTTGTGTAAGGTTTGTTGGGTATTTTGTGTAGATTTGGGACCTAGCAGTATTTTCTTACCGCCAAAAACAAAAATAGTTGAGTAATAACCACTTGTTGTATTTAGATTGGGTTTGGTATTATAGTGGTATAGTGGCTATGCATTATTTCAGTACACAGATACATTTGGTTGGTATACATTTCGTTGTGGTATAGTGATAAGCATAATTTCTTTGTTTTATTTGTAGCCCCAACATAAAAAAAAACCTTTCTTTTGTTTAGCCTGTTCTTGTGATCTCTAGAGGCCTCAGGCTTCTACATTATTCAATAACACCACATTTTCATATGGAGTGCCACTTATGGCTGTTATCACTGATTTATCTACACCAGTGAGCTATGCTTCCATAAAGTATTCACAATAACATGTGGTATTACCATTAATTTATTTATATTAGTGAGATTATATTCCAGAGGCCTCTCTCTCTGCTGACTCATGTACGTCCAGCAGACTATTGTGTTATGTTCCACTCAGAAGACACACACATACATATACACTGAGTGGAACCATGCACACAGCTATTTATAATTGCTCATAACATTACTTTATCTACATAGGCAGTTTGGCACATATATTACGTAATAACCTCCTCTTTTATTATGTGATATGGGCTAAATGCACCAGAGAAAGACAGAAGCAAAAAAAACTTTACACAGGTTGTGATTTATACCAGTTTAATTTCAAAATCATACATTACCAGCTTTGCTAGGCAGTCTTTTCTAGAATAAACAGAAGAGAAACAATTGAAAAAATTCAAGGCATTTCATTAAATTCTTTGCAACAATAAAAAAAACAGTACATCAATTGACTTGCGTTTAGATGGCAACATTAGAATGTGGCATTTAAACAAGGTGACTCCCCAATAGTGACTATCGCTACACTGCCTGCCTAATAATAAATAATTTGTCCGTCACAGCAAACTCACTCCTTTCGTATATTTACCAGCTATTTGCAGCTCTCCCACACGCGATTTCCTGGCTGGTCGCCTCTGATAAGTGCCTCAGGGTCTTCTTTTTAAAGCACCCAGCGAGAACTTGCAGTTCCAATCTGTAATCTTTTGTTCTCAAGCCGGTGCTAATTGACTGGACACTTCAGTCTCAGAAGGTCATCAGTGCACTGGAACAACGCTTTTCCAGCAGTCAAGCCAGGCGACCCCACAGCAACTCCAGCCAAGTCTTCACTGAAGCTCTGCAAAATGTCCACTGCCTTTCTCCCTCCCCAAGATGCTCCAAGAAACCTCTGTTACAGCCCCTATAGTGACGTATACCCAATCAAAGTCCATCATGTCATACCCTCCTTCTTCAAACAATAGCTCACTTTTACAGTAAGAAACTGTATCAACTGATTTCCTGCTATTCGAATTTTTGCTTCCTGCAAAGACCGTGGACAGAGCAAAGAGAGAAGAAAAAAAAATCTGCACACCTGTTTAAAATGAATCTCAGCCTGCCTAATTTTGTACATGGAGAACACATTATAATATTAAGAAGTTAGAATCCTGTTAGTATTTGTTAATAAGATTAATTCATTATCTAATGTGTCTCCTGCTATCGAGGCATTTCAGGTGAGAAAAGAAAAAAAATGGTGTGCTTTTAAACTAATTATTGGGAACAAATTATGTGTTTTTACAATGTGTAACCTGTCTTCATTTACATGTCCATATGTTACACTGGCAACACATGACTTGCTGTACCACATTATAGTAATACATTTTTCCCATGCAGTGGTGCTGAGCTCCCAAAACATGCTAAATAATACTACATATCCCCTCCTTTTTCTGAGAATTTGGCCATGGTCCAAGCCACAATTGGAAGAAACCCAACTTAGTTTCTTTCTTCTTTTAAAATGTATGTGTATTGGGATATCTTTCTCTCTCCGTTGTATCTACTAACATGATCAACATCTTCATCTTCACTGACAAAACAATCAACCATCTGCCCATCATTAGCACCAGGACAGCTAAACCCACTATAGAGCGTTCCCCCCAGGTTCCCCAATTACATTTTTCCACTTCTATTATACCCTAGGTACTAACTGTAATATTGTTCTTTCTTAGATTCATTTTCACTGCATGCTTCTCTTTATGATTCAATACGAACTCCAGATCCGGATTTATTGGAAATGCATCCCTTTGAAAAAATTCAATATTTTCTACTTGGCTTTCCCAAATGTCATCCGTAACATGAAATAATGTTAATCCTCCAATCGATACAATTGTGTCCTTTGGAACCTGTAAGTAAAATGCATTATATTTCACATGTTTGACCACAAATGTTCCATGATTCAAGTGTACTACTGTCAAGTTTTTTAAACAGGTGCTGACCAACCATTTACCTTTGACCATCTTAGCTTGTGCCAATTCTTCACTCCCCATATTGCGAATAATTACTTCACATCCTTCTGATATACTTGTGTCAGATTTCAAACCACAAATAGCGTCTGTAGCATCAGGAATAAATGGTTTACCTGGGCACATATAATTTTGTTCTTTAAATTTGACACACGTTTCCAAATTTGGTATCAAGTAAACCTCAGGCTCCCATGAATGAAATGCCACCACTTCTGGAGTCTTAATCTTAATAAATGTGTCCTCTTGCCAAAATCCCACATTGTGTACCCACCTGGTTTGATAAATGAGTTCAGCAGCTACGTATAGGATGCATAGTAAAAACCCTA
Organism: Ambystoma mexicanum; assembly: GCF_040938575.1. Lineage (NCBI taxonomy): Eukaryota > Metazoa > Chordata > Amphibia > Caudata > Ambystomatidae > Ambystoma > Ambystoma mexicanum. The sequence goes on along the minus strand of NC_090933.1, from coordinate 569,897,623 downwards.
TTTCCAATCTTTCCAAGTCCACATATAATGGCATTGCATACCCATTTCAAATTTTTATCTGTACCACATCAATCTCCCTCCTGGTCAAACTTTCTATCATTTGATGAATAATATCCTGTGAAACGAAGTACAATGGTATATGTTCTTGAATCAATTGTGAAATTGCAGTTTGAACTTCTCTCATATAATTCGTTAACAGTCTATCAACGGGACTCATTATATTCAAGATTTCACTAAGTGTTCTGTCATGCTTAATAATCAATTTAGTCGCTCGTTGCATTACATCCACTTGTTCATTCAATATGACCGCAGTTTCATTTATGAACCTTACTTGTTCATCTAATCCCCCTCTAATCCCATCTAATGTTTTTTTGTTCTGTTTCCAGGTCAACACTCAGTTGTTGTGCTTTAGTACTCAGCGTCCCTACTGAAATGGCATTGGATGTTGATATCGTGGTGCCTATTATGGCTCCAACTATAGACATTACCAATGAGATCGCAAGCATCACTACTCCTCTTTTTGTATTTGTATTTGTATTTATTTAATTTATAAAGCGCAGCCAGGCCCAGGGGCATACAGGCGCATAAGTTAGATCTGGTTACAGTTACAATTGAAAGCAGTCAATAAGGGTTACGTTACATTACAGTTACAGGTAGGTACAAACTGAGAAATGCGAATGCATGCATACATAGTCTAGTATAGGTACACTAATTACAACGTGTGCCGGTGGCAGTTAATCGTGCTGGGATCAGGTGGTTAGGCTGTCATAGAGTCCAAGTTGTGAAGCCAACACTTAGTGTTGTGTTTAAATCGGTTAAATGAAGGTTCTGCTCGCAAAAGCTCAGGGATTGTGTTCCATAATTTAGAGGCTTGTACCGGGAAGCTAGCACCACCCGAGTTATGGAGTTTGAATCTCGGTATGGACATAGTGTTAGCTTGTGCTGCTCTAAGTGGTCTTTAAGAAGTGTGAGGTGTAAGTTGGTTGGTGAGGTAGGCTGGTGCAAGGTTAGCCCTAGTTTTGTGTGTGAGGGCCAAAGTTTTAAGGGATATTCTGTGCTTGACTGGGAGCCAGCGTAGTTTGCGTCTGGTCTCAGAGATGTGCACCTTTATGGGGATGTTGAGGTTAGCCCTAATGGCATTTTTTTGAATTACTTGTAGTTTGTTGATGTTTTTGTGGCTGGTGCCTAAGTAAAGGGCATTACAATAGTCTATCTTGGATATGACTAATGCTCTAGCAAGAGTAATGCAGTTGGGTGAGGAGATGAACGGCCTACATGCAGTGATCAGCTTACAGGTGTAAGCGGCTGATGATGCTACTGCATTAGTTTGTTTGGAGAAGGATAAGGTAGCATCGATGTAGATACCAAGGGTTTTGGTGTTATTTGACACAGGGATGAGATTGCCATCTATGGTGAAGGATTTGAATATGGGATTAAGATTTTTGAGTTTGACGTGAGTGCCAAGGATGATCAACTCAGTTTTTTCATCATTGAGACAGAGTCCATGGTGTGCCATCCATGCTTGAATTACTGCGTAGATTTCATTAAGGGTTTTGCTGTCTGTTTCATAATTACCCGAGATAGGAATGAGTATCTGGGTGTCATCCGCGTAATTGGTATACGTGACACACAGATAGTTAAGGATATCAAAGAGAGGCTTTGTGAATACATTATAAAGTGTCGGGGACACGCAAGAGCCTTGCGGGACTCCGCAGGGTACAGGTGAAGGTTCAGCAGAATCAGTGGGAGAGAAGACCCTCATGGTTCTGTTCGCCAAGAAGGAACTGATCCAAGCCGTGGCTGCGTCTGAAAAGTGAGATGCAGTTTTCAGGTGGTGACAGAGTGTTTGGTGGCTGACCAAGTCAAAAGCTGCTGACAGGTCAAGCAGTAAGAGGAGTGCAAGTTTGCCATTGTCTTTCAGGATTTGGATCTGGGTAGTGAGATCTATTAATGCAGTTTCAGTGCCGTGTCTCGGACTGAAACCTGATTGCCTAAGTCCTAGGAGATTGTTTGATTCTAGGTAGGCCTGCATTTGTAAATAGGCTGCTCTGTCCAGTATTTTTAATAAGAAAGGTACAGTTGTTATCGGCCTATAGTTAGACGGGTTGCCTGGATCAAGAGTAGGTTTTTCAAGAAGTGGGATGACCCACGTATCTTTTAGGTTATCAGGTACTACTCCAGTTTTGAAAGAGGCATTGATGATGAGGTTGGTTATGAATGGTGCCAGGTCGTGCGCAGCAGCTTTGATGATCGGGGCAGGGCAGGCATCCCCTTGGCAGTTTGACGGTTTAAGTTTCCTGATGATGTTTTCTACTTTCCAGATTGAGAGTGGTGAGAAGCTGAAAGGTTTACAAACTTAAAGGTAGGTGATTTGTTAGGTAATTGTTTGTAGTCTGGATCAGCTAGTAGTAGGGATTTTTTTGCATTGATTTTAGATTGTAGGCGAGCTATTTTATCTAATAAAGCCTTCTGAATATTACTACAACATAGTGCATCTGTAACACATTTGTCTATGGGGGCAATGGGGGATTCTAGTTCTTTCAGGATCTTAAAAAGTTCCTTTGTGTTGGATTCCGCTTGTGTAATCCCTTTGTTATAGGTGGCTTCTTTATAACTAGAGGAGGCTAGAGTTAGCTCAGTCTTATTGGATACTGTGGGATGTTTTTTCGAATGTGCTTCTGCGGTTCTCTTAGATTTACGTAATTCTCTTAACTGCGGCGTGAACCAAGTGTTAAGGTGACGCTGTGGTTTGGGTTTCCGCAATTTTAGGGGGGCAATGGTGTTCAGTGCCTTGAGTATAGCCTTGTTGTAGATATCCACTGAGACTGTGGGGTCAGCATCTGAGTCAATATTGTTCAGGATGGGGAGTAATATGGGTAAGAGTTTGTCAGGTGTAATATCTTTCTTATTTCTCGTGCTGGTGGCTGGGGCGATGATAGGCGCCAGGTGAAGTGTGTTGGCTTTGATAGAAAAGGTTATTTTGTGATGATCCGATCAAATGCATGGGTCATTGGATAGGAGGTCAATCGAGCAATTGAGGTGAGTGAGCCAGTCCAGTGTTCTGCCTTTGATATGAGTGGGCTCGTGAATAATGTGCGTGTGACCCAGGTCAGATAAGGTGTTGGCTAAGTCAAGGGCGTTAGTGTCCTTAGGGTCGTTAAAACCAAGATTAAAGTCCCCAAGTAGGATGGTTTGAGAGTTGGGTTTGGTATCTGTGGTTATGAGTGATGCAATATCCTCAATAAAAGAGGAGATGTGACCTGGTGGTCGGTAAATAAGGTGCATAGTTGCTGTGTGGTTAGGTGATAGGGGTATCTTGATAGACAAGGATTCAGCAGATGGGATTTGAGCGTCCTGGATGACTTTAATGTCGAATGTATTTCTGAATATGAGGGCGAGTCCTCCTCCCTTCGTTTGAGTGGTATTTCTGTTGCATCTAATAATAGCATAATCATTAGGTATAGCAAGGGCCAGGGATGGACCGGAGGCAGCATTAAGCCAGGTTTCCGTGACTGCAAGGAGATCAAGCTTTTCGTGAGATATAAAGTCAGCGATGTCGAGAGCATGGGCAGGAAGAGACCTAGCATTCACCAAGGCTGCTTTAATGGGTTTGTCTTTTTGAGGATATTTTTCAGGTGGTATAGGTAGGTCATGCATATGGGTATGGGCTAACTTGTCTGAGTCAGTAGTCGAATAGGCAAGATTGTGGTCAATATGCGAGTGTTTCATGCTGCGGGCTCTTAATCTAGAGTTTCTGGATAAGTAGCTAGGGTGGAGAGAGCATGGAAAGGTAGGTAGGCTAGTTCTATAATTCAATCTAGTGTTTCTAATAGCAGTAGTACAGGTTGGTTAGGTGTTGGTCTGGTAGCAAAGTGGCGTATCCAGAGTGCTGGATCATCCAAGTACGGATTAGCAGGAGTCATGGTGCTAGGCCTCGAAATGGGGGTGGTGGTTATCAAGCGTTTGCAGGTGTAAGTGTCTTGATTAGGATGTGGGTTAGGTTGACTAGTCCAGTGTCTAGTTTCGATATACAGTAGGTGGATGAGAGTAGATAGGCACCAATACATGATGTGCGTAGTGTTGCCAGAAGGCAGGGGTTGCAAGTGTGGTCTATTGGCGACCATAAGGCACAACACAAGTCAATCAAATGTGGTCTGTAGGCGACCATAAGGCACAACACAAATCAGCTAAATGTGGTCTGTAGGTGACCATAAGGCGTAATACAATCAAGTGTGGACAATGGGCGACCATAAGGTACAACACAAATCAATCAAATGTAGTCTGTAGGCGACCATAAGGCACAACACAAATCAGCTAAATGTGGTCTGTAGGCGACCATAAGGCACAACACAAATCAGCTAAATGTGGTCTGTAGGTGACCATAAGGCGTAATACAATCAAGTGTGGTCAATGGGCGACCATAAGGTACAACACAAATCAATCAAATGTGGTCTGTAGACCATAAGGCACATCACTAGTCAATCAAATGTGGTCTGTGGGCGACCATATGGCATAATACAATCAAAAGTGGTCTGTAGGCGACCATAAGGCACAACACAAATCAGCTAAATGTGGTCTGTAGGCGACCATGAGGCGTAATACAATCAAAAGTGGTCTGTAGGCGACAATAAGGCACAACACAAATCAGATAAATGTGGTCTTTAGGCGACCATAAGGCGTAATACAATCAAGTGTGGTCAATGGGCGACCATAAGGTACAACACAAATCAATCAAATGTGGTCTGTAGACCATAAGGCACAACACTAGTCAATCAAATATGGTCTGTAGGTGACCATATGGCATAATACAATCAAATGTGGTCTGTGGGTGACCAGAGGCCCGACACAAATCATACATTACCAGGTGTGGTTTATGACTGACCATAAGGGCACAGAATATTGACTTAATAGAGAATAATCATGTGTAGTTTGTTAAGGACCATAAGGCACACTACCATCACAGGACATGTGAGCCAACAATAGGTATCGGAGGTGTTATAAGTCATAGATTACTGGCAAAGACGGTGGTGAGCGCTCTAACCATGCTTGGTGTACATAGCAGAGTATTCAGGCAGTGGGCGTGCATTGCAGTGAGCAATAGACACATAACAGACTTCATTAAGAGCGGCGATTGTGCAAAAGTCTTACCGGACTGATATAGTTGAGGGTCGTTCAGGTTAGATCCTGCTCGTCATTAGGCCACGTGTGTGGGTAACGTAGGGGGCCAGAGAATTTCGAGGAGCAGGTAAGCGGAGCAGAGTCCAGCGCCGCGCCGCAGGTGCGGACAGGGGCAGACAGGAAGGGCCTTTGGTTAGCGGGCCTTAGGTTGATTAGGGCCGGCTTCCGCCTCCGGTCCTAGCGTCCGATACAAATGCAAATGAGGTTGCTAGGCAACCAGTGCGAACGCTAACAGTGCGTTCGGTGCGGCGGCCATTTTGGGGGTTGGTTCGGCATTTTCCCTCGTGTGGGCTCCTTAGGCGAGTCCACAATGTACACAAGGTACAGGCAGGGTGGGAGGTGGAGGCCACGAGACGCTGTGGCTCACAATCAGCTGTGTAGTCGGCGTTGTAGCTCACGATCAGCTGAGTTGTTGTGCTCGATGCAGCAGTGGTGAAGAGACTGCTTCCAGCAGCTCGGATCCAGCGCCGGAGCGCAGGGCAGCTACAGAGAGGTGCTGCAGGGCTCCTGCCCAAAACAGTAGTGAGCTGTAGGGGCAGACAGGAAGGGCCTTTGGTTAGCGGGCCTTAGGTTGATTAGGGCCGGCTTCTGCCTCCGGTCATAGCATCCGATACAAATGTAAATGAGGTTGCTAGGCAACCAGTGCGAACGCTAACAGTGCGTTCGGTACGGCTGCCATTTTGGGGGTCGGTTCGGCAATTTCCCTCGTGTGGGCTCCTTAGGTGAGTCCACAATGTACACAAGGTACAGGCAGGGTGGGAGGTGGAGGCCACGAGACGCTGTGGCTCACGATCAGCTGTGTAGTCGGCGTTGTAGCTCATGATCAGCTGAGTTGTTGTGCTCGATGCGGCAGTGGTGAAGAGACTGCTTCCAGCAGCTTGGATCCAGCGCCGGAGCGCAGGGCAGCTACAGAGAGGCGCTGCAGGGCTCCTCCCCAAAACAGTAGTGGGCTGTAGGGGCAGACAGGAAGGGCCTTTGGTTAGCGGGCCTTAGGATGATTAGGGCCGGCTTCCGCCTCCGGTCCTAGCGTCCGATACAAATGCAAATGAGGTTGCTAGGCAACCAGTGCGAACGCTAACAGTGCGTTCGGTGAAGCGGCCATTTTGGGGGTCGGTTCAGCAATTTCCCTCGTGTGGGCTCCTTAGGTGAGTCCACAATGTACACAAGGTACAGGCAGGGTGGGAGGTGGATGCCACGAGATGCTGTGGCTCACGATCAGCTGTTTAGTCTGCGTTGTAGCTCACGATCAGCTGAGTTGTTGTGCTCGATGCGGCAGTGGTGAAGAGACTGCTTCCAGCAGCTCGGATCCAGCGCCAGAGCGCAGGGCAGCTACAGAGAGGTGCTGCAGGGCTCCTGCCCAAAACAGTAGTGGGCTGTAGGGGCAGACAGGAAGGGCCTTTGTTTAGCGGGCCTTAGGTTGATTAGGGCCGGCTTCCGCCTCTGGTCCTAGCGTCCGATACAAATGCAAATGAGGTTGCTAGGCAACCAGTGCGAACGCTAACAGTGCGTTCGGTGCAGCGGCCATTTTGGGGGTCGGTTCGGCAATTTCTCTCGTGTGGGCTCCTTAGGTGAGTCCACAATGTACACAAGGTACAGGCAGGGTGGGAGGTGGAGGCCACGAGACGCTGTGGCTCACGATCAGCTGTTTAGTCGGCGTTGTAGCTCACGATCAGCTGAGTTGTTGTGCTCGATGTGGCAGTGGTGAAGAGACTGCTTCCAGCAGCTCGGATCCAGCGCTGGAGTGCAGGGCAGCTACAGAGAGGTGCTGCAGGGCTCCTCCCCAAAACAGTAGTGGGCTGTAGGGGCAGACAGGAAGGGCCTTTGGTTAGCGGGCCTTAGGTTGATTAGGGCCGGCTTCTGCCTCCGGTTCTAGCGTCCGATACAAATGCAAATGAGGTTGCTAGGCAACCAGTGCGAACGCTAACAGTGCGTTCAGTGCGGCGGCCATTTTGGGGGTCTGTTCAGCAATTTCCCTCGTGTGGGCTCCTTAGGTGAGTCCACAATGTACACAAGGTACAGGCAGGGTGGGAGGTGGAGGCCACGAGACGCTGTCGCTCACGATCAGCTGTGTAGTCGGCGTTGTAGCTCACGATCAGCTGAGTTGTTGTGCTCGATGCAGCAGTGGTGAAGAGACTGCTTCCAGCAGCTCGGATCCAGCGCCGGAGCGCAGGGCAGCTACAGAGAGGTGCTGCAGGGCTCCTCCCCAAAACAGTAGTGGGCTGTAGGGGCAGACAGGAAGGGCCTTTGGTTAGCGGGCCTTAGGTTGATTAGGGCCGGCTTCCGCCTCCGGTCCTAGCGTCTGATACAAATGCAAATGAGGTTACATTGCGAGGCACCTTCCAGCAGGCCCCCACTCATGTCCCACTGATGTCCCCTTGCACCCCCACCCCCCAGCATTGCGAGGCACCTGCAGCAGGCCCCTATTCATGTCCCACTCATGCCCCCCTGCACCCCCACCCCCCAGCATTGTGGGGCACCTGCCAGCAGGCCCCCACTCATGTCCCACTCATGCCCCCCTGCACCTCCACCATCCAGCATTGCGAGGCACCTGCCAGCAGGCCCCCACTCATGTCCCACTCATGTCCCCCTGCACCTCCACCCCCCAGCATTGCGAGGCACCTGCCAGCAGGCCCCCACTCATGTCCCCCTGCACCCCCACCCCCCAGCATTGTGGGGCACCTGCCAGCAGCCCCTGACACATGTCCCCCAGCCAACACGTCATCACAATCCAGATCCCTGGCCCTTATGGGCATCCTCCACATGCCAAACACCCACCCAAGTATTGCATCCACCCACTCAGAAATGCCAATTACATGATACAACCCCAATGTCAAGTATGTAAATGAAGACATGCCCCTCACATACACACAATGGGTGTAAGTGAATGTCAAAACCCATATCATGATATGCATGAAACCAATGAGATGATACTACACATTGAAGTTTGTAAAAAAAAATGTATTAAAAGCAACATAAATGCGATTAAAAATAAACAAACGACAATGGGAATTAAAAACAAAAAGCAGCATGTCTGTAAAATAATGAAAAACCACAAATCATAATCCAAAGGAAAGGTGCCCAAAGTCACAGGTCAAAAAAGTACATCCAAGGGAAAAACAAAACCGAAAACCATTGCTCTATGGGTAAATCCAAAAAAAAAAACATAATCCAACAGTCAACTATATACAGATAAACAATCCAGGGTCCATGATCCCAACTGAAGAAATGAAACCTATCTAAAAATACGACCTAATAAAAAAACTATATACAAAAATGTGGTCCATTGTCCAAAAGGTCCAAAATCAATAAAAAAGCAAAGGAAACCTAACACTAACTACATAATTATTTACAAGGGCAGCAAGCTAGTCCAACGGCTCACTGGATGTTGTCATGGGCCAGGGCATCATCGAACTCTTGGTAATAGCTTGGAGGCGGGCATGTCCCCTGGCCCCGAGGTCTTGCAGGGATAATGCAGTGTCCAGCTCCAACTCCCTGCGAATACCCTCGAGGCACTCAGCCCGCCTCAGCGCCCTCCACATGGAGTTCTCTGCCCTGACCATTGTGAGTCGTTCCTCCTCTGCCCGCTGCTGCTCCGCACCTATCTGCTGGCCCAACCGCTCCCACACGGAAGCCACTCCCATTCCAGGGTTCTCCTGCCCTCAGGCCGATGCCTGCACCCCTGATGCCTCCCACGTCGAGCCTGCCGCTGCCTCCGACGCAACTGCCTGTGCCAGCACGACGGCTACCAGGCTGATGGAATCCACCGACACCGTTGTGCACATGCCCTGCCCGATGATGGCGTCACATCCTCCATCTGCTGGGGTCCAGTTGCTGGTGTGTCCACCCCTGCTGGACCTCCGACTCCCGACTGTGGCAGGGATGGGATCCCCACCGAGTTGGCTGCATTGGTCGGGGCAGGTCCACAGGGGGCCCTGGTGGCATCTGGGCTGGAAGACGGCATGGAGAACGACTGGTGCATAGCCTCCACAGAGGAGGAGAGGGTCGCCAGAGTGCCCGACACAAGTACGAGACCCCTGACCACGACCGCTCCCAACTGGGCCATGTTGGCACGGTGCTCTTCGTGATGACATGTGTGCTCCCCCCGGGAAGCACGCACCTCATCACGAAGGACACCCGTGCGCAACGCGACACCAATCAGGACCTTCTGCATACAGCCCGGGGTCCCCTCGTCTGCAGGTGGAGGGGAGTCAGATGACATGGACATCCCCCCTACCTGCGGACAGGCCTGGGATGGGGCATCCCTGCTGGTGCATAGTGGTGCAGTCACAGTGTCAGGGACAGTGACATGCACAGGCACCTCCACGGCGACCTGTGCTGCCTCCTGCCCCTGCCCCTGGACTGCACCACTTGCACCAGCAGGGATGACCCCAGCAGGCCCCATGTACAGCTCAGTAGCGGCCTCCTCCTCCTCTGTGGAAACCACCAACCTGGATGGCTCAACACCGTCTTCCGCCGTTGCAAGCCCCTGTGGGGGCTCACCCACCCCTTCCGTAGCAGCCGTGGGGGCATCCCCACCACTTTGCTCCACAGCGCCGTCTCCGCCCTCTTCTTCACTTTGCGCTGTGTAGAGGGAGACATAGAACACAAGCATCAGGGTACTGTACAATGGTCCCCTAGACAGAAAGCAATAGCAGATGAGTGGCACTGTCAAAGATCACTTCCATCATGTCCCTCCACAACACATGGGTCAGTGCAGGCAAAACACATGCAGTAACAGGCATGGCGCATGCTATGGACATAAGCAAACATGTCCAAGGGACTCTTGAAACATACAATGTTGTTTTTGAACTCACATGCATCATGGGTCATGCCTATCACATTCACACACTTCACCGTACTTTCATCCATCTGGACTTGTACACAGTGGATGCAAGGATAACTAGGCTGCATCAGTGAATCTGAACATTGACACAGACATGTGTCATGCATCCATGGCATTCAAAGTCACAGACACGCAGGTCAGACACACAGACATGGACACCATACATGTACATGGCATCATCACCCATCCCTCACCCCCACCCATGTCCAGGAACAGAGACTGGCATGCTCTCATGTGTCCATTCCGCATAGGTCTCCCCATGTAGCATTTAAACACATACACCAACCGTGTGCTTCACACATTACTGGTCTCACATGCATGACCATGATGTCGCTGCACACACACGCGCGTACATGGCCTATTCACACATACAGGCAAGTATCAGACAACCAGCACACTGCAACATGCCCTATCTCACACAGCAATGCTTGGCCACTTACCGCTCGACTCCAGACGGGTCTGCCTCTCAAGGACCTGGATGTGGAGCGCTGGGGATATGCGTTCCAGGACCCTCATCTGATCTTCCGACAAGTGGCCCCGGTGCCCCTTAGCATCCGCTGCCTTCAAGAGGCGCCGGGCCTTGTTGAGGGTCCTGGACCTGAAGTCCTCCCAGCGCTTCTTGACATGATGGAATAGTCAGACTGCCACCCCCTGCGCGTTGATGGCAGTCACGATGTCGTCCAGATCCTGTCCCGTCCTTCCTTGTCGGTGCGTGATGATCCGAAGAGGGCATCATAATGCCCCAGGACATGCTCCACCAGGACACCAACTTCCTTCTGACTGAAGCTGGTGGCCCTCTGCCCCTCTGGCTGGGGGTCGCCAGTGGTCTCGGATGGTGTTTGCCCCGACATGGCGACCCCCAAGGCAGGCGTGGGTGGGAAACTGGGTCCTGGGGCTGGGCTGTGGAGCGATGGTATCCCAGTTGGGAGTCTTCTGTTCCAGCAGGGGTGGACACAGCAACTGGACCCCTGCAGATGGCTGATGTGTAGGCACCAAATGGCAGGGCACGTGGCAGCAGGCAGGCAGGCAGGCAGCAGCAGATGGCTCGTGGGAGGCTGCTCGGGGCTCTCGGGGGCAGTAATTCGGCCTTTTGCGCAGGAGCGCGGTCTTCTGTGTGCTTACGCGTGGCCAGCTTGATACGGAGTGATTTGGCACTTGAAAATTCTGCATGCCAGCGTGTAATTCGAGGAAAGGCCCTTAGCGCGTAAGGGCGTCTGCACGCATACGCAATTTCATTGGACAGAAGGCCCTTCAAGCGCAAGCGCCTCTGTGACGTGACGCGCGCGGGCGTGCACGGGCGTTTCAGCGCACGTGAAAAACTGCACGTCCATGTGGGAATGCGTGTAATCCGAGGAAAGGGCCCATGCGCGTAAGTGACGTGACGCGCGCGGGCTTTTCCCTCAGCACGGGTTAAAGGTGAGCGGGGACAGCAGTTCGCTGTACGTGCCTTTCGTGGAGACCGACGTGTGTTGCTGCTTCCTGTTGCTTCGTGCGCCATCACAACTTCACAGCTATCAAGGATGTATCTCTTCTTTTGGCGGGGGTATTGGCTACGCGTGTTTTTCTGCATCGCGCTAGTCAGACGGTGAGTCGCACACGCTATTTTTCCCACTGCGTGTGCCCCTGTGATTCGCACCCATTTTCGAGGTCATAGTAGCCTGAGTGTCCCACGCGTACGCGTTATTCGTGTTACTGGGTGCCACCGCGTACTGCGGGAGGTTGATTCCACGCACGTAGGCTGCAGGGTTGCGTGCACGGTTTTACTGCAGTTTTGGGGTGCCTGAGCGTTGCATGACCCGTCACTACATCACTGGGGTCACATACAGCCTTGCAGGTGCAGGGGGGCTATTAACATCTTGCTTCCCACCCCCTTCGCCCCAATTGCCCAGGTCAATTGTGGTGTACACCTCCCATTGGCACTACTCCATCTGTGCCGGCACTACTACATCTGTGCCATGGTTGGGAGGACACCAAAGGTGAGGGGCGCCTCAGATGGGCGTACTCCTCGTGATGGGCGTGGTCAGGGACGTGGCCATGGTGACCAGGGAGTAGGGGGACTCCAGGGTGTCCAGGGCGGCCACAGAGGGGGAAGAGACAGGGGTGCGCCACTTGAGCACAATGTTGTGCCATGTGTCGGTGCAGTCATGCCACCACCCCCTGTGGTTCCGGGGGATGCAGATTCTGCATCTGGCACTGGCGCCCGTTTGACCCGGCATTCCGTTCCATCGACTGCCACGGGCCCAAGGGTAGTGGTAGCTGCAGGTGCAGCTGTGGACACCGCCACCCAGGCTCAGGGTCTGCCAGCGCAGGCTGCGTTGGCACTTGAGGAGCCCTTGGAAGATTTCCAACAGGCCAGCAGGGAAACCATAGGGGCACGCAGGGCTGCTCAGACCAAGACACGTGTCCCTGGGGCAGTTATGTCATCTGCTGCCCCGAACAGCCGGGTGTTGGCAAGTGCAGGGGCAGATGCACCCAACAACACCCCGTTTGTGAGTCTGCCAATCAGGACCGTTGTGGTCAATGACCCTGCCACAGCGGATGTTGCTGCGCAGGGTCCATTAGAGGGCACCCAGATGCCACTGACACAAGTTAGGCCTTTGGTCGTCCATCCACCTGCCACTCCCTTGGCTCAATCCACTGAACCCACTGGCCATACTGGTCAGGGCGGCATTAGCCAGCCAGGGTCTGCGCCACAGTCCAAGAGGAGGAAGGTTGCCCCTGCAGCACAGGCTGGGACCCCACACACAGCCACAACCTCCTGCACGTCGAGGAAGAAGCCTTTCTGCAAGCAGGAACTGGACTTCTTCGTGGACTACGTGCAGGGCCACAGCCGTGACATGCTAGTGGGTGCCAATAGTCAGACTACGGCTGCCCACCGTGACACCCACTGGAAGCATGTTACGGAACATGTCAGTTCATTCGGCCATGAGGTGCGCACGGCGCAAGAGTGCAAAAAGCGTTGGAATGACCTCAAACGCAGCGCTAAGGCTAAGCGTGCCTCTAATTACAACTTGACTCTGGTGACTTGCGGTGGGCCTGCACCAGAGGAGGAAGAGCTCACTCCGCATGAGGCACTTGTTGCGGAGTTCATACCACCTGAATTGGTCGACGGAGTGGGAGAGATGCTGGACTTTGATGCCTAGACCAGTGAGTGTCGATGCGTGTTTGTTGAGGACGTGTGTGTTTCACTTGTGGGATGTGTTGTGCATGATTGCCACTACATGTGACTTGTACATGGTTCTGATGTGTAAGTAATGCAATGCTTCCGTGATGCATGTCTGCTCTGCTGGATGGTGGACATGTGGAGCAGACGGGGACTGTCCGCATCACCATTATGGCACCCTACTGACATGCTGGTTACAAGCATGCCCCTCCGGTCCATGTTCCAGCTCACTGGCCCTTCTGCATGTGGCATGGGGTGACCTTCCTCTCAGCCCAGGCACAATGTCATTGCATGACTGACATGCATGTCTCCTCTGCCTGCATGCGGGGACTCCATGTAGGCATGCTCGCTTGCCCGTCCTCCGCCACTCTGCACCCCAGTTCCACCTTTGCACTGGTCTGCTTCAATCTTGCCATTGTGTACTTTCCTGTTCATGCGTCCTGTGTAGATGCTAACTTCCAGCGTACAATCTGCCAGACATATGCCGTGTGGTACAGCCTTAGTACTTGATGCAGGGTATCTCACTTGTACTGTGCATAGGTCAGATGTCCCGCAGGGACATAAGTGCCCATTCATGCTCCATGTGCATTGCACGCATGCCCCTATGTGTCCTTGACTGGATGATCACTGTAATACAAGTCCTGGGTGACATACATTGCATGGCATCTCATCAGCCTTCCCATGTCAACTGTGGCTCAGTACTGCATTGCACACATGTTTAGGGTCTGACAATCTGTGTGGCTCACAGGCCTCAGCCTGTTTAATGGCCAATGACTCTGTCCAACTGTTGTAGTGTCTTCTTCACACGTGGGCGGCCTCCAGAGTTTTCATCATGTGTCCTGCTTACTGTCCCATCATCATTTTCAGTGTTGTCACTTAAATCACATTAAGCTGTTGATGTCAGTCAACACTGCCTGTCAATACACAGGTGTATGGTCAGTCTTTTGATGCCATGCTAGGCATCCCTGTTTTTGTACTTGGGTGGAGGGGTGCTTGGCTTGTAGATATGCTACGCATTGAATGCACAGTGCACGTGATGCCTGAATTTGACCTTGCACTGCCTTCACATTTCCTGACACACACCATGGAGTCCTTGTACATGTAGGTAGTGACTGGCATACACATTTTCTGCACTGCATAGACCCACTTCCATGGAAACTGCCACCTTTCAACAGGTCTGATCACAGAAGCAATTCAAAGTTGACCCAGCATGCATGCCAGGTTATATGTTGTGTGTCACATGTCTGCCTGATGTGTTTGTTGTCGGTGTGTGTGTGTGTTGTGTGTTGTGTGCTTCTGACATGTGTAGTGACCTCTTTTCTCTCTATTTTTCAGGTGATGACGCAATGGAGGCGAAGGATGGTGTTGTCATGCCAGACACAGGGTTGTTACCACTACATCAACCCGGCACAAGTGGGGGTCGTGGGGTGGTAGGCCACGAAAACCCCCAAGTTCTACAGTCCATCTTGTCTCTGGCTGCCTATGAGTCCAGCCTTGATGACGACTCTGACGTCCATGTCGAGTTGGATGAGCATCAAGTCCATGTGTCAGGGGTGAGTGATTCTGATGTGGACACTCCTCTGTCCTCGACACCTGCACTGAGGGATCAGACAGTCTTGGTTCCTCCGCCCGTGGTTGATCGGGACGCAGGGTCACCCTCCACACCAGTCACTGATGTGCCTGGGACATCACGTTGACGGGGGCATGTAGTCGTGCAGCCGCGGGCGGTGCCAACACAGCGAGGACACCCGGTCCTTGGGTCCCGCAGGGGTCAAGCCCAGCAACGCCGTTGCCGCGCGCAACCGCAGTATACTGAGTGGAAGCAAGACATGACTGCCAATTCAGAACGGCAGGGGGCAGCAATGGAGAACATCGCTGAGAGCATGGAGCATGTGGCCCGATCTGTGCTCCCCCCTGCTAGGCAGGTGCTTCTCCAGCAGCAGGCGGCACGGTCCACGGCCCGCTCGCTCAGGCTGGGCATGGCAGCCTCAGACAGGGCATACCATGCTGAAATGTCGTCTCTGCGTCAAGCGTCATTGCTGCTCATGCAGAGGCGCACATGGATGCCCTGAGGGAGGAGTATGCTTCCCTCAAATCCACTCTGGGTGTCCTTATTATGTCCCAGAGGCAGCGGGCAGAGGAGAGGTTTGCACAGCTTGAGCGTACCATCTCGGCTGAGCTACAGGCTTGCCGGGAGGTGCAGCGGTTGTCCAGCCAGGCCTTGCAGGAGGAACTCTGTGTTACACGTGCTACCTTGCAAGAGGAAGCACTTGTATCACGTGAGGTTCTGCATGCAGACCTACGTCACATCGCCACACAGAACCAGGCTCACCCGTCCGGCAGACTTGCTGCCGACGAGGGGCAAGCTGCGGCTAGGCGTGGCCAGGCTACTGTGCCACGTCCTCCTTTCCAGGATGAGCCAGACTCGGACGACCATCTATCTCTCACATAGGTCGGGCTGTGCAGGCGTTGAGCCCATGGAGGTTTTTTTTGTCGGCTCAGCATCATCGCAAATGGGTGTTGAGCAGCACCCTGTACCTCCCCCCTCCTGGGTGCCTCCTCCCTGGGTCGTATGTGGCCATTTTTGATTTTTCTTTTAGTTTAGTTAGTTAAGTTTCTGTTTGATAGTTAGTTTAATTAGGCAATGTAGGTTTTTCATAGTTAGTGTAATTAGTTAATATAGTTCAAAAATGCTTGTCTATTGTGCTTTCATGTGACGGTGCAGTGCTTTGTGGCTTTTGAAGGCATCCACTGTCTGTTCCAGCTGGGCCCTTCAGGCTTGTCTTGTGTATGTGTTTGCTGCTTGGGGTCCTTGACTCACATATGCCAATCCTGCCTCCCTTATCCATGGGCTCGCAAGGATGGTTCGGTGTGACAGCCTATTACACAAGGGCTTTGGACTGTCATATCTGTGGCATGTCTGGTGCTGTGTAACTTGTGTTGACACCCCTAGTGGGGATGATTGCGGTGTTATTGACCACTGTTCAGCTTTTGCTAGATGGGGTGTTTCATGATTAATGTGTACATTCATTGCTATGCATTGTGTAGTATGTTTCTCATCTTTACTGTACACGTGCTTGTTGCAATTCATGCCGTAGATAGTGTGTTCCACACTTTGTATGTGAAAGACGGACTGATGGTGTGATTTCTGATGTAAGTCTCTGACATGGTCCAGTAATAAGATGCCTGAAGAGACAAACACTGATGACTTTGAAGCATTAATCATGTGTTTCATGCCCTTTCTGCAGGGGGATGAGCCTCCAGACCACCTTTGCCAGCTGACATGGCCCATTGGATGTCTGAATTCTGGACACGTTTGTTGGTGCCCACATGCACATGTGTGCACAAGCAGAGGCACAGGGATTGCAGACCTACATCCTAGAACTGCTGACGTGTTCCAAGGAACTCCAGGCAAGGTGAGCAGCACAGGAGGGCCACAACACAGCAAAGCTTCCACCGGGCCAGTTGCACATGCAGGCTTAGTAACAGCACTGAGGGTGAGCTTGGACGAATATTGGTGTTGAAGCACACAATACAGCTCAGATGTGTTGGTGGACGGATGGCTGTTGATTGTAAGGTTGTCTGGGGCACCTGCAGGGGCAGTGGCACATACCCTCCGGTACACCAAGGTCCATTGAGGCACTTGTATTAACCATGTAGCCTTCCGAGACATGGAAAGGAGCAGCTCACAGGGACATACAGCAAGGGACATACTCGGGTGCAGTGCATTTCATTTCCATGTACATTTTGAAACATACACTGCCTACTTTGTTTTGGTCATGGTGGAACACGACTTGTTCTGAAGTCATGCCTTGCTATATGGGTCTGTCTGCTTACCCAGGGAACATTGCATGTTGTGTGAATTGTGAAACATGGTTGTCTATTTGCCACGCACCCACCAGCGGCTGACTTACTGCATTGACTGCGTATGACCCATCACAGGGGTAATGTTACATATGGGTACGAAGCATCTACACCAGATTGTCTGTTTGTAGAGTAGTTTGTTGCTATGGAGCATATTTGGTGGTGTGTTTTTGTGTTATGGGCACGCACAGATTATTAACTGTGGCTCTCTTTGCAGCATTGAAGTGCTCCTGTAACTGGACTTGAGAGTGCGCAGGCAGGAGGCCAGCACTCAAAACCAGAGCTAAGTGTCTTGTTTATCTTTCAAACTGCTCTGCATAGGCTTGCTGGGGGGTGCACTAATGCATGGATGAATGTGTAATTCAATTTGGTATGTTTTTTTCCCCCTTTTTTCCCCTAATCACCCGGAGTCCTATCCAATTTTAAACCCTGTACCCTCTACCCGGTGTTCCTGCTTCCCGTACCTATCCAACCAACGTTCCCTAACCCTCTTTCCCCGTTCCTCTTGCCACTCCTAAGCCTGGACTACAGAAGGCCATGACAATGATGTCCAAGTTTGTTCGGATTGTGTATGTGTTCATGCAGGTAGTACATTTTCGTGCATTCCCTACTTTCATGTGTCATTCCTCCTCCCCTCTCCTGCCACTCATTCCAGTTATCCAGTGTGCCAACACCTGTCCTGACTGCATATCCCTGACCCTCCTTCCCCACCAGGGTCTCAGAGGCCTGTGTGAGTTTGACCTTGCAGGCACCCGGGCCACGGTGGGGGTGGTTGGTTTATGCCACTCCTGCGCCTGTACACGGGACCTGTGACAGTACACATCCGTTCGTAGTGCATCATTCTATGTTATTTACCACATATGGTTCACATCCTGTTGTGACATTGTTTTACTGTGCTACCTTGGTTGTTACATCATTGTGGTAGTACTTGGTCTTTGTGAGGTACTGCTACGTCAAGTCATCTACTGGAGGGTGTTCTGGTTCGTTTTTCTGCCTTGGATTTTATGATTTTGCAAATGAGGGTGGACTCTGAGGGTGCAGGCACCTTTTTACACACAAGGTGGGAGATGGTGACGAAGGGGAAGGGTGATCCTGTGGCCAGGTGAAATTGAGGGTTGAAGGCTCCATGACCCAGGTGCAGTTGTTCAGTGGGTCATGGTCATTTGTGAGGGAGGGGGGTGTTTTGTTGTTGATAGTTGCCTTGCCCTGCAGTGTGATGGGAACCCTGACATTGTAATTGTGCTATCCTATGTACATGTTGGGTTCTACTGATCAATGCCTGTTCATGTGTTGTGTTTACCTTTCAGGTGTGAGGGGATAGTTGTGGTTTGACATGCTGGGGTGTACACATGGTGAATGTTCACATGTGATGTGTAGAGGACACTGATGGTCACTTGATTGCACATGCATATGTGCAAGAGAAATGTATTGGATTATAAAACTGGACACTATGTACCCACATGGGAACAATTACCTTTTTACCAATTGCATTGCTTAAAGTGTGCCCTTATTTGTCTCCCGTTCATTACGGGGATCCTCCATATTCAAAGTTTTTGGCATGGTAGCACAGACCCAACAAGGAGCACCTGAGAGTAATTTACTTTATGAATAGAACCTGGTTATATGATCTACGATAAAGAATTGGTGTGCTCCTTCACAACTAATTTTTCCAAAACTGGAATAAAGGCCTTTCTATATTCAGCGGCATGAGGAAATGAGCAAGTCAAACACCAGGAGCGCATAGGAAGACTTAAAGAGGAGGGAGGTGCTGATGGTCTTCGACAGGGCTTGCTTACCTAATTGCACTGTCGACACCTGAGAGCCTGTCCAAGTGGTGGACATCCTCAGAATCCGAAAAGGAATAGAAGACCTTCATCGTGGGAAGTGGACCATATATCTTCTTAGGAAAAAGGAGAAAAGGAGCCCCATATGCTTTATTAGGTGAAAAGGGACTATATCCCAAAAGGATGAGGAGGGAGTCATGCTCAATATTAGGAAAAGGGAGTGAAGGGCACCATGGCTTTGTTAGGTGACAAGATCACCATAACCCCCATGAGAAAGAAGGGGTCAAGATCCCTAGATAGTGACATGGTTACTATACCACTTAAAGTCAACTGGGGCACTATGACCCTAGATCAGGGAGAAGCAAGCAAGGCACTATCCGAATGGAGCGGATTACACATAGTGAAACATGGCACTATATCCTTGTGAAGAGCATGTGTGGCAAAGAGGTGATTTGGTCCTACGTTCTAGTGATTGTATGTTTAGTGAAGAAAAATGCTTATAATGATATATCCCTCTGACTGTGAGTGTGCTACAGGAAGTGGCTGAGTAACTGTGAGTGTGATACAAGAAGTGGCTGAGAATCCCTGTGACTGTGTTTATTTTATGGCTCTTGCGGGAGACCAGCAGGCTCACTACAATTAGAAATATAACACATTTTACTGACCCTTCCTTACAGGCTCCTTGACACTTCCTGATGGTTTTAGTTTTGATAAGTCCCAGAGAGAATTCCCTATTATTTTTGTCAATGAACACCTAAACCCAATAGGTATTTTTCCTAACCTCTCCTTGTGGATGAATTCATTCTGGAATCTTTATTTTCTGTGTCACATGTTTATTAGGTCCACCACGCAAGCCATTGGCAACTTTCAATATTGTAACACTTGCTGCCATGACAAATGTTGCACTTTTTTGTGTGCAAGTAGCAAGTGTCAATGTACTGCTGGTGGTTGTTTGATGACGCCACATGGTACATACACACCAAAAACACGTTCTGAAGTTAATAGTGCAGCATTTCTATGCCTTCCCCTCTGCCTGAAATCTTTGTCTACTGAAGGCTTTGTTATTTTGCAACACATAACACTGGTGTGGACAACCGTGAGGGAGAGGGTTTTCCAAAGTTAGAGTTCTGTGCTCTTTTGTCTGAGCCACCTTGTTGAAACAGCAAATGGTGTCATTTCATTGTGTGTTCAATACACTTTTACTGCACATCGAACACCAGAATATGTTGCTAATGCACCACCTACCACTGCCACACTGATCCAAACAATGGTTTGCTGTAATGAATAAAGCACCTGTCAAAGAAAGTGGTCTCACATCATAACAACCTGCCAGTGCCTCTCTTTATTATCACCATCTACCAACCAATGCAATAATGCCAAAATGCAGTTTTAAATTCAGATTTAAATTCAAGTGCAAGCTACTCTTGGGGGCTTTGGGTAATGATGTTGTGGTTTTAAGTAACGTGCAAAAGCATTAAGCAGGTAGGATACCAACAGAACCTGCCAAAGGCATTGCCTACAGCCACCATCCACTGAGCAGTATAAGATTTCCCAGGATCTGTGGTGAAAACAATTCTGAGCAAATCACTATACCACGGAATCTGTAACCAGGCGTGTGTAAATTCCTGGCACATAAACTCCTCAGTCCTCCAGCAACGGCATGGCCAAAGCCCAATTTGTAAAAAGGTGCCTTAAATGGACCATCAATGTAAATTAATTGCTTCCTTTCCGATTGCTATTCTACTTGGGAACAATTAATAAAACACTGATAAAAATCATTAACGTTTCGAGTTTTTGCAATGGAATATAGCATTGTGATCCAGTATGCACTTTAAAGTACGCCTGCGTGCCCTCTCTACGCTACATGTCTGCTATTGCGTGGCCCTGAGTCTCAAAAACACATTTGCTGCATTTGAATGCATGTGTGTGTCACAAGTGCATTACTGGGAATTATGGGCACGCGCCCTGTTTTTTGATTCAAGGAAATTCATACATTGCGCAGGTACTTGCACTTGCGCCAGAACGAGTTTTGAGAAAGTGTCCTATTCGCTCAATTCACTATTTTACGTTGGCAGATGCATATTTAATTAAATGAATGTACCATGACTCATGACTGTGCACAATGGAGTGTCATATGAGCCTTCATGTAGTCATTCTACATTACTTTGTGTGTGTTTTAACAGTCACTGACCATTAATCACAGAGCGTTTTCCAATGGGGTTTTGCCGTTATAAAACGCTTCTGTGAACTAGGCCCAACGTATCCTATGTTTCTGGTTTGGGTTCTGCGTTCCAGATGTTTGATTTTAAAATGATGCATTGCAATGTAATTAAAG
This sequence comes from Ambystoma mexicanum, assembly GCF_040938575.1. Lineage (NCBI taxonomy): Eukaryota > Metazoa > Chordata > Amphibia > Caudata > Ambystomatidae > Ambystoma > Ambystoma mexicanum. Next base: position 569,876,456 of record NC_090933.1, on the reverse strand, counting down.
GATAGGGGCATGTGGTAAAGGATCGCACGAGTCACACATTGGGGTCCAATCAAATACAACCATGATTGGCTTCACCTTGTACATAATGTGAGCTGCTATGCGAAAAGTTGTCATCTTTGTTGCAAAATGCACGTTTGCCCTGGAAATTGTGCATTTTTCATGTTCTTGGTTGTTATGTTTGGATTTTGTTTCTTTATTGTGAATACTTACAGAACAAGGATTACCGTCATTAATAGACATATAACATGTGACTGCTCGCAGGGACATTTCTTCTCCCTTGCCCGTCACCCTCTCCTTGCTTCGTGCTATCTTCAATCGCAATATGTGCACGAGGAATGAATTATGTATAACGTGCAGTCTAAGGAGCACTAACCTTTCCTGGCCATGAATTACAACTTACTGGTTTATTATAGAAGGGCTATTAATCATTCTAGGATGCCTGACATAATACTGTCACATAAACCATTTCAAAGTTATAGGACACAAATGAAGCAACACAGAAAAATGCCATCATCTTTCTGCACAATGTGCTAGTTTTCTGTCAAGCCAAGTTCTATATTACATTGAGAATATTTACTTTTCCGGTACATCACATGGACTAGTTGGTATATATTTTAGAGGCCATTTCATTAGAAATTAGTAATCTGTCCACAGGGCTTTATTCAACCAGCCATTTCTAGGCCTGGAGGAACTTTATACAAAGTGGTTTCAGGACACCTTGCCTTGCTTTTAGCCCATTCGTATTAGTCAGCCATATCTTGCATTTAGCCTAATTGTGCAACATACATTGATGGAACCCAGGAAGTTATTATTAGTACAGCTAACCCATTTCTCCTTTCGCCCACTGCACCTTCACAACTTACCGAATGGCACAGGTTCACACCACACACCCTGCATTCACATATAACACAAACGCTATTGCACATCACCTTTGTCATAAGAAAGAAGTTACTTTTAATGACAAAAATTCAAACTGCAGCTTCCCACATAACTCTCTGTCTCCTTAAACACAATCCCCACCACGTTTAGTCTATAGTATAACTTGGCTGCACCCATGCACACTCCATTTATTTATGGATGACTAGCAGGTTCTTGGCCACCCACGCATAACTTTAATGGCTGAAATGCACCTCCCAAAGTTCCCAGATGTTTGGACTTGGGTCCTTCGGAGGGCATTCAACCAAAAGCACGTTGGGACCATAATTATGGTGAAAGGTGCTATAACCAATGACAAAATAAATGAATGAATGAATATGCATGATTATACAAGGGAAACACCTGTAAAAAGACCAGTCTTCCCCCACTGTTCGTTTTAAAGCCTTAATCGCCTTCAAAAGCTAATATTTTTAAGGGGATATTCAGGTGTTGTGCCTTCAGAGAAGAGATTTGTATTTATGGAACGTTTAAAAAATAACTTGAAACATGGTATAGGCAGCAGGAGAGGCTCAACGAGGTTGCTAAAGAAAGGCATGGCCCTGAGAGTAGATAGGCTTTTCCCAGGCACGAAAACAGTTCTGTGTATCTGTGAATGTAGAAGGCAACGTTTTGACATCTGCATTGTGATATCTTAGTGGCATAATTTAGCTTCTGCAGAGTGTCACAATAGCCTCAAGAACACAGCAAATTTCAAAGACAGAAGCAATGTTTTTTTTTTATGTTTGTATTCAAGGGACTGTCTAAAGGCAATCCATCTCCCTCTAATCTAGTGACTGGCATTCCTTCCTTTACCCCGACATCTTTGAACCCAAGAATGGTCACTATAGATCGGTAATCCATTCTACCTAAGATCTGTCCCTGGATGTTGGCCTAAAGGTAAATGCATTTTCCATCTGATCTTTACCAGGAAAGAATCTAAGGGGTCAGTGGTCTTCAAGGTGGAATTCAATGGTTTTGTGACTTCTAGATACTCAGGTCTCAGTTGTTCGTATCCTCCGATGCTCCACCGTACCTCTCCTTAGGTATTAGTGACACTCTCCCTTATCTCCTCCTGCTTGCCTCCCGCCTACTCCACATACAGTCTCTCCTTCCTGACTCTCTTACTCTCTCTTCTATCCACTCTACTATATGCATATGACTACATGCTATTGGATGTGATGACAAAGGGACTCGCCAGAAGCTTGAACTATGCATCTGGTTATTTAAAGATAACATCTTCAAATTGAATTAGAAGAACACTAAGATACTGGTGTTTGGCAATAACAAATGTAAACACAATTAGTCTATAGACAATGTGAATCTAAATGTGGTCGAATCATATTGTTATTTGGGTGTCACGTTTTTGGGTAATTGTTTGTGGTTTGCACATCTAGCATTATTAGAAAATAGTTCATGGACAAGCCTTGGCGGAATTAAAAGATTTCATCAAACATATGGCAACATCCGTTTTGACAAATGCATTCAAGTGCTGGAAGCGAAGGTTTAGTCTTCTATATTGCACGGTAGCGTAATCGGGCGAAGTGCAAGTTGTACTGCTTTGGATTGCATTTTACATATTTATCTTAGAACGTTGTTGGGTCTGATGTCTAGCACATCAGGCCCCCTCTTGCTTTGGAAGCTGGGGTTCTAAACATTGGTGTCCGGGCTGAACTTAGGTTCCATGAGAATTTTCGTAAATTACACTCATGTGCTTTGATGACCCCTAACATCGTGAACGTGATGGAGAAGTTATCAAAAGCCGACATATGTGCCACTTACCCCTGGTTTAAGAAATGTTCTGTGTTGTGCAGAAACTGGGGGATTATTTTTGATGATCTAAGAGAGGGCCTGATGACAAAACAACAGCTGTATATGAAAGCAAGAAGAAGATATTTTGATCTTGCTTTACATGACATGACACTCTTGCGCTCACTGGGACACTTAATAGTGGCACGTTGCACCTAGTATGTGAATTTCTCATTCAGTGTTATTTGTTCACCGGCGCAGAAATGCATCATGGCTATGGTTGGACTGAATGTTTTACCACTACGGGCCCGGATGCTGTGGCAGTTCAATACCAAGCTTTGCGCTTGTGGTAGTGCAGCTGTAGAGGACTTAACTAATTTTTTATTTATTTGTCAAAAACCTTTAGATTTGAGAAGCCTGTGCCTGAGAGACATTTTATTGTCAATAATATAAAGCTTGTGTCTGATGCTTTGAACTTTGTCTTGCCCCGTGTTGATGCTTGTTTTGTTAACTATTTATGCAAGTATATTATATCTTTTAAGTGTATGGAAAGGACGACATTTTAAGTTCATCATTTTCTTCCTTTTTAATACTTGAATTGTACATTTTATCATGTGTTTTTTAAATAATTCAAGTTGTATTATATTTTATCCCGTTTGTAAGTGGTGAGAACCGGAATAAACTTTCTATCTTCTGTAGGTAAATGCCTGTTCCAACTTTACCAGGAAACAATCTACAGGGTCGCCGGGTCTCCAAGGTGAAATTCAATGTATTTGTGACTTCCAGATACTCAGATCCCAGTTGTTCCTATCCTCCCATACTCCACCGTACCTCTCCTCGGGTATTTCTGTCACTCTCCCTTACCTCTTCCGGCTTACCTCCCTCCTACTCCACATAAGTCTCTCCTTCCTGACTCTGATACTTTCTCCTCTGCACCTCTGCTATTTCTCTAATGTCTAACTCCACCCAATATTACTTTCTACTTTTCCCATTCTCCCTCCTCTCAACTCTACTACTTCTTCCCTCTCCACTCTACTACACATTCTCCACTGTAATACTACTCTACTATCTACTGTAATACTACTCCCCTGCCCACCCACACCTTCTCACACAGTCACCTTTCACTTCCCACATTCACACCCTATTCTCCCCCTATCAGTCTCTCACAAACACACACATTTCATGATCAGAAAACCAGAAGTAACAATCTCTCCCTCCAACCAGTACCTCACCCTCACTGTGCACACTCTGCTAATAAATCCCCTCCACACTCCTCTGCTCAATCCTTCCTCATCCTGGTCTCTTGGACATCTTGCTCCTTCCTTGACCTCACCTGAACAAGCCACACCTTCCTGTTTCCTGTCGTCCTTGCTATCCTTCTTCCCTTCTACTGGCGCTCCACCTCGACTGGTTCCCGAGGCCAAACACTAACTTGTATTTCCCCATGGAAAGTGTTATAAGCATGAACTTCTTCAAAGGGGTCTCAAGCCCTGTTCCATTTTGTACGCAGATCTGCCAATTTCTGTCAATGGCAGCCCGTACTAATCAATATCATAGTTTGTGTGAGTCCTTCTCTGCTAGCGAGCAATGCTTGACCCAAGTGTCACTCTGTGGCCCTCGCATAGGTGAGTATAATGTGCTCTGACTTGCTCTTGAATATTGCAGCTGCGTGTTGCTCTGCCTCGGTTGGTGAAATCTTCTGATCTGCTACACTCGCTCGCTCATGTTCCATTCGCAGTTGGTTGCACAGTGTCCTGCAACATCTGGGCTGTTGCATAGTTCTTTCTGCTTCTCTCTTCCTTGAGTCTTTCTCTCTCCTCCTCTACATGGCCGCTGCATTGCAACGGCTGATGGCATTGTTGACTCTGTGATACGAAAAGAAAGACATGAGCCAGAAGGGTGCTTTGCAAGCACTGGGTGACAGATAGTGGTACACTGGGCAAGCACATAGGCACAGGGGGAGTTATGGGGACCGGCGCCCTCCTAACTCCCACACTCTGCTTCTGTGGTAGGACTGGCTCTGGCAGATACCCTGGTAGACCTCCCACCCCAGGATGAGAGTGACAGGGACAGATCTTTGTCCTTGTCGCAGAAAAGGTGTATGAAACCTGCAGGTGACAAATTTGAATCTGGGTATAATTATGTATTCTTTCAATCTTCTGAAGTTGATAAAATAAGACTGTTGACATGTGCAATCTAGCAAATATAGATGGGGGTTGGGTTTGTTATTTCATTATGGTGGGGGTGTAGGGAGTTGCGGGGGTCTCCCCCTGCATTTATTTTGCGAATAAATGTGTTAAAAAAACATTTGCTAACAAATGTGCCACAAGCACATTTTCTCCAGAACACTTCATAGGACTGAAATGCGATATTGCGCGATGTACTGCTGTGTATGCTTGATGAACAGACAATTGCAAGTTAAGGCAGGTCTTGTTTTCGTTCTTCCTGCATTGGCAAAAGTAAAACCTTTGAGGTGCGTAATAATACAATGCTCATAATTGATATTCGTTCTGCTCCCCGGAATGAACTGGGGCAGGGTCAGACTGATATTGACCAAATGTGGTGCACCCGTTTAGCTTCTGAGATGTTTTAAGATGTTAAATCTTGCAATAAGGAGAGTTCATGGAAGGCTTGTATATGCAAACAGCCTGTAATCTGTAGCATATCAGAAATAATTCAAGCATGCATGTCGCTTCCATTAATTCTTTGGAAGCTCCTTAAATGAGCACAATTGAGGTGTTTAATATTGCAATTGGGCATTATCATGATATACCTGCATTTCAAGAAAGCCTTTGGTCTAAGACTATGTAAACATCATGGTAAAGTGCATTATGCAGACTTGCAGACTTCTTGTCACTTGCATGAGTAAAGTTGAATTTGGTGATTTTATTCTAGAAAGGTTTCATGGCTGGCATGCATCTCCGAAAAGCCTGTAGGGCTGAAGCACAGTATGTAACGAAGCACAAGCCACTGTATCTTTTAAGGGTTTTAAATTATCAACTTTTCCTTCTGAAATATTACAATGCAGAGATCTACTTGTTTGTTTGGTTCTTTCTTTCTTTCTTGGATTGTTGTCAAAATATGTTTGATTGTGTTTTCTAATGTGGGATACTTTTAGAAAAAGCATGGGCTTTTACATCTCAAGGAAGTTTGGTTTGTCTTGCAGTATTTTGTTTTCTGCTTATCAGCAGAAAACATCTATCTTCTGCATAGATTTGGTGAAAAGATAGACTTTGTAAAAGTCGCCCACATGAATATGTAGCAAATCATTAGAGTTAGTCTTATATCGAACATGCACCGTGCATTAAATTATCATTGGGAAATGACTGCTGATGAACGGCGGAGAGGGCATAACAAAGCATTGTGACCTTTGCCTAAATAGCTACTATTGAAGTGGATTGTATTAAAGTGTTGAGAGCTTGTGGCATGCCTGCATATCAAAGAGACTCGTGGGCCCGGCGAACATTCAGTTATACATAAAATACACATTGAGCTATTAGTCACACTTCTAATTGTGTACCATTAAAGTGAGTAGTATCACAATAAGGAGAGTTGAGAACACACCTGTAGCTATGTAGGTATTATAGTCAGTAAGGTGAGTAATGTTACTATGCACAAACTTAAGGGGAGGTATGTATCGGTGAAGTGCCCGTGCAGATGTAGCAGTGACAGCAGTCACAGTCATATGAGAAGTGTGCAGCTGTCATGCCACCTAGCTGGTGCAGTTGTGTTGGGGCCCGGATGCCCTTCTGGTGACTACATTCCTGCTGGAGACGGATTTGTTCACGGATAATCCGAACGCTGGCCGCAATGAGCACTGCCATTACTGTCGGTCTGCTCATGCGCGGGTAGCTGCGTTCAGCACTCCCCGCATGCGCAGTCCAGAGGTCCCTCAGGTTTGCTGAGGGAACATACTTGGAATCCTCCAAGCCTCCTCTTCACACGGCTGCCTACAAAGGCAGCTTTGAGGCATTTCTCAGTACTTCACCTTGTCCTCGCTCTTGCAACAATCAATTTTGCCCATTCCAATAGCTGCACTCTGAGCCCTCTGGGTCCTTGTTTACCCTCCTGACTCTTGGTCCTTCAGTCCTTCCTTTTTATGGTTCTCCACCTTGCCTTTCTTGCCCTTTGCTTGGTCCTTCGGGTTTTCCCCTTGTTTGCCAACCCTCCTTGGTCCCCTGTTATCTTGACTTTTTCCTGCTGCCATGACTAGCTGTGTTCCTCTGTGGCCTTGCCTCTGCTGTTCCAGCTGCATCCTACCAGACCACCATTCTTCACATCGTATTGTGAACAGCCTTCTGGTCATCAGGATATCGAGTTGCCTTCCCTGTCAGTGCACTGCACTGTCCTTGTGCCACGTTACTCACGGAAGGGCCGTCCCATGGCCTGGGGAGTCAATTCAGTGTTCCCCTGGGCACTAGGTAGTGTTGGGTTGATTTCCCACGTCACATTGTCTTCTGGTGATTTCCCTATGGGAGACTGGCTTCCTCATTCCAACAACATCAAAGGAAAGTAGGTATGCAATGCCAGCTAGATGCTTTGCATGACAGCAGCTCCATCCTGTCACCCCATTTTCTTCAAAAGAAAAGAAAAAAGAATGGGCGGACTCTCTTTTTTAGGGGGCCTGACTCGAGAGGGTAGAGAAGTACAGAGATACGAGGGGGTTGAGTCAAAGGCTTCCCAAGCCAATAGCTTGATAGGAGGTCGCTGCAGCCTTACAGGAAGAGCTAGTTTATTACTAGCTCAGAACAAAAAATCACCGTGGAGGAACAATACAATATAAATTTATAGTTTTTTTGTGCCATTATATGGCATATATGCATACAATAGATCTGCATTATAGTGGATTTGTATACAATAGTGACAGTCTATTTTCTGTGTTGTTTACTTTCACAACACATTGACATTGTCGACACTTGAGTATGTGTTTCTGGTTCGGTAAATAGATGAGATGAGGCAGTGGCTGATAGAATTGGAGCAGCGCTGCACAGAGGATACCGAACTGTCTTCAGGACTTGGAGGTCGACCGACGACAGTGACACAGCTCTTTTCCTGACTCGGACACTGATCGGGGCCTCTGACATCTGCAGATCGACCCCTGCAGCCGCATTTCCAGCAGCTGCTATTTACTCAGACCACAGCCATGGCGCTAATCAACATTCATATGGATGACGCCCCACTCATTCACCCAATCTGAAATCGACCTCCAAGTCCTGAAAAAAACTCAAAAATGTCTTCCTGTTAAATAAATTTATATTGTATTGTTCCTCCACTGTGATTTTTTGTTCTGAGCTAGTAATAATCTAGCTCTTCCTGCAAGGCTGCAGCGACCTCCTATCAAGCTAATGGCTTGGGAAGCCTTTGACTCAACCCCCTCGTATCTCTGTACCCCATTTTCTTCTTCATTTATGGCAATGTGGCAAATCGAACTGCATTAGGGAGAATTACTGTCATGCCTCTTCATCTGAAAGGCACGTTGATTAGTGACTGACAGTTACATGTCAAGTGTAAATTGTGCTCATTATCCTTTTTATTTGGTAGGTAAATGTGTATCTGGTTTGAGAAGTTTGAGAGCTCTTGGTGGCTCGCAAAGTCCACCCACATACCAATGCCAATCCCAGAGTAGAGGTATGTGGTGATGTCCCAGGGTCCTTTTCCCATTCCCAAACTCATACATTGGCCACTCAAAATCCCCACATACTGATTATACAGACTCAGTTTCTCTGACATGGCATCTGATGTCTGTGGACAGGGATTGTGATCAAAGCACAAGGAGTTTGGAATAAAGTAGGCATGGGAATGTAGATCATGATCCATGCCACCGCTGTAAAATCGCCGTTCCTCAGGGCGGGTAGACTTTCAGAATACACCACAAAAGATCAACGAACACTCCACTCTGGGGGAACCATGGCAGAATCAGGTAGCTGCCATGATATGGCTTTATGATTTCATGATGGCCGACCACCCTTTTAAATCCCTGGCCCACATAGCCACAGAACCACAATCAGTTTTGCAAGCCTAGTGCCTACGCATAGGGGCTCATTTTTGTCAGGGGCATACCGTGAATTGAAAGTGTGAACGTCCTGCGTAGAACTTTAATGCTTTCAAATCATGGTTTGCCCCATATTCAATCATTTGTTTGGTGGAGAAGGGGAGCAAATGCTGGAGATTCCTATGGGGGCTGCCTGCTTTATGCACCAGCTTAAAGCAGGCCGACCACATACCGTTCCATTGTACATGCTTCCTGCCATGCTCTAAAGGCAGGCAGAGTGTACAATTACAATGAAACATTGTCTGACATGCTTGCATGTCAGGCAGCGTTTAAATGTAACTGTGAACACTGCTTACCAAGTGCTCATTGTTATGTTATATTGATTTGTACCATGCACCGCTACCAGTCAGGACAATGAAAATTGAACTCTGCCCGACATGCATGCATGTCAGACAACGTTTAATTGTAATTGTAGTGCTGCTTGCCATGCGAGCATAGCAAGTAGCCCTCCCAATTAAAATGACATGCTGCCTGGAATGCAAGCGTATCAAGCAGTGTTTACTCTCTTTGCAGGGCGGAGTGCAAAAGGGCAGGGCAAAAGCCAGCGTACACACATGCATTCTGCCTTTTAACCTGCATTGTTGCACCCCCTTGTGCAAATGACAACTTTTTGCAGCGAGGAGCAGCATACGTATATGTCAACACGTAATGGCTCTCTGCTGTCAAATTATGAATTTAAGGAACATGAGCTCCATACTGAGGTTATAAGAGAAAGGTAGTAGGTAATGAAATTCCTCTTGTTAGAACAGCCATTCTCTTTGAGGGAGCAATGTCTAAAGCAGGACTACACACAGAAAACATAATTGAAAACCTTTCTTACGTATTTGTACTTAGAAATGTGTGGCTGTGATAATTTTGTGCTGGTTTAAAAAGTGCTCATAACAAATGATTCATGGTTTTTAATCATATACTCTTCTTGTGTATTCAAAAGCTCACCCACCATGTACAGAATTCATTGTGTTTGATAATCATTGAAGAGTATTCGTGTGCGGTGTAGACAAGTCCAATGCACTGAAATTACTAAAAATGTATTATTTTGGTAACACAACTTCCACGTATGGGTGTTCGAGTTAACTTTATTCTGACAGAAGACAGTATTCTCAATTGCAAGTACATTTTCCCAAACATGGGTTTCACTGAAAAATAAGAGATTTATCAGGCATATCGTTTTAGTCTGTTTGGCTTAAGATGGTGACAGCATCAAGTTTCTTGTGGTGGATGAGCTGGCGGAAAGATTGCCATCCCCCAAAGTGTAGACAGAATTTGAAGGCAGCCACCTCGACCTTGACCTACTTACTCAACCTATTGGCTACGTTTGATGAACGACCACTTTGAACTTGGAGTTCCATCAGGTAGAATAAGCATCTATCATGTTACTTTTTAGCAATACCACATAAACTGTCCATAAAAGTGCAAGATCACTAGAATGCCCATTCTCAAACAACCAACATCGAAATTGGGCAAGCATGACTCGGACTCAGGAAAAAGAATATATTTTTAAACTCAACATGTTAGCCTTTTACGTGGACACGATAACCATTATCCTCAACATCAGCATCCCGAGATGTTAGACTACGTTTGTTCATCACAACCTTCATAACTGTGTGTGCTGCATCAGCACACAGGTGTCTTCCCTGATTGTACCAATGCAGCTGAGCATGGTATAGAAAAATGTCTTCAGTCCCAACCCAAACAGCTCTTTCAGAAACCCTTGCAGAGCCTGCCTACCACTTATATTTTCTCTGCTGACGTCCATGAACAGAATAATACTGGTCCCCTTATGTTTATGACATTTTCCCCTGGCGCTACCTTTGAGTATCACCTTTCATGCACCAACGTCTCTGACCACCACCACCAGACCACCATCTTTCCCCAGTTCACATCAAACTGCAGTATGATGCCTACAGTCCTGAATCAGTTATGCAGGGTTTCGCATGGCCTCAGACAGTACCATCGTTGTGCAGACACCTCTGCAGCGCTGCTAGCTGGTCAACTCGCTCACAATGTTCTGAAATGCCAATGTGTGCAATTTCATTGTTTTTGCAGCATCGTAGCCATTTATTTTCTCATGCTTCTTTATATTTGTGACCACAAACTGCTCAGAAGCAGAAGCCTCTGACTCTCTTCCTAACAGAGTGAATGACACAAACGCAGATGCCTCAAAGCACCAGGATGGCGAGGCCCAGACTTGGGGAAGTGTTTGAGCGTTGAAAACAACCCCTCACTTGTCATGACGGGAATGGATTGATATTGACCTTAATTAAGGATTTGCACGGCTAATATGGATGACAATCTGGATAACATGTTCTCACTGCTGTTAGATGCAGACAGCTACAGTAATTTGATGCCAGTGAAGGTTATGGCATTTGAGATTTCGAGGGGTTTATGAAAAAGCATTTTCTTTTGCTATTTGAAAGCAATACGATGTGTATCTTTCTATCAGAGATTAACTGCCCTAAAATCCTAAAGCAATTAGCTCTGCAAGTGACAAGTTGCTTTCCATGGATCACTGCACTCATCAATTGGTCTAATATTTTCACCAGTCTGTTTGAAGCAAGATGCAGCTGTTCCATCTCTTACAAATCTTAGTTGATGATTTAAAAAGTTCGGGGAGTTTGACAAACTCAAAAGCCTTTAAGAATGACAATTATTCACAGTTCAGGCGAATAAGCTCAAGGAGACATATTTAATGTGCAGCTGAGGAATGTCATATCAATTTCAAGAAGGTTCTAATATAATGTGATTCTATTCCTGGACATTGATTTCAACTTTTGAAGCTGACAGTACATTATTTCTGCATGGACCGTGGCCATAGGTATGACGCAGCTATGATACGAGATGATTCTGTAACCGCAGCCATGTTTCGGAAGGTTGTGTGGTGAGGAAGCCAATTGGTCGGCCCACACGTGATACCCCATAATTCTGTGGGAATATGACATCAGGTTCTGTGCAGGTGTTAGGTATTCCCACTTTCCCTGCTCAGCATCAACACTAACGGCAGCCCACGACATCTAAGAAATGGAATGGAAGTCATGGGGGCAGTAGGTGGTGGATCAGGCTTCTTTATATATAACGTACAAGGCATATTAGAGATGGTTGTTATGTACCATGGGTAGACTGAGCATAATTGTATGTGTCTTAAATGGTGCTGTAAAGCCATGCCCTACAAAGCTGGAGGATGTACTTTTAGAAAGTGCATTGTTAATGTAACTAACTAAATGTATCATTCTGACTTTTCTGTATTGTTGTGGTGCTCCCCAGGGGTCTAACCGCTCTCCCTGGCTGTTCAACCAATACCTGGCAATTCTTGCCCACCAAATTGCCGCTCTCTGCCCCAACTTTCAGTGCTATGCGGATGACACTCAGCTCATTTTCAGGCTCCCTTGAGCCAACTCTTCTCCTTCTTTCATCTCTGACTGTCAGCAATCCAGGAGTGGTGTGCCGCCAATAATCTCTGCCTTAAAGCCAGTAAGACGAGGATTCTCCTCATCAGCACACCCGTTCCCTCTTTTCCTGTCACTCTCTGGCCGGCTTCTCTTGGCCCTCTTCTTGCTCCCACCTGTGAGGCTAAATACCTTGGTGTCCTCTTCGACTCCACACTTTCCTTCTCTCCCCACATCTCTGATGTCTCTAAGAAGTCACACTACCAGTTGCACCTCCTCAGAGGTATTCTTCCTTTCCTCTCCTTCCCCCAGAAGCTCACTGTCTCCAGAGCTCTGGTTCTCTCTAGGCTGGACTACTGCAACAGCCTCTTTCTAAATCTGCCTACCACTACTCTCCGCCCTTTGCAACTCCTCCAAAACAGGACTGCAAGACGTGTCCTTGGCCTCAAGCCCAGGGATCATATTTCTACAGGACTGAAATCTCTGCACTGGCTCCCAGTGGTTGCGAGGATTAATTTCAAAACCCTCTGCAATTTCCACAAGGCCTTCTGAGGCCTTGGGCCTCAATACCTTCAACTCTCTCTTCCTAAATATCTTCCTTCTCGAGCTCTTCGCTCATCCGCCGACAACTCCCACAGGGGCAGTCGCTTCTCCAAGCAACAAGCTGGAGGTAGATCTTTTTCTTCAGCTGGAGCCTCCCGCTGGAACAGCCTCTTGTGCTTCTCTGAATATTGAGGAAAACCATCTCCAGTTCCGGAAGCACCTCAAGACCTTCCTCTTTGCCTCTGCTTGCTCTCCTTCTCTCCCCTGCTTAACTCCTGGCCGAAACTGAAACTGCACTGGTCACCTGGCTACCCTCTCTTCTCGGGTCCAGGCCCCCTCCTCAACAGTTGCACACCTGCACTGCGCCCCCGGCAACCTTGCTCTCTGGGGCTGTTTCTGTATCCCTACAGCCCGCTACCAGCACTTGACACCTGATGTTTGCAGTTATCCTTGCATTTGCCACCAGCTTGCCGCACCTTTTATTTATTGTTCTTATTTATTCTTTTTATTTATACTGTTTATCCTATGTACTGCACTTCCCCTGCCCCCTCCCCTCACACCTTTCCCCTTCCCCCACCCCTGCAATTGCACAATCTCAATGTCACCTGGCCTAGTAAGATCGTTGTCTCTGTCTTCCCTCTGTTCCCCTCCCTTACCTTGTCGTGCCTTGAAACACTTGTGTGTAGGCACATTATAAATGCCATATCACATCATATCAGAAGACTCCTTGAGCAAAAACCTACACAACTGTGAGTTTTTTGTGCTTGGGGGCAACATTTTTTACATGGGCTACTATGCCAGTCTCTCTGTCCATTTCTGCACAGCTATAGTGAAATAAACCTTGCTTGTCTAGATCTCTGATGCCAGCTTTCCCTATTGGATTCTTTAGTGATGAGCTGTGCGATTCAACACCACACACATGACATTTAGACCACATGCCTACATGGTGCACCAAATGCTGGGATTGGATGGCATGTGTTGACAATCTATTGACAAGGATAGTAAGTGGTATGGGGCTCACAGAAGATAACATTAACTGGATATCAGCATTCCAGGCAAATATGTCAGATTGTATTTTTATACGGTAGTGCAGTATGGTTAGTGGAGGGAGGGAATTTATTCGTCTTGCATGTATTGTTGAAAGAGGCACATTTTTTGTGTTTTGAAGGACTGGCAGATGGTGGGGCATTTCATACTCTGTCGGGAATATGTTTCAGATGGTTGTGGTGTGACAGGTGGAGGACTGATTGCAAGTGTTCCCTTTATGGGCTATATTTTTTTGATTGTTATACTAAGTGGGTGTGAGAGCCTACAGAGGTGTGGAATTTAGCAGCCCTGTTTGTTGGTGTTGCCTTCAAGACTGCTTTGTAAGTGACATGTGCAGTTTAGAATATGATCCTAATGGGGTGGGGTAGCCAGTGAAACTCATTCAGTGTAGAAGAGCTACACTCAAATGTGTGGGTGCCTGTAATGAAGCTAGCTGCAACATGGTGGATTGCTTTGAGTGGAGAGAGTTGTGCAACAGAAAGTGCAGTATCAAGGAGATTTCTCCCATCACTGCATTAAATTATGTGGGCCTGGATCACCATGCAGAAGTTAAGAGGGGTAGGGGGGTATAAAAAGTATGTGGCTAATGATGGGTCTATAGCTGGCTAGGTCCTCCTTGGTCAAGCACATTTTTTTAAGAACGGGTTTTATGAGACATGTCTTTAAGATGACTTCTAATGCACCTTCTCTGTGGGAGGCATTCACAATACTGAGGAGTGCATTGAGCAATGGCCCAGAAGCTGGTTAATTAGATGAAGGTGTCCATGTGTGCATTATGGTAAATGGAAGTAATAGTGTCTGAGAGATCCTTAGGCAAGTGTAGGATGACTTGGTCCAGGAGGGCAATGCCTATGGCAAATGGATAGCAGAGATCCATTTTGTTTTGAAGCATCCATGAGACCTCTGATCTCACTTATTTTGTTAATGAAGAAGTTACTCATTCTATTGCATTTCTCTTGTGAAACTAGCACTTCGGGGATAGGTGTGGGCATGGCACAGTGCTTGCCTACTTTGATGAGGGCTTTGCTCCATTTAGGGTCTGCCTCCATGGGGGATGTGTGGCATGCTGACATAGCCTCTCAGATCATGGGTCTGTGTTGGTTGGTAGGGATTAGAGGGGTGAGATATCTTGGCTGTGGCCTCAAATTTCAAGGGATCTTATCAAACATTTGTTGGGAGTGTACCATGGTTTGGATGGTTTGACTTTGGCATGACTAGACTTTAGGGGTGCATGGGCATCCAATAGTTCTTTTGTGAAGCCGTTCAATGTATCCAGATGGGTTGAGGCATTAACTGTGGCGGATAACATTGTGAAAGCTGCCTCTAGTGTGTCCAGTGGGAAATTAGGTTTAGCCTGACCTTTCCAGGGGTGCTTGTTGTGATAAAAAAGGGAGATTGATGCATTATCAAGGTGTAATGAAATAATGAAATGATATTTTATTTATATCGCGCTCGTACACAAGTGTTTCAGGGCGCGATATAAATATAATATTTTAGGGGGTTCAAGCATGAGTGAAGCTGGGAGGAGGATCAGCATGTAGCCTTTGACATGCATGAGGGAAAGCATGATCCGTTTAACGTCCATGGAGTCAGTCAGAGAGAAACAACAGTCACATAGGTGTTTTGCTTGTTGGAACTCAGGGATGTTGAAGTCTCAGAAGAGAATCGTGTTATTAGGGTAGGAGATTCTTGTCGAGGAGAGAAAGTTGGCGAGATAATTAATGAGGTTATCCCTCCCCTGGGGTGATATGTAAACAAGCTGGGATGTAATGGAGTCGTCTTTGAGATGAGGAACCGGCACACAGGGGTGTAAACGGAGCTGTGTGTGGCAGTCAGGATTGCCATGCAGGGCCAGCAGATATATGGATCACTGCCAATCCACCTCCAGTTTGTCCCATGCAGGCAGTATGTTGCATACTTTAGCCATGGAGTAGAATATCCCTCTAAAGTGTGTTTATTATTCTCACAGAAGTAAGATTGTAATTGCTCCCCATCCCCTTTAGAACATGTCTAGCTTTCCTCGAAGTGAAACAAGGCACAGAGAAAAATGTCATAACATTTAAACTGGTGACATGAAGCAAGTCCATTTAGCACACACTAGCTTTGCTGTTTGGTTCGAAGGGAATGAACGAAACTATTATAGCACCGACATTATCTTGCCTATGTTGTGTTTCAAAAGAGTTTGCACGAGGTCACAAACATGGAGTAAACTCAGTTTGCATTATTTCTACTTTCACAAAAATACACCCAACGAATTGCAGATACGTGTTCACATGTGCAGCATAATAGGCTGCAGAATTCCTGACTAATACCGTAGCATTTATAATTCCTTCCTTAGTATACATCCAAACGCAAGGGTGTACAATGTCTTTAACAGCAATTGTAGAGCAGTGGGCGAATAGTATCAGCAATACAGTATTATATGAACTGAGAACTTAACACCCAACAATATTTTAGGAGGAGTGCACCGAGTGTTAAAATTTACAACATTCCATTATGCTCTGTTCCATGCATGGGAACACAACACATTACTTTCCTTCTGTCAACTCTAATATTTGTAATAGTTAGGGTCAACGCATGATGACTTACCAATTCTCCTCAACAGGAGAAGGGGGGACGCCCCACACATCTGATACTATAACAATTGTGTGTCTCACATATAATGTTGGTCCTTGAAATTCCTGTTATGTGAGATGTGAGAAAAATAAAACACGTAGGCATTTCAACCTCCACAGTATTCAGCACATGGCCTTTGTACTTCGAGGGTTTGTCTAGGATGCCAGACGAGGTCTTTTGGGTGCTGTTTCATGTTGTTTGTTTGTTTGTTTGTTTGTTTGTTTATTTGGTATAGCGCAGAATGCCAAACCCGCAAGGGTAACTGGGCGCAGGCAGTACAAGGATACTTGAGAACTTAGTTACAATACAAGAAATGGTTGTACAGGAGAGGGGAAAGCATATACAGGCAGTACAGAAATACAGAAATGTAGATAGCATATGTTGTCTAGCGACCTGTAATCTAGTTATGCTCATCCGCAGTCTCTAGAATGGGTGGCGGTGAGGAGGTCAGGCTAAGTGTCAGAGGAGCGAATCCAGGTGAGGACTTTCCGCCTGAAGCTAGTGTAGGGTTGGTCCATTCTAAGGTCAAGGGGGAGTCTGTTCCAGGTTTGAGCAGCTATGACCGGGAAGCTGGAGCCGCCCGCTGTGCTCTTTTTAAATCTGGGCACCACTAATGTGTAGGCATTCGTCATTCTGGTGGGTCGGTTAGAGATTCTCTTGTTGACTCTGTTTACCAGGTAGGGGGGTGCTATGTTGTTGAGGCATTTGGAGGTAAGGGATAGGGTCTTAAGCGCAATCCTGTCTTTGATTTTTAGCCAGTGAATATTCTTCCTAGCGGTGGAGATATGAGCTCTGTTAGGAATGTTTAAGGCTACTCTGATAGCGTTGTTTTGGAGCGTTTGGAGCTCGTCATGGATGTATTTGTTAGAACCCGCATATAGGGCATTGCAGTAATCAAGCTTGGATATGATAAGTGCGTTCGCTAAGGTAATGCAACTAGCATCCGTTAGGAATGGTCTGCATGCTCGGATTAGTTTGCAGGTGTATGCAGTGGAGGATGCTAGTGAGTTAGTTTGTTTCTTGAAGTTGAGCGCTGAGTCGAGATAGACTCCAAGAGTTTTAACTGCGGGCATCACTTTAATGATATTATTGTCTATGTTAAATGAGGCATAATTAGGGTCCAATTTTTTGATGAGAGAGGAATGAGGATCTGCGTGTCATCAGCGTAATTAGTGTAGATGACACCCAGTCTATCCAGCTTGTCGAACAGAGGCTTAGTGAAGATGTTATACATCGTTGGAGATACACATGATCCTTGGGGGACACCGCATGAAACTTGTGTGGGATCAGCAGCTGCTAGGGGGGAGAATACTCTCATTGTCCGGTTTGCCAGGAAGGATTGTACCCAAGCTATGGCATCACTTGAAAAATGAGCGGCGGAACTGAGGTGATTGCATAAAACTGCATGATCTACCAAGTCGAAGGCCGCAGAAAGGTCAAGGAGGAGTAGCATAGCTGATTTGCCATTGTCCTTCAATTCGTCAATTTGGGTCTTGAGGTCAATCAGGGCTGTCTCGGTTCCATGAAGGGGACGGAAGCCTGATTGCCGAGAGCCTAGTAAGTTGTTAGCTTCTAGGTAATCCTGTATTTGCAGATACGCTACTCTATCAATGATTTTAAGCAAGAATGGGACGGTGGTGATGGGTCTGTAGTTTGTCGGTATAGCAGGGTCAAGTGTTTGTTTTTTTAGGAGGGGGAGCACCCAGGAGTGTTTTAGGTTATTGGGAACCAGGTTTGACTTAAAGGATGCATTGATGAGTTTAGAGATGAAGGGGGCTAGGTCTTTTGCTGCGTCTTTTATGATTTGGGGAGGGCAGTTGTCTCCTTTGCAGTTGGATGGTTTTAGAGTTAGTATGATTTTTTCTGTCTCTAGTATGGATACTTGTCTGAAGCTGAATGGGTGAGGAATGTTAGGCTGGTTTAGGGGCGGCACTGAGAGAGGTATGGGTTCAGTTTGCAGGAGCAGGGCGGCTTTTTTATTTGCGATTTTGGTTTGGAGCAGACTAATTTTGCCCGCGAGGGCTTTTTGTATATTAGTGCACCAGAGTTTATTTTTAGGGATGTTATCAGTCGGGGGTATGGGTGATTCCATTTCCCTGAGGATAGAGAACAGCTCCTTGGTATCTGATTTGGCCTTAGATATTCTGTTGTTAAAAGTGTTCCTTTTGGTGGTTATAATTTCCTTTTTATACTGTTTGGCAAATGTGGCTAATTTGATTTTGTTTTCCAGCGTGGGTGAGTGTTGCCAAATTGATTGTAGCTTTCTTTTTTGGATTCTGAGGTCTTTCAGCTGTGTTGTGAACCAGTTGTTCAGGTGACAGAGTTGTTTACTTTTGCGAATTTTGGTGGGAGCAATCAGATCTAGAGCCTTTGTCATCGTGTTGTTGTATACTTCCACAAGTATGGTGGGGTCTGTAGTAATGTCTAGATTGTCGAGTGTAGGGAGAAGGTGAGGTAGGAGTCTTTCTGCTGTGATATCTTTTTTATTTCTGGTGGGGAGAGGCGGGGCCATGAGTATTGGTTTGGGTCGGATGAGGTCAAGTGAGGCGTTAAAAACAATTAAGTAGTGGTCGGTCCACGATTGTGGCAGAATGTTGGTGATGTTAATGTTACAGTTCCGATCGGCAATCCAGTCTAAGGTCCTACCTTTGACGTGAGTGGGGGAGGAGACTTTTTGAGATAAGGCATAGTCGTTCAAGAGTGTAGCAACGGATAGGGCGAGTTTGTCATTACAGTCATTGAAGCCCAAGTTAAAGTCTCCCAGTAGTAGGATTTGGGCATGGTCTTTAGTGTTATTGGTTAGGATACTGGTTAGGTCATCTTCAAAGGATCCTAGTGGTCCAGGGGGTCTGTAGATGACGTGCATGGTGAGGGTGCGGCTGCACGAGAGGTGAAGTTTAGCGGTGAGGAGTTCACATGATTGGCATAGTACGTTAGTAGCTAATTTGATTGGTAGAGAGGATTTGTGGATAATGGCTAGGCCACCCCCTTTGGTGTGAGGTCTGTCAACTCTTAGTAGTTGGTAGCCATCAGGTATTGCTAGCATGATGGCTGGGCCAGCCGCCTCATGGAGCCATGTTTCGGTTATGACTAGTAGGTCTAGGTTCTCATTCGTTAAGGTGTCGGAGATCTCTGTAGCGTGGGCTACCATGGATCTAGCATTGACTAGTGAACCAGTAAGTGATAAGGTTTTGGCTGGTGTAGTAGTAGGTGGTTGTTTATTTTTAGTTATGGTGTCTCTCTGTGACGGTGTCTGGTTAGATGTTGTGCAGGGGGCAGATTTGGTGGGTTGCGACCGTTTGTTTGCTAGATCAATGTAGCCTCTGTGGTCATGGTGGGATGAAGGTTCGTGTAGGCTGAGCAGTCTTGCCCTCAGCCTCATGTTTCTGTCTTTAGGAGGGTGTGAGGCGGCAAGTGCAAGTGCCATAGTGGTGAGGAGGCTCAGTATAAGGTGAAGTGTTTGGTGTGGGGAAGTTTTCATAATGGTCATAGGCAGGGAGGAGTTGGTGAGGCAACTTCAATTTTGGGCTAAAGGGTGTAGGCAGGAGGCGTGTGCAGTCTAGTGTGTTAGACTAGGCGGGAGCAGGGGTGCTAAGACCTATGTGGGCCGGTAGTGTTTCACCTAGATGCGAGAGTCACAGTGCAGCCAGAAATCACATTAAAAGCATAGTAAAAACCAGGGCAGTGTTTCACCTAGATGCGAGAGTCACAGCGCAGCCAGAAATCACATTAAAAGCACAGTAAAAACCAGGGCAGTGTTTCACCTAGATGCGAGAGTCACAGCGCAGCCAGAAATCACATTAAAAGCATAGTAAAAACCAGGGCAGTGTTTCACCTAGATGCGAGAGTCACAGTGCAGCCAGAAATCACATTAAAAGCATAGTAAAAACCAGGGCAGTGTTTCACCTAGATGCGAGAGTCACAGTGCAGCCAGAGATTATATTCGGGTGCAATATGTAGCTGGTGCAGCTCTCAGTGAGGCGTTGTTTGCAGTGTTTGTTCATGCATCTGCTGAGTATCAAAGGTTTGTTAAAGGTAAATATTAAGGAGGTGATTTGTTAAAGAATATGTGACAAAATACATGGGCTAGTGAAAAAAAAGAATCATTACATTCTCACGGCATGTGAGTCAGCATCATAAGTCCTCAATGTCTGGTGGGCACCTATATAGTGGTTGGGTTGGGCAGCCGAGTGCAAAGTGTCATATGTGGCCCCAGAAGACAGTAACACTTGTCATAGGCAGTCGGTAGTGGCAGGTAAAGCTGAAAATCAAGTACCTGTTTGTTAGGGGTTCTGCCCGGGATGCCACGCTAGCCGGCGGTAGGGCTGGCGGGGACAGGGCTGGAGCCTTTATTCACAGCCTGATAGGGAACGATCCATGGGTGAGGCTTTATTTCTGTAGGTGCGGCTTATCTGAAGAGGGCCAGGGGGTCTGGCAGACGGCACGCACGGCACCGAACAGGCACAAAACAGGTGCTGGCCTTGCCTCTCATGGGCCTTGGAGTGAGGGGGCCGGCTTCGCCTGCCGGCGGCCAATGGGGCAAGAGGTAGGCCCGGCAGCCAATCAGCTGGCTGCTGGAGGCCTGAGACAGTCGGCTATGGCTTAATGTGCTTCTCGGTTAATGATTCGGGGAGCTCTGTTAACTCTTGTTCCTTCAGGTGATAATTCTACTGGAAATTCCTTACCACTCTGGTGTCTAGCATTTACATGTATTTTGTCAAAAGGGTTATCTATATATTTGCTGATTACTGTGTAGAGGATGGAACTCATGTGTCCGCGTCTTTCCATTTGGTCTGATACATTTTAGAGGCACCCAATCTGTTAATATCCTTGTTTGGTTCTTCCAGATACTTTTTAACATTATGAAAAGTGAGTTTTCAGGTATTTTAACAACTGTGTTTTACATCTTTGATATGCATCCCATATGTGGCTGTATAATCACTCAGGGAAATGTCAGGGTACAATAATCTGCCAGTCTTCCCACAATTTAATAACTGACAGGTAGCCCAGTGGAATCCTATAAGCACATGCACACCCTACTTGAGTTTCTGATGTGTCTTTAAGATTCCCAGTATGTTCAAAAGAGTCTTATTCCATCTCTCAATCTCCACATCCCTCTGAGGGTGGAATGGGACAGTTCAGGTGTCATTGATTACAATCATGTGAAAAATGTGTTTGCTCATGTTACAGTAGACATCTCTGTACTGATTTGAATGTGGTTATACAAACAAGGAACTGACCTCATCCCATCAAAAATATTTAACTTGTTACACACACTGTTTTTTCCGTGTGGTGCTCTACGAACAAAAGGCTTAAGACTAGTACGCCTATGAAACAATAAATGTTGAACCCAAATACTCTGGATATCTAATTAATTTGATATCTCAGGCTACCCCTGAGCATCGAGTGTTGCTGCCTTGGAGCAAAAGACAATATATAGAGAAAATTACTGTAATAGCTTAGTGGCTATTTATTAATTGTACAGTTATTGTTTAGCAAATAGACATGATCTCCCAAAGGAGCATTTACAAAAAATGGTACTTTCAGAAACAGAAACCATGATCATTAAAGTGCACAGTGAATTTACATCGAATAGTATGGAACATACATTCTGGTATTTGACAAGAAATAAACATTTTCAAACAAAAAACCATCCACACAATGTGTAACTGAATCCACAGTCTATATAATGAATTAAAAAGACAAAGTGAAGAGAAGAAAACAACAAAAAGCAAAATCCCAACACGTCCTGGTTGTGTGTGATAGGGCAAAGCAACCAAATGCGACCCCCACCAGAGTCTGATGTATTACTGGCCACGGCCAAAGAACCAAATGTCAAGTCCTAGGGTTTGGAGCCCAGGGTATGTGTGGTTCCAAACCAATGCCAGAGGTCAGGTCCTCCTGGTGACTTGGAGGATCAGCTGGTGGGAGTTTATCAAGAGACCAATCCTAGGTCTGATTTGAATGTGACCAAGGAGGCTAGACATAATCCACATAAAGATCGTCTTCCATCGTTGTTTGGCTACTGTGGTTTCCTTCTTGCCTTTTCATTTATAGGTCTCTGCATTCCTGTGGACTTTGCATGAAATTAAATATATATTTGCCAATGCCTTTGCTTTCCCATGTTAGAGAATGAAAGTCCATACAGACCAAACCAACAAACACATTAACCTACAGATGGCACAACTCATACTCTGGCATGGGATGTGCCATTCTGGTAATGCAGTGTGCATGTTTTCTGCAATGTTCATCATATGCAGTAGAACTATCAAGGTTTGTCTGCACTCAGATTCCCATGGTCAACATTCATGACATGAGCACCATCTCTTTCTATGGGTGGGGGAGATCAGCCATTGATGGATAAGAAATGGGAGCATTTGGATCCGTTTGTACAATTTGCCACCCTGCATTGCTGCCTTGCCCCAGCCACAGGAATGAGCTGTGTCACTGGGAAAGCCCAACATGCTGATGATATTTATCACCCCAACTTTGCATTGAGAATGACTGTGATCACGGGATTCATCATGTGTGCTTATTTCATGCCTTCTTATTGAGATAAGGAAGTTAACACATGTAAATGTTGGTGACAAATGCTTAGTCAATCATGGATGTCATCAGGACCGTCGCCGAGGCTCTCAACAGCACAGAGGTAATGCACCACAACATGGATGGTATTAGACTCCGTCTCTCTGCAGGTGACTTTGACTGCAGCTGCAGGCAGTTGAGGAGTAACTGCTTAAGGTTCATGAAGGTGAACGTGTGTTGAAACCTTCAGCTCCTCACCAAATAATCCAATGGGAAAACAGGCAGCAATGGCACAGGCAAGGTTTATTTGATAGAGCTGTGCCGAAATGGGGTGGGAAACCAGAATAGTACCATTGCCCCAAAATAGTGGCCCTACAGCACTGATTTGTATACCCTTTTCCATAATTAGCCTCATACAGAAAAGTTGTTATGATTCATTTAGTTTGTAAAATGGTCTTCCAGGCAGTACATCCTTGGGGCATAATTGTACAGGACCATTTGAGCCTGGTGTAATCCTGCGTGGCCCACCCACTTAACATAAACCACCTCATTTAGGGAAGCTTTCCACTGTGACTAGTGGCACTTAACCACATACTCAACATTCACATGACTACATTCAGGTAAATCCACCTCCATGACATAACACTGGATGTCCAGTGGGCCTACGTGTGCATCTGATGCTGGCTTACATCATGCTCGTACTCTCTTATGAGCACTCACAAACTTGCCACCAATCACTATAACATCTCACCTAGTATGGTTGAGGTCATTTTCACAATGATGGCTTCCAATGAGCAATATCTGAGGCTCATGTACGTCCACAGACTTTAAAGCAAAATGTCATCAGCCTCCACAGTCACCCCTTTTGGGATTTGAAGCACAATCTTCATTTTACTTTCTTCTTTATTTCATGTGAGCCTCTTTTTTGCATTCTTCATTTATCTGTATTCTGACACTTTGTTTCCCTTGTGTGAACTCCAACTGCGTCTTATTTGCATGTCTGCCACTTGAAAACACCATCTGTTGTATCGGCACCTTAGAAATAGCCAATAAATAAATATATAAAATCGATCTAGCTTTATTAGTGTAGTATTAATGTGTTTAGTGAAATCATCACTTAAAGAAACATGCACACATCAGAAAACAAATACATGAGAATATTATACATATTCAATCTTGATAATGTCTAGGCTGTCTTCTTCCAATGCAGCAGAGTCCCTTTTAGGATTGTCAGGGATTTTCATATTTCAACTCTGTAGGACTGATAAAGGCAAACATGAACTGTTTGATGTGTATTTGGATTGCCCTTTCTGGACAGTTCCTAAGACAGAAACACAAACGGAACTAGAACATGCCCGCTGCAATTACAATAGCAATTGGTACCATGATCCAATGATAGTGGCTGGTCGAAAACCCACTCAGTGACCTTAAAGAAGACATCCAAGGCAGGACATCATGTGAGTGTTTGCAAAGCCAATATGAAAGTCTGCACTGATTGACTATATTTTCCTTCCACGACATACAGTTATTTATGGTTTTCTGGCAGTAACTGTTTTAAATTCTCAGGATTGATACAGGATCATATTAGTCCAATCATCATTGATCATTTCTTTAATTAGATGTTATATCATACAACTGCAAGTCTATTAATAGTATGACATTAAGATAGTGTGGTGAGTGAGAATCTTAAATTGTATTCAAGATAATTTATGGGTTGCTTGCAACTCTCTTTCACATAGAACATGCAAGTACCAATGGATATAAGCCTCTTCTGGGCCCTTCCCAGAACTCTTCTAGAAACAGTCACCATGTCGCCAGACTTTACTTTCTCGATACATTGGACCTGTAGAAGTTCTCTCAACGGTAGGGTCCAGTCCACATCCAGGCCAATCCATAGGTCTAACTTCATGTCAGGTATGCGCAATACATTTTCTTCTTCAGGGATGTGCACTTCCCAAATGTCTTGATGAACAATCAAGTCTCCGGCACAACTTGCAAAGATTCCTTTAGTCAGCCTGTACAAGGGTACCCACATACCTTGGATGGGGCCATAAATGTTGAACAAATGTGTTCCTTCCTTGACACTGCATCACCAACGTGTGCACTTCAATGCATGTATCCACAACAACATCTGAGTCAGAACTCCTACATCTTCTCTCAGAGCTTCTGGTCATGACTGGCGGATGGTGTCATCGCAGATAGACCTCAATAGATTATACAGGTAGACTTGCACCTCTTCGCATGCAATGTCGCGGACCATATTTCTTCCTCTAAAACTTGCATATAGTCTAATATATTTCTGTGAGCTTAAAGCTGGTCAGTAAAACTAATATCTTTCTCAATTCACAAAGCTTTTCTTGGGGTTTATTTCCCTGATGTGTTGACCATTCAATTGCCATTGAATTCAAACTATGCCAAACTCAGCCTTCTAAGCATTTTACATACTGCCTCCCACTCAATAGCTTGCCTTTCTGCTGGGCTAATCTAACTACTGAACCTGTTAAGCAGTTGGGAAGGTGAGAAGTTACATGGAAGTTTGAAATTGTTAAGACAAAATGCATTTTGCCAACCATTTGATGTCATTTTGTCTATTTCTCTCAATTTGTTCCATTGTGCACACTTCGAAAGCAGGGCATCTGTGGGGGTACTACACCAGGCCTTTAACAGTTTTTTTGTGAAGCAACATGGAATAACACTTTCTGCATACTTGTGCTGATCAGAGTTTTCCTGAAGGGCATTCTTGGCTGACTGTATATTTGTATTTCTTAAATACTCGTCTCTCATGATGCAAATGTGTATGTGCCTCTATAATGAAGAATACATAAACTGACTTTCTGATGCTTGAATTTCGTTGGTGGGAAACAAACTCTGGGCACAACCACATTACAGTTCACTTCTAAATCATTTTTTACATCACACTGGCTCCTTACCGGTTGTTCTTGTTCCATCAGCCATTCTTTATATGATCCTGGTGTGCATTTGTACACCTATATCCTGAAAATACACATATTTACGACACTATTCTGTTAAGTTTGATTTCGGAGTTGGTCTTGTCATTTCTATTCCTTCAACTAACATCACTGATTGAGGACGTGCAGTCTCAGAGGGTTGAAATATTTTTGGGGTGGGCTTGCCCTTAATCCATTCTAAATCTGGTGCTGTCTTTGAAGGCATTTCACTCTGCCAGTGTTTTCGGCACTATCTCTGACAATGTGGTGCATGCAAAGAGGACACTTGCCCAAATGTGCCTTTGTTTGCACTCAGGATGAAGCCGAGATTGTAATCTATACCACATTGTAACTTCTCCCTTCTGCACGAGACCACAAGCATCCCTAACATGTTTTGGCCTCATTGGGCCTCATCAGTGAGGAGTAGCTTGGTTCTCTAGGCCCAGCAGGCATGGGACCCACGTGTGGGCATACCCGTCCCACTCATGGCGACTATAGTAAAAAAAAAAAGAGTTGATGGCTGGAAGGTTTAGAATGTATCTTAACCTCTGGCATTTCTCTGGAAGGTTTAGAATACATCTTAACTTCTGGCATTGCTCTGGGCAACCCTCCAGACCATCGTTCTTCACCTGCCTGGCCATTACAAGTGGGGAAATACCATATGCAAATCAGTCTTCGTCCCATCACAAAAGGGGCTGTCCAACCTGAACAGCTTGGTCACATCCCTTTTGCATGAAACCACAAGTATCCCCAAACATGTTTCGCCTTGTTGGGCCTCATCAGTGAGGAGTAGCTTGGGTCTCTGGGCCCAACAGGCCCAGGACCCACATCAGGGCATACCCGTCCCACTTAGGGTGCCTACAGCAAAACTAAAGAGGTGATGGCTGGAAGATTTAGAATGCATCTTAACCTCTGCCTTTGCTCTGGGCAAGTCTCCAGACCATCCTTCTTCACCTGCCCAGCCATATCTCTGCACTTGCACGTTCTGAATGCTCACAAGGCCTAGTAGGTCCACCTCTATCTTTCATTGCTACATTTGCAAAAAAGCAGCCATCAAAAGGCCCCCCAAGAAAGAAAAATTGACCGTTCCCCCCCGGAACAGTCCCGAGTTTCACCCCTCAAATAAGCTAGACCTAAAAATATGCTTGCTTAACACGCGTTCTCTCAATAAACATGCACAATGTGTTCATGACAGGATTGTCAATGAACAAATAGACATCTTCTGCATAACTGAAACCTGGCTCAAGGACCCTATCGGCCCCACCTGCGACATCGCAGTCCCGGAAGGCTACTCCATCTTCTACTCAAACAGAGAAGAAGGCCAGGGGGGTGGTGTAGCAGTCATCGCAAGAGACTCTATACATATGTTTCCCAGCAGCATAGCATGTACAGGCTGTGAAATACTGCACCTCAAACACACCCCTACGGCTAACAGTAGTTTAAACTTGATTGTCCTATACAGGCCCCCAATGTCCACCCCAGAATTCAACGACGAAATAACGCATCAACTCAATATGCTTAAAGGACCCAACACAGCCACACTAGTCATGGGCGACTTTAACCGCTGGTTTGGCGATACAAAAGACAAAGAAGCTAGTAAACTTCAAAGATCCCTAAACAACATTGACTTTGAGATCAACAACCAAGAGCCCACAATGGACAACGGCCATCTTCTTGACTGGGTCGTCTCTAACAACCTCGAAACCCGAGAGTTTAAGACTAAACCCTGCATTTGGTCAGACCATCATAGCATATCCTTCCACATCACCCTGCCTCTTCCCAAACCCAAAACCCCTAACTGCCCGACCCTCTCGACACACCGTAACTACAAAAACATTGATAGGAACCACCTCATACAATGCCTAGCTGAGGTGGATAAAAACCAAACCGAGAATGACTCCTGCGAAACAACGTTAGCAAATCTACTTAGTCACCTCGAGAAACTCACGGACCAAATTGCCCCCCTTCAAACTAAATCAACTAGACCCACACAAAAAAAACCACAATGGTTCTCCAAAGAACTTGCAGAACAAAAAAAGGACAAACGAAACAGAGAAAATGTATGGCTAAAAAATCCTTCATCAGCCAATAAAGCCCGCTGGAAGGAAAGCGAAATAATATATAAACATATGATAACCGAGGCCAAAAAAAACTTCTATAACGAACAGATTTCTACAGCCACCAATTCCACCAGCAAACTATTCAATATCCTCAAATCCATAGAAAAACCCAAAGCCATTACCCCTCCTTTCCTACCCTCTCAAGAAGAATGCGATGCCACCCAGATCGCCTTCTTCAACAAAATTTCAAAAGCCAGGGACGCCATCATAAATTCCCTGACCAACAAAAAAACGACAGTTACTCTGCCAGCTGAGACTGCAACAGCAGGTATTGGAACTTTCAAGTTCACAGAGATCAACAACAGCGAAATGATCAAAGTACTGGCGACCATGAAACCCACTACCTGTGCAGAGAATATCATTCCACCTAAGATAATATTGGACAACATAGACATTTTCGCCCCCATCCTGACAAAGATCATTAATGCCTCTTTTAGAGATCAGGAAGTCCCTAATGCCATCAAAAAAGTCACAGTAACCCCTCTGGTAAAAAAAACCAATCTCGACCAACGCGATCCGAATAATCTCAGACCCATAACAAACTGCAACTTCATCCTCAAAATCATGGATAAGATCGCCACCATGCAGCTCCAGGCACACGTAGAGGAATCTAATTCCCTCCACCCACAGCAGTCTGGTTTTCGCCCCGCACACAGTACCGAGACGGCCATGTTAGATCTGCAGACCAAAATGCTCGGTATTATTGACAAGGGTAAGACAGGCCTCCTCGTTCTACTCGACCTCAGCGCCGCATTTGATCTCCTCGACCATAACCTACTCCAGAATGCGCTAAAAAAGACCACCAACTGCTCTGATGAAGCCATCAGATGGATAATGTCCTTTCTAAAAAACAGAATATCCAGAGTGCACTGGGGGGACAAGTTCTCCCTTGAAAAAGAAATCCTCTGTGGAGTTCCCCAAGGGGCCAGTATGTCACCCCTACTGTTCAATCTTTACTTAAAATACCTATGCCTTGTTCTAGACCACATAAACACCTATTTCACTAACTATGCTGACGACACACAGCTTGTATTCGAACTAAGTGGCAATTATCAGAAAGATAGCGAGCAACTTACCACGATATACAACCACGTGGAGCAATGGATGGACTCCAATTGGATGTGCCTAAACGGAACTCATGATTTTCGGCTCATCCTCTGCTCGTGCTAAGCTACCCTCATCCTACACATCCTTCCACATTAAAGATACCCCCATTCCGGTCCTAAGCAAGGTTAAAACCCTAGGTATGCTGCTAGAAGCATCGTTGGGTGCGGACGCCCAAGTACAGTTCATCAAAAAAAACTGTGCCTACCTCCTCCGTCTAATAAAAGCCATCAGACCTTTCATATCCGAGGAAAATTGTGCGACCATAGCAAGAGCCACCATCTTATCGCGCCTTGACTATGGCAACGCTCTAGTCCTGGGTGCCTCCAAGCAATGCCTACAAAGCGACCAAATTGTACAGAACAACGCGGTAAGAATTGTCAAGCTCAAAACTAAAACAGAACATATCAGCAACTCCAGAAGAGAGCTTCATTGGCTGAAAATCGAAGATAGGGTGCATTTCAAAACCTTAACCATCGTTCACAGATGCATCTACGGAAAGGCACCAATCTACTTAAAAACTAGGATCAAACCATACGTTCCTAATAGAACACTGAGATCATCCCAACTTGTTAAAATTGCTACGTCACCTCACAAACTCAAAAGTGGCTTAGGTAGAGCCTTTCCAACCCTTGCAGCCAACCTTTGGAACAACCTACCAGACCACCTTAGACTGGAAACCAACTACTCGCGTTTTCGCAAACAGGTAAAAACCCATATCTTCAAATAAACGGCCATCACGGCATATGCTTCAGTTAGCTTAATTCTATGTGACTGTCCCGTCTGCTCTGTCTAATCACTATCTGTTCCGTCCGTTCTCGTGTCCTTGTTTCTGCGCCCCGAGGCTCGCGAGCTACCGGCGCAATATAAATATTAAATAAATAAATAAATAAATTCCTATGTTCCGCCAAGGTTGCGCTCTGGGAGCTTTGAAACACAATTTGCTTGATGTATTACCACCTTGCAAATGCAAAATAAATAACATAAAATAAATACAATTTCAAAAGGGGAAATACCATATGCAAATCAGGCGTGGTCTCTCAAAGTTTTAGGTTTAATCTTAACCTCTGGCATTGCACTGGGAATCCCTCCAGACCATTGTTCTTCACCTGCCATGCCATTACAAATGAGAAAATCCCATATGAAAATCAGGCTTGGTCCCACCTCAAAAGGGGCCTGAACTGATTTGTCACATCCCTTCTCCACAAGACCAGCTGTATGCATCCCCATACATGCTACAGCTTTGTTGGGCCTCATCAGTGAGGAGTTGCTTGGGTCTCTAGGCCTAGCAGGCATGGGTCCCACGTCTGGGCATATCCGTCCCACTTACGGTGACTACATCAAAACAAAAGAGGTGATGACTGAAAGTTTAAGTTTAAACTTAACCTCTGGCATTTCTGTGGGCATCCCTCCAGGCCATTGTTCTACACCTACCTAGCCATTACAAAAGTGAAAATACCATATGCAAATCAGGCATGGTCCCACCCCAGAAGCAGCAGTCCAGCCTTTACTGCTTGGTCACATCCCTTCATACATGCTACAGCTTTGTTGGGCCTCATCAGTGAAGAGTAGCTTGGATCTCTAAGCCCAGCAGGCACAGGACCCACATTTGGGTATACCCGTCCCACTCAGGGTGACTACAGCAAAACAAAAGAGGTGATGGCTGGACGATTTAAAATTAATCTTAACTTCTGGCATTGCTCTGGGCAACCCTCCTGACCATTGTTCTTCACCTGCCCCGCCATTGGGGAAATACCATATGCAAATCAGTCTTGGTCCCATCCCAAAAGGGGCTGTCCAGCCTGAACTGCTTGGTCACATCCCTTCTGCATGAAACCACAAGCCTCCCCAAATTATGTTTCGGCCTTGTTGGGCCTCATCAGTGAGGAGTAGCTTGGGTATCTAGGCGCAGCAGACACAGGACCCACTTTATGATCCTTTCTTTGCAGGGTTTTTGACATTATGAATGTGGCCTTCTTCAAGCGTCATATGTGAAAAACACAACAAAGAGGTCATTGACATACCATAACAATGTAGACTCCCCTTGGAAATGTAATATTTTCCAAATCTTTCTTCAGTGCTTGGCTGCAAAAGATATGGTTTCCACATACCTGCGGAAAACGAGTCCATGCAATTTGGTAACATAAGTGTGAAAATGCAAAAAGCTATTGGCTTTCCGGGTGTATGGGCACTAGCAAGAAGCCTGAGAGCAGATAGACTATTATGAATTATATAGCAGTGGGTGGTATGCATGATAATACGGTTGCTGGGTTTGGAACAACTAGAAATTATGTAGCATTTACCACTTGTAAATCCGTAGCCAGGAGCTTTTCTGTGTAAACGTGGGGTATTACACAAGCTGGTGGTGGCACTAATATTGCCTAATCTGACAATGAGTTTATCATTACAGAAATGTGTGCTTCTGCTTGCGGTTTCAGTGGGTATTGTGATTTTCTGGGTAAGCATTTACTATGGCGTATTGGGGGTCATATTGGCTCTCAATTGCAGTATAAACCTGCATCATTTGAATGCGGAGACCGAAGTTCTTAGGGTCCCTGAGCTAACAGTTCATCT
Organism: Ambystoma mexicanum; assembly: GCF_040938575.1. Taxonomy (NCBI): domain Eukaryota; kingdom Metazoa; phylum Chordata; class Amphibia; order Caudata; family Ambystomatidae; genus Ambystoma; species Ambystoma mexicanum. The sequence goes on along the minus strand of NC_090933.1, from coordinate 569,844,883 downwards.
TAATCCATTTCTTCCTTTATTCATTACTCTCTTTATTTTCCTGCTCCTTCCTTAACATTGCAATGATGTCACTGTTAAGTTCTGTAATATCACAGCGATCAGGTGCATGACTTAAATCTCAAGTAAGGTTAGTTGAGTAAATCTTTAATAGCAGCTCTGCTGGGTGAACACAGGTACAGAGAGCACATAATACCTGAGCGATCCCAACATGTTTTTACCTCACCCCTTTATGGGCGATGTTTATAGGTTTTCAACACATGTATTCCAATGCAAGATTCTATGACTTGATGAAGAGGGTTTTTTACTCCTTCCAATTTCAAAAGAAAGCTTTTATTAGGGAACAGTCAAGCATAGTGTCCCAATTTTACTCCTCCCATTGTCAAGAGATATCAACAGAGATGTTTACTGGTAATGAAATTAAGACCTTAACTCTCCAATCACCATTCATTGAAATCTGCTTCTAATACATGAATGTTCTTTGAGCAATGGAATAACTAGCAAAAAGTACCCGTTCTCCCAACGGGTTCTGTGCACGGACCGGACAACTCTCTCACCAATTGTTGAAAATCAGTGATTCTGTAGGTGGCTATTCCGATTCGCTTATCACTTGATGTGCTTTGTACTCTGAAGTAAACTGCACTGAGAATGGATGTGTGTGACTGACTGACATACCCCAGAACAAATGTTGGGGGCATGTGAGAGTTGGTGTGCTGCTGCATACTGGGACCTACTGTGCTCTCTCACCACCTGTTCCTCCACATGCTATGATGCAGTTCGATGCAGTGCATTGTGGTGGAAATATCCCAGAAACCGTTCATTCTAGGGTTGAACACTGGTCCTTCTATGACCACACTGATGTTCCACCAATTTCAGGCAACCATCTCATGTGTGAAGGTGCTGATATCCAGAGAACGGGGTGAAGTCCAGAGGGTCCTAAGAGGTAACTATGCAAAATGTGGTGCAGATTGGTGAAACGACAAGAAATTGAATGATGAAAAACGCTTTGCCAAGCCACAAAGCCACAACCAAATTTAGAATTTAGCTGGAATCCAGGAAAAGGGGTGTCATGTAGCCAGTATTGTCCGGAGTGTTCTAACAGGTAACCATGCACAATTTGGTGCAGATTGGTGAAACAGTGTGGAATTGTATAAGGAACCCACACATTTTTACTTTTATAAATATAGATTGTGCAGGCAGCAGAGAACAAACCTGCAAACAAATAGTGAATTGTTGTGTCAAGTTGTTTTTCTCCAGAGTATAAGCATATAATTCAAAAGTTCTCTCTATGCTACTCCAGACTTCATGCTCAATATAAAGGCTAGTATTTCTTGAATGACCTTACTCTTCTCATGTTCATTTAAATTGACTTACAATTACATGTCCCATCAACGTTCTTTAAGAAATAAGTTACATTTACCTGCATTTGTCTTCCATAGCATGGATATCTAAATAAAGTAATCTTTCAATAACAAACTTAATACCAGAGAATAGTCTCTAAGCGTGGGGCAAGGAGTCAAGCCTGTTTTGCTCTGCGTTGTCTTCCTCCTGATCTATCCTCCCATTGGATTTCTGGTACATTAGATAGTGCATCTCAATTTACACAATACATATCTATCATAGATTCACTGGGGACAGGAGGCATAAGAAAAAAGTGTGTTGTTCGGAAAGTGGACCAATGGAAAATGTGGCTCGGTCACATGGTTAATTACTGAGCTGTTGAAAATACTGACCGCCCACATCAATAGTTCCTCTTCCTTTAACTCCTCATATTTTATTGCAGAATATTTTGCACCAGTATCTATTAAACAATGCACTTCTGCAAACTTGATTTTGCATTTTCCATGGGCACCCTCCTGGTCAACTGGTATCAATGCTTGTAAAATGACACCAGCTGCCCCTTGGTATTACTACCCTTTGTTTTGTTGTGTATTCAGAATTAGTTTGGTTGTCAGATTCTGACATTGTTGTGGCTAATTCAGGCCCTCAGTGTTCCAATTCCCCTCCTGATTACAATAGTGACAAGCTCTTTCACTGGTTACAAATCCATTTGAGTGTCCTTATTTGGCCAGAAGTACCTCTTCCACTGCCCAAAGCCTCTTGCCAGCTGTTTGCTGTTGGTATTTCAAAGTGTTTTCTTGAATTTTTCTTCACTGGTCTCTTTACTCTGCTCTTGGCATGAAACACGATGATGCACCACCCAAATTCATCTCCGAGAGGGGCTTCAATTGCCACCCAAAGAATACCATCTTCAGCTATTGCTGTATCCTAGGCATTAACCCCCACACAGATGCACCTACTATAGCTTCCTTATTCTTGAATGCTGCATAGTATCAGCCTCCAAGTGTAGTTGAAAGTTTGTTGGAGATTCATCTTTCCTCTTGTTACAATTTGAGCTCTTGCCCCAATCAATGTTACTTCTGCATACCACAGCGATATTTTGCATTGAAGCATAGTTAATATGAATCCAGCTCAGCACCATACCACACATCATCCGTGGGCCAGCCAATCTTTTGAGTCAAATGCCTGCACACTTCACCTCTCTCATCTTCTCTCTCCTGAGTGGATTCATATTAACCCATGGAGGATTATAACTGTGGATCACAATTTGCAACTGCTTAGTATATTTCTCTGGTTCATCCCTATCATTTGCAAATTCTTTACACACTTTATCAAAGTCCTTAAGAGTACAATGGGCATTTACTGTTCCCAGGCTACCATTTCCATTAGCGCCAACCTCTGGTAACTGTCTCAATGGGACTTGTACATGTGTGGTTTCAGCAATGTAAGTTGCACTGTATAGGAATTGTGGGGCTGGTGGTGGGCGCACTACTCGCCTGTCTAGCCACAGCTTAGGTTTGGAGTAGTGCGCTCACAGAGTTTTAGAAATGTGCTTGCTCAGTATGCTCTTGAAATGCTTGCACTGGTTGTGTCACCTTCCCTTGTGCTGCATAGTGTGTCCTTGCACTCCATAGGGTCTTAATTATATCTTCTTTTCCAACCATGTCTAGTTCTTCCATTTTGTTAGTCTAAGGCAACTGTGGACACAACTTACTCGTGGGGGCAGACAAATATGTCTCTCCCCTTCAGTTCTTTCCATTTTATATTATTGTATATTTTCTAGTTTGTTACATAATTTCATGTTTGATTGTTTTAAGTTTCTTAATCTCGAATCTCCCAACCTCCAAGAACCCTTTGGGACCAAATATATTCATTCTGCAGGTTTGATTGATGAGCCCAATGCTTTTGAAAAGGTTTCCCCTTTAGTCATTATATTCCATTTATCTAGGTACCTATATGATTCGGGTTGGTACCTTGTAGACATACAGTATGCTGATGTAACCCAAGTAGGGGGTTCTGACTCTTTAGATCAATTTCGTCAGTTTTATTGAATGCACAGAAAAAGCATAGGCAGGTGTATATATATATATATATATATATATATATATATATATATATATATATATATATATATATATATATATATTCAATGAAAAAAGGGACATTATGTTTAAGTTGTGCTACTAAAAACCTATCAAATTCAGTGAAAAAACTTTGTTAAAGGGACGTTATGGTTACAAGTAAAACCGAAAAACCCCTGAAATTCGCCAGTTATGGTAAGCTAAGCAACCATAACTCATGCCACCACCGTGCACTGCTAAGAATGGCACCCTTGACATCAAAGATGACATCACAAATATGATTGATGACATCACTGATGACATCACATCTGCATTTTGTGAATGTAATGTTGGCAAAAAAGTGTCAGGGGTCATCTGGAGATGTATCATGAACTACATACTTGATTATACAATGTATTGCTCCAAAGAACATTCGATTGCAGTGTTGTTTCTAGAACAGGAAACTACTCATTTATTTATTATTTATTTATTTATTTATTTGTTTATATAGCGCTATAGCCCGCGGGCATCAGAACGCTTACATATAGACAGGACAACAAAATAGTGAAGACGGGACTAGGCGGGAGAGGCCTAAATTAAATCAGAGTGATACAATGTGTTTCCAGGATTTACTTAAAAAGTAGGGTTTTCAGTTTTTTCCTGAAGTTAAGGTAGTTGGGCTCAAGTTTTAGTGAAGTGGGTAGGTCGTTCCATTTACCGATGACTATTGTCGGGAAAGCCTTGCCAAGGCCATGTTGTTTTTTAGTAGTAATGGTTTGTAGTTTGCCTGTATTTGATGATCTAAGGCTCCTAGATGGTTCGTACCATTTAAACTGTTTCTTGAGGTAGGCCGGGGCTGTGCCATAAAGGCAGCGATGTACTATGGTGAGAGACTTGAAAGAAATTCTCTCCTCCATAGCCAACCAGTGGAGGGCTTTCCTTTCTCCGGAGATGTGTTCTCTCCATGATTTTCCAGTGATCGTTCTGATGGCGTTGTTTTGGATGGTTTGACATCTTTTCAGGCACTTGCTGTTGGCTCCCAAGAGTAGGGAGTTTCCGTAGTCCAATCTAGATAGAATAGTGGCCCTAGCAATGATGGTACTATTCTTTAGGTCTAACAGTGGCCTGATCTTTCTAAGGAGAATTTGATGGTATTGGCAGTTTTTTATAAGGTAGTTTGTGTGTGCTTCAGCTCCAAGGGAGGCTTGAAGATACACACCTAGGGTTTTTACTTTTGCTGATATTGGGATCTGGATGTTTTTGATGGTAAATGAATTAAAGGCAGGGCTCAATTTCTTTCTGGCTTGAGTGGATCCGAAGATCATGAGCTCGGTCTTAGAGCCATTTAGGCACATCCAGTTTTCTTTCATCCAGTGTTCGATGGTGTTGTAAAGGATAGTAAGTTTATCATTGTCTATTTGGTGGTTCCCACTGAGTTCAAATACCAGTTGGGTATCGTCAGCGAAGTTGGTAAAAAATATGCCCATCTGGGATAGCATGGTGCATAGGCATCGCATATAAAGGTTAAAGAGTAATGGGGAGAAACTGGCTCCCTGAGGGACCCCGCAGTCAACTAGCTTGGCGCTAGATGCTTTGTCTCCCCAAACAATCTTAGATTGTCTGTTTTGCAGAAAAGAGGCGATCCATTCAATGGCTCCGTTTGAACAATTGCCTGATTTTTCAAGGGCCTCGCGGAGTTTGACATGGTCTAGCAAGTCAAACGCCGCTGAAAGGTCTAGCAGTATCAGCAGCCCTGACTTGCCTCTGTCCAAAATGGAGAGCATTTCAGTTTGGAGGTCCAGTAGTGCCGACTCGGTGCTGTGACTGGATCTAAACCCAGATTGTTGTGGATGAAGTAGGTTGTTTTCATCTATGTAGCTTTGAAGTTGGTCAGTAGCTATTCTATCCATAATTTTCAGCAGGAAATTGCAATTTGTGATGGGCCTGAGGTTGGCAGGGTCCTGTTGATTAAGGTCTGGTTTTTTTGGTAAGGGAGTGACTGTAACTGTTTTGATGGTGTTGGGTACAGTGTGGTCTTTGAATGAGGCATTTACCATTCTTGTGAGAAAGGGACCAAAGATATCAGGGTTTTCGAGAATGAGCTTAGGGGGAAGAATGTTTTCTGAACACGAGGTACACCTCATGGCGGATAGTGTTTTCTTCATTGTGTTGACTGTGATGGGTTGAAATTGAAATTTAGGGACTTCTGTCTCGATGTTGTGTTCTATGAGGAGAGTCTTAACTGAGGTATTTGTGGTCTGGCAGTTAATGATGGAATCTCTGGCTTTGGTTATTTTGTTTTGGAAAGCGGTCTGGACATTCTCACAGTCTGTTTCGGTTGGTTGGAACGGTGGTGTGAGTGTTGTGGGCTTATCTATGGATTTAAGGATTTGGAAGAGTTTTCCAGTGGAGTTTGCCGCGGTACTTATGATGTCATTATAGTGGTTTTTCTTCAAATCCACTAGTTTAGATTTATATACGTGGTCTGCTGTCTTCCAGTTACTTTTATTGGTTTCTGTGGGATCTTTTAACCATTTCCTTTCAAGAATTCTTTTATCCTTTTTAAGCTTGATGGCTTCTGCAGTAAACCATTTTTGGTGATTTGGGTTGGGTCTAACTTTTTTGTCTTTCAGAGGGGCATAGGTGTCTAACAGTTTTGACATGCCTTGGTTGTAAGTCAGAATTATGTATTTACTATGGTCTTCGTCCTTGGTGGAGCTCATGATTTTCTGCATTTCTTCAGAGAGCATGCTACTCGTGATCTTTTTCAAGTTTCTGGCCATAACTGATTTGGGTGAATTAGCTGGTTTTCCCTTATTGAATTTCAATGGTAGAGAGATTTCGATTTTAAAATGATCTGACCATATGCAGGGGTAAGTGCCGAGCATTGTTACTTTGGGATTGTTTGTAACAATCCAATCAAGTTGGTTCCCTGTATTTGCAGTTGGCTCTCTATTGATGATAGTGAAATCACTGTTCTCCAAGTCCTCTTCTAGAGTGATGGCTAGCTGGTCCTGTAAGTTCCCCCTCCATCTGTTTATATCGCCTAACATTATAATCTCTGTGTTGGTTGACTTAGTGCTATTTAATAGGGTCATGATTTCATCGTTGAAATCGGATACTAAAGATGGGGGTCTGTAGATAGTGATTACAGTAACATAGGCATTGGCTGCAGCATGCACCATAGAGATGTAATATTTATAATTTTCCCATGTTGGATAGTAAAACGGTAAATGCTCCTGTATCACACTTTTGCATGCCGTGAAACATATACTAAGTAGGTAATAATGCATCACTTACTACATACTTCTACTACTATACACAAAACATTAAGAGACCACAATGTATACGAATATGGGCTTATACAGGGAGAGTAAAGTAAGTAAACAAGAGGCAGTATCATGAGCCACTGTGTATAACCAACATGATTATCTGTACGCATAGAAATGATTGCTGTGTTTCAGGCCTGCTTCTTCCCCTATATATGTGCATTATAAGATGCGATTGAATTCTAAGGAAATACTGTAAGAACATGTGAGAATAGCAATGTCTACAAATCTAATACCTTTTGTATTTTAAGTTTTTGACTGTCAGTGAATAAACTCACCTGGCCTAGATATGTGAGTGAACCAAAAAATGGGGGCTAGACATGTGATGTCATCAGTGATGTCATCAATCATATTTCTGATGTCATCTTTGATGTCATGGGTGTTATTCTTAGCAGTGCACAGTGGTGGCGCGAGTTATGGTTGCTTAGCCTACCATAACTGGCGAATTTCAGGAGTTTTTTGGTTTTACATGTAACCATAACGGCCCTTTAACAACGTTTTTTCATTGAATTTCATAGGTTTTTATTAGTGCAACTTAACCATAACATCTACGAACATTTGACTTCATTGCGGAACTTTCCAGACAGTGCCACATGACCAGATGTTGACACGCTGCATGATGACGTGTCCGAGAACCAGTCCGCACTTCACGATAAGATCCTTGCTTCACGGACAGTTCGGAACTGCATTTTCTACTGATCTAGGAACTTTCAACTTCAAAATTTCCCTTGCACAGCTGCAACACCTATTCCTACTCATCCATTAACAATCTAGTACATAGTACATACTTTTAGCAAAACTGCTATTTATCTTAAAATGGAATCAGCTAATGCCACCCCTCCTCCCCAAGAGACACCACCACTGCTTTAATCAAGGAGCATGAGAAACACTGCCCCCTACCTTAGAAATAACACACATGCAACAATGTACCCTGTCCACCTGCACCTCCCTATTAGTGTTTGGTGCCTCTTCCCTCAATTCCCTCCGCACCTTTCATTCTAAGCTCTCCTGCCAAAAAAGAAATGCATCCAAAAACAATAAAAGAAATGTTCCTTTAGGAACCACCTTTCATAGTTAAAAAATAGAACTAATAAAAAAACTTATAGACTCCATCTACTTTATATTTCTCAGTAAAGTACATAGACTCAATAAGATTTTCCAACATTCCCATTTGCATTTTGTGTTATGCTAATGGCGATATTGTGGCGTTTATCACCCGTTCCAGGGATGGAACAATGGATACCGGCCTGGCAGCCGAAATTATCAGCGCAAGTGAAGCGAGCGTGGATAACGAGGTCTCCGGACCACTATCCCCCCATTCCAGCCCCTGTAGTGGGGGATGAAGGCCATAAGCACCCTAGGTTCCCAAAGTGGGAACCGGGGTGCTAAAAAGTAGATTTTTTCTTCCTACACCTGGACGTCTGCGGCATCTAGGTGTAGGAAGGAAAATCCTTTTCCAAGATGGCCACCATGGAAAGGGAAGACAGGGTTCCATACAGGGCCCCTCTTCGCTTTCCATGGCAGCCTGCACAAGGAAAAAAAAGAACCCTATGACCATATTACCACAAGCACATTTTTTTTCCCTTTCAAACCTATCCCAATTTCGAATAACTTTACCACAAAGCCAGTCCCAGGTGGACATGGCCACTTTTACCCCATGTGTTGTCCCTCGGGGTCATGGCCAGTAGCCTGATTGTACGGATCATGACCTTATTCCATGACCTGGGCAATCTGGCCACTGCCCATGGCCACAGGCTACACCTCAGTCACCAAAGTTAAATCACTATTTTTTGTACCTACATTATGACACTTGTCAAAAAACAAAATCCATTTAGACTTTACGAAAACATTTATATTTAGATCTATAATCTTTTACAAACCTTTGTATAGATTTGTCAAATGGCACCACATTTATAAGCCTTTACAATATTTTGTGACCCCCTTTCTAATTTTGCCCCTCCTTGACAAAATCCCACCAAACTTTGCAAAAACATTAATATCTAGCTCTATTATCAGTTTGCCAAATTAAGTGTACATTTGTCAAATGGCACCTCATTTATAAACCTTTACATTATTTTGAGACCGCCCCCTCTAAATTTGTCCCCTCTTGACAGAATCCCACCAAACCTTGCAAAAACACTGGGATTCGGGATGGGAATATAATTGCAACATTTCATGTGGTTTCATTGAGTGGTGCCAAAGATATATGCCATCCAAAAACTGCCCCCAAACATCTGAAGTGTCCCCGAACTTCTCAGCACTGTTCGCGAACATCCAAACTCTTCGCGAACTTTGCGGCACAAACCACCTGTTTTTTTGCTTCTTGCAGACATATTCCATCTCATCCTCATCACCCCTCACCTTCCCTGAGATTATTTGATAAGTTTGACAAGTGCAATGTTGTGTTTTTAATATGTTTTTACCGCGCTGACACTGCATCCGTAGACGTCTACGAACATCTGACTTCATTGCGGATCTTCAGAACAGTGCCACATCACATGATCATACGCTGGTGTGCGGCATGATGATGTGTCCGAGAAGCCGTCTGCACTTCACGATAAGATCTGTGCTTCGCTGACAGTTCAGAACTGTATTTTCGACTGATCTAGGAACTTTCAACTTCAAAATTTCCCTTGCACAGCTGCAACACCTATTCCTACTCATCCATTAACAATCTAGTACATAGTACATACTTTTAGCAAAACTGCTATTTATCTTAAAATGGAATCAGCTAATGCCACCCCTCCTCCCCAAGAGACACCACCACTGCTTTAATCAAGGAGCATGAGAAACACTGCCCCCTACCTTAGAAATAACACACATGCAACAATGTACCCTGTCCACCTGCACCTCCCTATTAGTGTTTGGTGCCTCTTCCCTCAATTCCCTCCGCACCTTTCATTCTAAGCTCTCCTGCCAAAAAAGAAATGCATCCAAAAACAATAAAAGAAATGTTCCTTTAGGAACCACCTTTCATAGTTAAAAAATAGAACTAATAAAAAAACTTATAGACTCCATCTACTTTATATTTCTCAGTAAAGTACATAGACTCAATAAGATTTTCCAACATTCCCATTTGCATTTTGTGTTATGCTAATGGCGATATTGTGGCGTTTATCACCCGTTCCAGGGATGGAACAATGGATACCGGCCTGGCAGCCGAAATTATCAGCGCAAGTGAAGCGAGCGTGGATAACGAGGTCTCCGGACCACTATCCCCCCATTCCAGCCCCTGTAGTGGGGGATGAAGGCCATAAGCACCCTAGGTTCCCAAAGTGGGAACCGGGGTGCTAAAAAGTAGATTTTTTCTTCCTACACCTGGACGTCTGCGGCATCTAGGTGTAGGAAGGAAAATCCTTTTCCAAGATGGCCACCATGGAAAGGGAAGACAGGGTTCCATACAGGGCCCCTCTTCGCTTTCCATGGCAGCCTGCACAAGGAAAAAAAAGAACCCTATGACCATATTACCACAAGCACATTTTTTTTCCCTTTCAAACCTATCCCAATTTCGAATAACTTTACCACAAAGCCAGTCCCAGGTGGACATGGCCACTTTTACCCCATGTGTTGTCCCTCGGGGTCATGGCCAGTAGCCTGATTGTACGGATCATGACCTTATTCCATGACCTGGGCAATCTGGCCACTGCCCATGGCCACAGGCTACACCTCAGTCACCAAAGTTAAATCACTATTTTTTGTACCTACATTATGACACTTGTCAAAAAACAAAATCCATTTAGACTTTACGAAAACATTTATATTTAGATCTATAATCTTTTACAAACCTTTGTATAGATTTGTCAAATGGCACCACATTTATAAGCCTTTACAATATTTTGTGACCCCCTTTCTAATTTTGCCCCTCCTTGACAAAATCCCACCAAACTTTGCAAAAACATTAATATCTAGCTCTATTATCAGTTTGCCAAATTAAGTGTACATTTGTCAAATGGCACCTCATTTATAAACCTTTACATTATTTTGAGACCGCCCCCTCTAAATTTGTCCCCTCTTGACAGAATCCCACCAAACCTTGCAAAAACACTGGGATTCGGGATGGGAATATAATTGCAACATTTCATGTGTTTTCATTGAGTGGTGCCAAAGATATATGCCATCCAAAAACTGCCCCCAAACATCTGAAGTGTCCCCGAACTTCTCAGCACTGTTCGCGAACATCCAAACTCTTCGCGAACTTTGCGGCACAAACCACCTGTTTTTTTGCTTCTTGCAGACATATTCCATCTCATCCTCATCACCCCTCACCTTCCCTGAGATTATTTGATAAGTTTGACAAGTGCAATGTTGTGTTTTTAATATGTTTTTACCGCGCTGACACTGCATCCGTAGACGTCTACGAACATCTGACTTCATTGCGGATCTTCAGAACAGTGCCACATCACATGATCATACGCTGGTGTGCGGCATGATGATGTGTCCGAGAAGCCGTCTGCACTTCACGATAAGATCTGTGCTTCGCTGACAGTTCAGAACTGTATTTTCGACTGATCTAGGAACTTTCAACTTCAAAATTTCCTTGCTCAGCTCCTACACCTATTCCTACTCATTATCGATTAACAATCTAGTACACAGTACATACTTGGAAAATTTTTAGCAAAACTGCTATTTATCTTAAAAAAGGCATCAACTAATGCCATCCGTCCTCCCCCAGAGCCACCACCAGCTGGAGTACCTTCAAAACAAAAAAAGTGCAGTGCTTCCTAGACAATGAAGGGGACCAAGAAGATGCAGTAGAGGAAGTGCCTACATCTAACACCCAGAGAGAATCATGGGTGTGGCAGTTCATTACCACTGTTGGGAATGTACCAAAGGCTAAAGATACCAAAGTAAAATGCACTGAGTACAACTTTGTATTCAGTTGCAGACTTCCCAGACAGTAATCCGACTAGACCACCAAACCCAATGACTTCAATTCTCTCAGAAAGGTTGTTCCATTCTTAGCAAGTAGGAGGCTGTCTTCCTCCACCTCATCTTCCTCAACCAATACAGTAACCACACAGCCTACTTCTGTGGGACACACAATCATACCATATACCTTGCAAGCAGCAAAAGAAATTCGAAGACAACAGTCCCCTGTACATACTGCAACAAAACATTCTGCAGAGGGAAGCACTATTGAAGTGCTTTTGAAGCTGTAATCAAGGAGCATGAGAAACACTGCCCTCTACCTTAGAAATAACACACGCGCAACATTTTGCCCTGTCCACCTGTCCCTACATATTAGTGTTTGGTGCCTCTTACCTCATTTCCCTCCCCACCTTTCATTCTAAACTCTCCTCCCAAAAATAAAATACATCTGAAAACAACATAAGAAATGTTCCTTTAGGAACCACAGATCACAGTTAAAAAATAGAACTTAAAAAAAATGTATAGACTCCATCTACTTTACATTTCTCAGTAAGTACATAGACTCAATAAGATTTTCCAACATTTCCATTTGCATTTTGTGTTATGCTAATGGGAATTACCACAAAGGCGGTCCCAGGTGGACATGGCCACTTCAACCCCATGTGTTGTCCCTTGTGGTCATGGCCAGTAGCCATATTGTCCGGATCCTGAGCTTATTCCATGACCCGGACAATCTGGCCACTGCCCATGGCTACCAGCTATGCCTCAGTCACCAAAAAGGTATATCACTATTTTTTGTACCTACATTATGACACTTGTACAAAAATAAAACACAGGCACATTTACAAAACCATGCTTTCAGATCCTTGCCAATGCTCCTTCTACAAGTTTGTTGGAAATCAACACATGTTTTATTTTTTCAAAAGTGTCAAATGTATGCACATGCAATAGTCATATAACCTAGCCCCCACTTGACAAAATCCATATACACTTTATGAAAACATTTATATCTAGATCTAAAATCTTTTTGCAAACTTTTGTGTAGATTCATCAAATTGCACCACATTTATAAATCTTTACAATATTTTGGGACCCCCCCTCCAATTTTGCCCCCTCTTGACAAAATCCTACCAAACATTGCAGAAACATGAATATCTAGATCTATAATGTTTGTGCACACCTTTGTGTAGATTTGTTAAATGGAACCCCATTTATAAGCCTCTAAATTAATTTGGGACCCCCCCTCTAATTTTGCCCCCTCATGACAGAATCCCACCAATCTTTGTAAAAACATGAATATCTAGATCTATAATCTATTTACAGACCTTTGTGTAGATTTGTGAAATGGCACCAAATTTATAAGCCTTTAAAATAATTTGTGACCCCCCTCTAATTTTGCCCCCTCTTTAAAAAATCCCACCAAACTTCTCAAAAGTATTTATACCTAGGTCTATTATCAGTTCCCCAACGTAAGTGTAGATTCGTCAAATGGCACCTCATTTATAAGCCTTTATATCATTTTGGGACTGCCCTCTAATTTCACCCCTTCTTGACAGAATCACACCAAACTTCGCAGACTTATTTGGAATCAGGTCAAGAATATAAGTGCAAATACAGTTTAATTAAGTGACGCCAAAGCTATAAACCATCCAAGAACTGCTTTTCACCAAACCTGTATTACAGAGGTGCCTGCGAACTTCACAGGACTGTTTGCGAACATCCGCACTGTTTGCGAACATTCGTGGTGAAAAACACCCTTTTTTTGCTTCTTGCAGCCATATCCCATCCCATCCTCATCACTCCTCAACTCCCCAGAGATTATTTGATAAGTTTGAAAAGTACAATGCTGTGTTTTTTTAATATATTTCACTGCGATGTCTGCCGACACCGGCCGCTGTCCGCCAATCCAAGATGGCGGCTTTCCAAAAATCTGACGCACTTCATGCATTTCACCATCCAATCAGCAGGTGCGTCCAATGTCCGTGGACACCACAGTGCCCTCTAAGCCAATCAGAGTCCTGTCCACGAGCGAACAGGGAAGTGTGTCCGCGGAGCGGACATAGATATCACTAATTTTTGTGGGCCTACTTGTTGGTTCTTTTTTTTAAAAAAACTACTGGACGGATCTCCATCAAATTTACAAAAGCACGCTTTCGAGACCAAGCCACCGCTCCTGCTGCAAATTTGGTGAAGATCTGTGCAGCAGTTTGGGCTGTAGGCGTGAGCAAAGTTTTTTCTCCATTCAGCATATGGACATTTTGGGACCCCCCCTATAACTTTGCCCTCCCTTGACCAAACCTCACCTCAGAGTAGGCCATATACCTTTTTTGCAAAGTTTGGTGAGGATCCGTCCAGGGTGAGTGAAGTTATAAGCCGCCCAAAAAGTGTTATTCCTATGGGTTTAGCAACTTAACCATAACTACATGGCCGCTACCGTTATATTGTTAAAGGGACGTTATGATTAAGTTGCACTAGCAAAAACCTATGAAATTCAATGGAAAAATTTGTTACAGGGACGTTATGGTTACAGGTAAAACCGAAAGAAAACGAAATTCGACAGTTATGGTAAACCAAGTAACCATAACTTGTGCCACCAGTGTGCACTGCAAGGACTAACACCCATGACATCAAAGATGCCATCACAAATCTGATTCACTCCTAATCCGACATATAACTATTTTTCGTGCAAACTACTTCTAAGAACATTGGCAAAGACAACACCCAGAACTCTGCTATCCTATCCAAGACACTGATCCATTAACTTTGACCCAGGCCTATTGAATTGAACTGCCTCTTGTAGTGAACTGAAACTATTTGCCCTGCCTAAGAAAGTATTTGTGTTTAATTCTTATAACTTGTGTCTTTTACTCCCTTTTAAAGTTACTGAGTGCCATTTTGCTTTCACTTCTGGGGAGCATAACTTGTTCAGAAATGTATTGGTTGGGTACTGAAGTGTATTATAGTGTGATATTGAGCTGCTTATTGCTAGTGGAATGTTTTCTAAATTACTGTGTAAATAAATTAATATTGTTTTGCCAAGAAACCTGGAGTAAGTGTTTGTTTGAACCACTGTGGTTGCAAGTCCTTTGTGTAACACCTTGTACTGCTCACATCCCTCTTGAAATAAGCCTGGCTGCTCAACCCTGCTACCACAAAACTGTGTAGTACAGACTTATATCAAAGGTGAGATTGTGCTTACACCTGTAGTCTTAATTGTGTGTAGTGTTCCCAAAGGGTACTGCATGTAATTCTGCCTAACACTCCTATGGCATACTTCACTCATGGGAATATGATGTTTCACAGCACAAATATTTTGTCCCAGTTATAACATTCATTTTACTATGCCAGCCATCCCGATTTCTCCCCACTGCATCTAAATTCTCTTGGTGCCCTTCTTGAAAGTAGTGATTTTTTTGTAGTATGTGTTGTGCACTGACTCTTTTGAAAATACTCTGCAACACGTAAAGAAATCTCTTTGCACACCGACCCCCTTTCTAACCGATTGAACTACAGTGTTTAGCACACTGCCACGCCTCCCGCTCTGCATGCGTGCATTGGCAATTAAGATGTTGATCTATGAAAGGTGCTTTCTTTATTTAACTTTTTTCCTTTTCCAGTTCATTTTCATTTATTATGGTGTTCTCACACATGCCACAGAAGGAACGTCAGGAAAGGTCAGGTACAGAAGGTGCAGCACCTGTATGGATTCTATAAGGGACGTGCCGGGAGACAGAATTATTGGATGGCCCTCACCTACGTAGGCAGGAGTCATTGTAATGCTCCCATGAGGACTGTTCTCACGCACTTCCAAGTACCTTCCTCTGCACAGTAGCGCGTTGCAGTATATGCACAATACAATGCCCTTTGCCGGGTAAGGGTCTGTAGCGCAGCATATGGTTTGCAAAGCCTGTTTTACAGCTCGGCTGCCCTACAGGAGTGCCTCTCTTGTTTTCTGCAGCAGGTGTGGCAAATGCTGTACATGAAAGTACCCTGCATAATTCTTGGGGTGGTAACCTGCCCACTGGTCCCTTGTGCTTTCATTTCAGTTGGCGTGATATGCAATACAAACAGTTTATGCCACGCCATTAGTGTTAGGGGTAGCATTCACGGATATACATACATTGTGGAATACAAGAATGTTTACAACAACATCAAACAGAGCTTCATTACGTGCAGCAGGAAGCCATTTATTGTGTGCGACCCATGCAGCTAAGCGCTTTTCAACAAATATGTTTAGCGGCTGTTATTTAAAATTGCTTTCTGAGGGGATATGTTCATTGTGTGATATAGTGTGTTGTATATTCCTTCCTTTTGTTGAAATACATGTTATACATCCTCACTTAGTAGGAGGGATTATCACCAGAGCGTGGCGTTACCCCTGTAGAAGAGTATTTGGAAACGTATTTCTTACAATTGCACATATTGTTTTTGTGTCATATAGTTGTTTTGGTATACATTTTTGAGTTTTGTTTTTTCTTTTTATTAGTTTACATTGTCAATTATTTGTGTTTTTTTGATTTGGTGTTTTTCAATACTCACTGCACACCCAAAAACTTTTTTTCATTAGTTGATGTACTATTGTGTTTTCTCTATATATTAGAAAGTTTGACGGTTTTTCTACCGTCCTTTTTTTAAAAAAAAAATCTTTTTAAAAAAAAGAAAGTTATTTCTTAATAAATTGTTTTTTTACCTAATTACATGTATTAAGTAAAAAGATATATCTATTTTTCCAATTCGTTTTCAGCATCAGTTGTTGCCAGAGAGGAGCCCAGTTCATAGTGTTTCCCCAGGGATGAATATAGATCCTTAAGGGTGATTCTCTGAGAGGTGTTGAGACTATTCTGTTTTGACCATTTCTATGGCTGTCATCTTCTATATGGGCGTATGTAACCCGTGCCACCCTGCAACTATAGTAATATTCACTGACTTTTCGTGCTGTGTGTGCGCGGGAGTGGGGGAATAACTTTCAACCAGGGGAGTGGACATCGTTAGTTGTGGTGGCACTTTGTTGTTTTTTTAGTTTTTTTAAAGGTGCTTGCCTAGAAACACTTTTTTTGCAGTTTTCATACGTAAATGTGTGTTTTCAACCTCAGCTCACATTCTTAAAATAGGGACTTTCGTGCAGTTTCTAGATTGTTAAACAACATTTCATTGCCACTGGGCAACAAAGACATGGCATTTGCCTTGAAGAGGTGCATGTATTGCAAACCAATGTTCTCATTCTCACAGGAGAACATCTAGCAGCACTCAAGAAGTCACACATGCTTCTGTTGATGAGACCCCTTCCAATCTCTGGCTGGCGACAGGAATCATTGGAATACTTCCTCACTATTCTCGGGGGTATACATGAGAAAAGCACCTTGGCAGTATGAAAAATGCGCTGCACTGCTTTCAACATAATCTTCAGTTGACAGAACACACGCAAACAAGGCATGTAACCCAAAATGAAGGCTCCAAACTACACAAACACAAAATGTACAGTTGCTGAGGAGGCCACGCATCGACATTCTACAAGCAGTCGACACTACACCACAAAGCGTCCACTCCCTCCAAACTGAAATTGCCAGACAAGTCTTCTTGGAGGGCTTACATGCACAGATCTTCCACAAAGCCATCACCCATGATATATATTTGCCAGCCGCAGTACACAAAGTAATGGAAAAAGTGAATGCCTCCCATTCCTGTGACGCACACCCAGAGCACCTGATTGGCCAAAGGCCATAGTCCAATTTCCATTGGCCAGCATACTGAGAAGTGCAGAAAGTTTGTTTTTTTGAACGTGCGTGCAAGCAACTTTTCTTGTATTTTCTCTTTATATGCGTTTCTGGTTGCCTCTCCTCACATTTTTACCACATTCTGGTCAATGCATCTTGCACAGTGTAAAAGAAAATGGCATTGCCAATGGCGCTCAAATAAATGCCATTTCTAGGGAACCACTGCATATTTTGCAACCTCATGATCTCATGGTGGGTGGAGAATATGCCAGCAGGCTGCATAAACTCATGCATAATTCTGTTTATAGCACACCTTCTGACCTCTGGCTGGGGACAAATTACAGCGTCATGGACCCATACTCCTCTTGGTGTTATGCATGAGAAAACAACCTTGGCAGTAGGTAAAATATGCATCAGTGCGATCAGCAACCTCTTCAGGTCACGGATTAATCATCCACACGACATGTAACCCAAATGTAGATTTCTATAGTGCAACATGAAAAAGTCAACGTTCGTGAGGGATTCCACATATCTGCAAAGGCGAACCATCCCGCCTAAACTGCAGTCACCCTGACAGGCCCAGAATGCGTTCACTGCCTCCAACCCGAAATTACCAGCAACACCTCTTTGCACACAACACCTGTGCAGTTGGTGCACAAAGGTATCACCGACGATAAGCACTGTGCGTCTCTCCATCTCGACCACCCTCACAACACAGTATTGGGACAAAATGGTACTTCTCCTTCCTGTGAACCATGCCCTTAACTCTTAATTGCCTATTTCCCACAATTCCTTTTCCCTTTCCACCCTGCTCTTAATGGCAGGATGTGCACGTGCGCTTTCCCATCTACAGCGAGAGCCACTAAAGCTCAGACAATACTGCTTCCCTTTGCACAGTCACTTTTTGCAGCACTCCCCAATTGGGTGCTGTCAAATTTTCAAACATGCATGCAGCAATCACATACAAAACCTCTGCATTGCACACTGTCATTTCTATACACCACTCCATATTCATCGTTAAACACTCTCAGTGCACGTTACGTTTGATTGCAAAGCCCCTCCACCAGAAACTTCTGCTAAATAATGCACGATTGCAGCATCCACAAATATTCTAAAATGGACCCAGCACACATTTGGCCATGCACACAACATTACAGCCCTTTCCACACCCACCACAACACTATACATCCAAGCAAACAACCATGCGGGCACCTAACATTATGCACAAACATAACATACGTAGCATCACTTCTACCCAACTCCCTGACACCTGCGGTAACGGCCATGTAGTTATGGTTAAGTTGCTAAACCCATAGGAAGACCACTCTTTGGGCGGCTTATAACTTTGCTCCTTCTGGATGAATCCTCAATAAAATTTGCAAAAAAAGTATATGGCCCACTGTGAATTGCTAAGTTTGGTGAAGTTTTGTCAAGAGGCGGCAAAATTATAGGGGGGTCCCAATTATTATTATTTTTTCCATGGACTGAATGGAGAAAAGCTTTGCTCATGCATACAGCCCAATCAGCTAGATGGATTTCCACCAAATGTGTGGCAGGAGCGGCAGCTTGGTCCCGAAAGTGTGCTTTTGTAAATTTGGTGAAAATCCATACAGTAGTTATTTTTAAAAACTGTTCAAATGTAGGTCCCAAAAAATTTCAGATATCTGTCTATGCTTCGTGGTCCCATTTCCTGTACGCTCCGTGGCCAGAACTCCGATTGGCCCAGAGGGCAGTGTGATGTCCGCAGACATCCGATGCGCCTGCTGATTGGCTGGATGGAAGCGTGAAGTGCGTCATAATTTTTGAAATGCCTGCCATGTTGTGTCCGAGGATAGTGCGGTGGCGAAAGGGGCTTGAAAACATGCGTTGAGGCATCTGGTGGTGGGAAGAGGGGCTGCAAATGTTGGGGGAGTGATAAATGGTTCATATGATGTATTTGTTTAGGTGGAAGAAGATGGTGGGGTGTCCACAGTGTCGGCGAATACAGCAGCAGTTTTCGGGTAGATCCACAGGTGAGCAGCTTCTGTGGTGAATGCAGGCAGCCTTCATTAGGGTAGGATAGGTCCTGAGGTGAGCAGTTTATGTGGTGACTGCAAGCAGGCTTAATTAGGGAAGGGTAGTGGATTGCAGATGATATGAGGATGTTTGTATAGGGTGTAGTATGCTGTATTGTGTGTGGTAAGCACATAGATTCTTGGGTGCATGGCAATCAGCCATGCACCCAAGAGTCTATCCCACTGGTTGCAAGGTTGCAGGTACTGCAATAGTATGTGTACAGAAGTGGCTAGGGTCTCAGGAGCCTGGTTTATGTGTGTGGGTTGTGGCCAGTGCGCATAATGTTGGGTGCATGGTTGGAGGCCGTAGGCTGTAGTCCATGCACCCAAGAGTCTAGGCTCTGGCCACAACCATCGCAACATGATATAGCCATGTAGTCAACATTGTGATAATGGTGTATGGATTGCACAAATATGTCTACAGAATGCAATGTGCGTAATACAAAGAAGTAAGATACCAATAATGGTATACTTACTGTTTGTATTGTTGAGGGTCTTTAGAATGTCTAGCAAAGTGAACAGGTGCTTAGGTGGCTGGCTTATTGGAGTAAAGAGTTTGGTGACTAGTTGTACGTATTGGAATATTATGTGTATATAAGTGGACAGGGTTTCAGGTGGTTGGTTTATGTGTATTGTTTGTGGCTAGTGTACAGATTGTTGGGTGCATGTGTGTGTTCTTTTGTGGTGATTGTGACCAGCTACTACAGTATTGGGTGCATGGCTGGAGTTGATGGAGTCAACAGTCCAGCAGTGTGACCACTGGGTGAAGTGTTGGAATACTATGTGTACAGAAGTGGACAGGGCTTTAGGTGGATGGTTGATGTGTTTGGGTTGTGGCCAATAGGCAGATTCTTGGGTAGTTTACTGTATTATGATGTATTGGTTGCCGGCAGTTAATATAGTCTTTAGTGCAGAGGCCATGTATCCAAGAGTTTGTGCATTGGTTGGAAGTACTATAATAGTATGTGAACTGAAGTGGGTAGGGCATCAGGTGGCTGTGTTATGTTTGTTGGTTGTAGTAACTGGGAAGATGTTTTCATGCATGGCTGTATTATGTTGCAATGGTTGTGGCTAGGGCCTAGACTGGCCACAACCACCGCAAAATAATACAGCCATGCATGCAAACATTGTGATATTGGTATATGGATTGCACACATATGTGTACAGAGTGCATGACACCAATAATTGTATACTTATTTTTTGTATTGGTGAGAGTCTATGCACTTTTTGTGTAGTATGTCTAGAAAAGTGTACAGGGCCTTAGGTGGCTGGGTTATTGGTTTGAAGAGTGTGCTGACTGGTTGTACGCACTGGAATACTATGTGTACAGAAGTGGACAGGGCCTCAGGTGGTTTGGGTTATGTGTGTGGGTTATGGCATTGTATAGATTGTTGGGTGAATGGTTATATTATGATGTGGTGATTGTGAGCAGCTATTAGACTGTTGGGTGTATGGCTGGAGGACATGTATGCAAGGGTTTCTGCATTGCCTGTAAGTAGTGTAATAGTATGTGTGCAAAAATGGACAGGGTGTATATCAGTTGGTTTGTTGTACTGTCTTGAGATTCTTGCTTGTACTAGATTGCATGCAGTGGGATGTAATTGTGCTAGCTACTATAGTTTTAGGTGTATGTTTGGAGGCGATGCATAAAAGAGTCCAAAAGGGTGTCCACTGGTTAAAGTACTGTAATGGTATGTGTAGAAAAGTGGATAGGGTGTCAGGTGGCTGGCTTATTGGAGTAAAAGGAATAGTGCGCTCAAATATTTTATTGTACCGATCGTTCGGGCAAGTCATTATAAGCATATGTTGATCGCTCGTAAACATTTTCCCTATGCATCTTACCTTAGTTTTCCTCACTTTTACACATGTGAAAAGAACATGTTGGGCGTGGCCATATTGTGCTAATTTTATGTGTGGATCAATCTCCCTAAGTTTCAGTGAGGTTGCGACAATAAATCAAAACACCCACCCCCAAAACTGATATCAGTTGTCCCAACAATCTGCTCTAGCTATTTTTGTTACGTTTGTGGCCAGCGTAGCCCAACGTGCCACATATTCACCCACGCCTGCTCAAACAGGAAGCTAAACACAAGATAAAACAGACCTGCTCACAAAGAGTGTACCTTCTCTGTCTTGCCATAAATAGTATTTTGTAAGTTAAGATTTCAATAATAAATCAACATTAGTGGGCAATGTTGAAAGTGCTTTTATTTTTCAAAGAATTCTCACAGGAAATGAATGCTTTTTTAATTTTGTAGGTAAGTTGGATCTGACAATGTTTTTTGCCCTTTTGTGTCCTTGTCTTGCTGTATGGCACATTAGCAAAACAATTCAATGATGGTCCTTGGTGGTCCGTGTGGGAGAACACATGTTTTTTTTTGCATTTTGAAAGGTGAAAGTTCTTGTTTCTGGGCCTTTTTACATCATGAATGCTGGTATGTTGCTCTTTATTGCCCAAAACGCAAATGGGCATATAGGGCCATATCGATCGTCCCACATAACGGTGATCAAAAAAACACTGCTTATGGTAATCCTCCAATGTTGGTTCCAGAATTCGTCTGTTGACACTTGGAAGCTGTGACAATGGCAGTACGGTAGAAAGTATCTGCAAACAAAACATGATAACAAAACATTTAAGTAGCCGTATAACTCATAACTGTTCCAAACCTAATCATAAGCACAACACAACACAACCAATATTCAACACACAAATGAAAACAAGGTGTACTATTGTAGACTACGAGTTGCATACAATTTGAGCGCTGGGAATTAGGTATAGCTCCAAATCGGATGGGGAACCACATGGAGAAAACGAAGAACAATCATAGCAGTCATTCAGCTTGAAACCGGAATAGATGTCATTATAACGAAGCGTGCAAGATTACTGTTCGAAACTCGAGCACAGTGCACACGCACAACGTTTACCCCACCGTCAATTACTTATTATGCATACAGCACTGTATCCTACTCATTTTTAATCCCAATAAAAAGTTATGTAAACTTCAACTTACATAATTTCTGGAAATTCCATGGTTAGATTGTTTCCACTGGCAACCGCTATGTACGACATATCACACACTTAATTGGCAGTACAAGTCCGGTATGAATATAGTTAAAGTTATATTTTTTTTTTCTATTTCCCACAATGTATGTCCTTTGAGCAATTGATGTGTAGCGTTGAAGGCCAAATTACAATAAGCACTTGTCCTATCAAAGGCAGAGACGTTTAGGTTTCAATTTCGGGAAAAAAAAGGCATTGAGGCGGGACACTGTTAGGCTATTATTGTGTATTTCGCAATGTAATTAGTATAGTTAGATAGACCTTAGCATTAGCTACATGGAGAGATGATCCTACCTTACATACAGTGCAATGAATAGACGGATGAGCAAAAAAACTATTGAAGAATGACGCCCCCTATGTAATATGTCACTGGTGGTTCAGGATGTGGACACATCAATTCCGGTAGCAATGAAACAAATTGACACCTTCCATGATTTCTCAGGATACAAAATAAACTGGCCAAAATCAGAATCAGAAGCAATGCCACATCTGAATCCTGTACCAGTCAACATTTTACCAGATATGGATTTGGTTGGTGCCCAGAGAGAATGAAGTATTTGGGCATCTGGTTAACAAGAGATGTGGAACGCATGATGGAATTTAATTTGGGAAGTATAATTCAGAAGTTTAATTAAGATCTAGATGGATAAACTGAACTGAAGATGAGCCTGTGGTTGAAGGTAAATGCAATTAAGATGACTTCTGCTCCATGCATCACTTGCACCTTAGGAATGATCCCACTAATGGCTAAGAAAAAGGAAATTAAGAAAATCAACAGCATGTTAATATATTTTCTGTGGGAAGGAAAACAACCCCATTTGAAGTTGTGGATGCTGCAGCTCCACGTGAAAAAGGAGTTTTGGGAGTCCGAGACTTTACAAGATACCATCTGGCCTGCGAGACACTTGATTCCTTTTATTGAGGATGTGACGGATGTGTGGATGCAAGCTGAGACAAGCAGATGTATGCCTCTGTCACCCAAAGCACTCCTGACAACGGAGGATGTGAAAGGAAGTGCATTTTTCCCCCCAACCAAATTCTTCAGGCAATGCTGGCAAAATCTTGGGATATTAATGAAGAAAGAAGTCTTTTGCTCTTCAGAATCATAAGTATTGCTGCTTTCATCTGCGCTGTTTGGCTGTGCTGCATGAGAGGAGCTGCAAGGAGAAGCTCATGAGCATTGCCGACAGCTTTTGTGGTCATTATCAGCTGCTTGAATTGAGTTTACGGGCTACGGATAACGAGAACGAAGAACCTTCAGACTGCGTCTGATAGGCATAAACTCTCCCCAGTAAGCCCGGAAAAGCCCCGCCCATTGCTCCTCCCCTTCAGGAAGTCAGCGCAATAAAAGAACGTCCCAGTGACCCTTGCAGCGTTAAGCTCTGTCGCGTGAAGGGCTGTGTTTATCTGCGCTGTTTGGCTGTTTGCTGCGTTGCTGCAGCTGAAGACAAATATATCCGGTTCATATCAACGGACTAAGGAAATCAAAGCACATCACGTGAGGCTCAGTACAAGGAGTTTGCATTGCGCTTAGTTGGGTATAGTACCCAATATGACCGATACGAGTCCCACTGATATGGTTGCTCCTCGACTTAACACCAGAGCAAAGTCAAGATTACCCATACATTCACATGCAACACTGTCATCTGCAATTCCTACGCAACTGGCTTGCTTAGAAACAGGTAAGGAGTGGGATCGGGTTCTTTCAGTGTTACATCATGTACCCACGCTAGACAATTCTGGCTAGGGCAGGCTGCTGGGGAGGTCTAATCACCATGATTACACTTGTAATGCTCTGACGGAAGAGCCTCGACCTAATGTGGCAAATAGCGATGCACAGATAATATCAAAAGACACTACTTTGCAAATACAAATACAATCACAAACACATGTAATGTTGGAAGGCAGGTCGCAGGAAATGTCTAGCCGATCGCCGGGGGTTAATAGTGGCACTCAGCTGAGCTCTGGCAGTATCCCAAAAAAGGGGACTTTGGTCGAATTGAAAACATGGCGTGAGATACAGGAGCAATCAAGTAATACTGATAAAACAGAGGCACTTGTATTGAATGTCACGGATGCTGAGTTAAACAAAGTAGGATCTCAAGCTGACGGTGTTCTTGCCCAGTCAAAAGCAGGAATCAGCACTGTTAATAGAGTAAGTGATGACAAATCTCTTGCCATTTATGATTCAAGGAAGACTCCACAAGCATCAAACACAGTGGAGACCGCAGTGGATAAAGTAAAAGTTCAATCTACTCAAAATAATCTAACTCAATGCTCAGTAACAAACTTGGATGACTCCATTTATTCTGATGCATCAGATGTAATGATCACTGCAGAGTGGGATGAGGATTTGATTCCCAGTGGACAACCCATGAATAATTAAAAACCTTTTTACTGTATCTTCCAGTTTTGTCGATCAATTGAAGGATGATGCCAGGAACCACATACTGGACAAAGGAACAGAGGGCAGAGTGACTATAGCCCAAGAGTGTTGTGAAGATTCACACACGACTGTTAGTGGCATTGCTTATGAAAATACAAACAATGGAAATGATAAAGAAATGGAATGGAGATTAGTTCCCCACAAAATCAATGAAAAAGTCCACTTAAAATCTGTAAAAGAATAGACTTTAAATATGGACTCTAAAGAAAAAGAGTTGTTAGGGGTGGAAGAACTCATAACTCCATCTAAAGAAAAAAGTGCCACAAAATCCAGAAACTTACACACTCAAGTGAAACGGCTCCTAGATGAAGTGAAAAATAAAGCAGCCTCTTCTCTAACTGGAAAAAGAGTAAGACTTCAAAGTACAAGCAACCATGAACTATCCATTGCAGATGAAATTTGCGAGCAAGAATGGAGAGAACAGTTTATAAAAACGATGAAGGGAAATACCAGGAAAAATAAGGAACAAGAATCTCCTGACAAAGTGCCAGATTACAATGACTTTCCAGAGTTGAAAGGAGGTTCTGATGCACAGTTGTTGCTACCATAGCAACAAACACCCATATCAAAGAATCCACATAGGGGCCTACACTTATTGAACAGTGCAGAAGACGTTGACATGGTCAGATCTCTACAGCATGATAAATATTGCCTACAATCTACCTTTGTGTCCAAGTTGCAAGAGGGAAATAACTGACTAAAAGTAAAAAACAGATCAATTGCGACTCAAACAGCAAATGTCACCATTATTCCGAAATATTCTCAAAAAGACACTTATGGGTCTATTGGAAGTGACAACAAAATCCACGAGAATACCGACAAAATCAAACGGTCAAAAGAGTCGTCTAAAACAGAGATTGATCCAATTGAGAAAGAGGAAGTGATGCCAGGAAAATTTAATGTTAACCTATACATACCTAGACTATTATAGATTGACTTATAATTAAATAATCATGTTTTTCAGGAAACCTGAGGAGAAATCCCAAACTTTACAGGAAGTGCTACTCCAAAACACCTTTCAAAAGTTTCAATTACGCATCTTACCTATCTTGTGTTTGCACAAAGGGGTTCAAAGGTACACAGTGCACCACCTCTCTTCCCGCCCCAGCACAGCGAATTTGTGTTTGAAACCTGCAGCTCATCACACAAAATAATCCAATATAGAGACAGGTAGTGAAGGCAGAGACAAGGTTTATTTTCATACAGCTGTGCAGAAATGGGTAATGAAATCAGCACAGTGTCTCTGTCCCAAAATATTGGCCCCGATCACACACACCTAGGTTTTTTTTATAGTTTTACACAATGAGATTTATACAGCAAAGTTAGTATGATACATTTAGTTTGTTAAAATCAATAATGGACTTCCCATAAGTACATCCTTGAAGTATGTCTTTGAATGGCCATCCGATATAGCAATAATGTGATTGGCGTTTCAGTTGTCTAACAGCTAAACCAGATTAATGACATAATAAATGGCATGCAGCTGGGCACATCTGCCTTGCACAGCGGCTTACATCATGCTCTTATGGCCTTACAGACACTTGCATGCTTGTCAACTAATCGTTATCTGTTCTGTGCCACCTCCCTGGCGTGGCTGTTGCATCTACATCCTTGCCACAATGTTGGCTGCCATTCAACAATGTCTGAGACTCATGAACGTTCAAAGACCTAAAGTAAAATGTGCCCAGATCCGACAAATGCTTGCAGAGGGCATTAGAATCAATGATTATCAGATTGGCACTGAATATAGAATGTGAGGGTGAATAATGCAGCAAACAACAGATTTCACATTTTGCACAACTTGTCTGCCTTCAACAATTACTTGAGGGGATTGTGTAAGTCACAAAGCGAGCATGGGGCCACACAACTAGTTGGTGAACTATTTTGCCATGGTCCACTTCAAGACAAAGGATTAGGAGGCCGATTCATAGAATAAATGTGCGCAGAAATTTTCGGCGCAAGCGTGCGAAAGCATGCGAATCGCAGTGCAAGTGCGAAAATCGCAGCGAAGCCCACGCACAGCGATTCATGGAAGTCCGTGCGCGTGTAAATCCCAGGATGTGCGCTAAAATTCTGTGTGGTGGACACGTCTCCAAACAGTGTGCGCTAAGCGCACAGCGAAAGTGCACATAGCGCAGCGCACACAACAAAAGTGGGCGGAACAGTAGGCGTAACACGCGGAATGGGGAATAACGCGTGAAAAAGAAGGCGTAAATGGGAAGTACTGCAGGGAACTACACGGAACGCCCACACGCACGCGAACAACCCGTATTCATGGATTCGAATACGGGAAACCCGCACACGGCAAAAGACGAGCACAGGCGTCAACACGTCTGCCACACGAAGGCAGGCGGAAGCGTCCCCGCGCACAGCATAAAAGTGCACGCAAACAACAAACACGTATATACAGCTACGATGAATGCCCCATTTGTCGCAGCACTGATCGTGGGACACCGCAGGAGGAGGAGAATAGCCAGGGCATGCATTTTTTCACCACGGACAAGCCTTTTTGGGATGCCTGACGACCAGGTCTATGGCAGGTATAGGTTTCCACCCCATATCATCCTAGACCTGGTCAGGGAGTGGGAAGATGGCCTAACATCCCCCACCCTCTGCTCCCAAGCATTGAGCCCCTTGGAGAAGGTGCTCAATGTCCTGCATTTTTTGGCCAGTGGGTCTTTTCAGCGGACTACTGCCATAGTGGGGGGGGGTCTCACAGGCCACGCAGTCACGCTGCCTACACCAGGTATTGGCAATCATGACAGCGTGCCCCTCAGTCCGCAGGCACATATTAATGCCCAGAACACCCGCAGAAAGGCAGGCCGATGTCCAGGACTTTTACAGGGTGGCATACTTCCCCAAAGTGCTTGGTGCCATAAATTGCACCCATGTGGCCCTACGTCCACCTACGGCCACTGAGCACATCTACCGAAACTGCAAGCACTGGCATTCCATCAATGTACAGGTGGTATGCGATGCAAAGGGAATCATCACCTCTGTCTACGCAAACTACCCTGGCTCCACCCATGACAGTTTCATATTCAGAATGTCCGCCCTGAGCCAGGCCCTGGAAGCTGGGCAGCATGGCGACACATGGCTCCTAGGTGAGTACAAATGCCCGTGCACATGCATGCATGTCACACACACACACACACAAATACACAAACCCCAATAATCACAACCATTATCACATCTCCAGGGGACAGTGCCTACCCTCTGAGCAACCACATGATGACGCCAATCCAGAACCCCACCACACCACCCCAGGTAAGATACAATGCGGCCCATATTGCAACCAGGGCGATAGTGGAGCGCACATTCGGAGTGCTCAAGTCACGCTTCCGCTCCCTTGACCGCTCTGGCGGGCAGCTACTCTATGCACCCCCAGTTGTGTGCAGGATCATTGTGGCAGCATGTGTCCTGTACACTGTTGCAACACGGCAGGGCGTACCAGTGGACATGGTGGTGCCCCCACATCCCCAACCACAGGCACAGGCGCTGGCCATGGGAGGGGATAGGGCACGTGGCGAGGAAGCCCGGACCCAGCTTGTGGCCAGATTTTTCACCTAAACTCCCAACCCCTGCGGGGTGCACACAGGCCTGGCTCATACCAGGTGACAATCGATGATGACAAAGAGACATTCAACTGTCACAACCTTACCACCCTGAGATTGTTGCCATGGAATTGCCACATTGTGTGCATCCCCAGCTACTTAAACACAAGCAATCCTGGTATGTCACTCAAACCCTCCCAAACCACAACATGACATGACAAGCAATAGTCATACACCAACACAGTACCAAAAAGGTACACATTGCCATGTGAAAAATGTAAATGGGCATCAGACAATGATGCCTGACATGGAATCAGATGAAATGACTGACCAACAACCTCCCACCAAAAATAAGTCATACCCAAATGCATTCCAAAAGTTGTATTTTAAACATAACAATGAATGCCTGTCCACATGCACAATGTGCATTGCAAAATCAACACTGCAGCTACTGTGTGCCGTGTCCACCTCCTGCAACACACTGCTCAGCGCACAGCACAGTGAACAGCCATTGTGTGTGATGCACACCCTGAGCATCACATCTAAGCGACAAACTACATAAAAAAAACAAAATAGGCATGTACATGATCCACAAATGGTCATAGAACATGTGCTGCAGGGACACAGTGGGCACCAGAAGGCAAACAGAGTGTACACGTGGACATGTAAGGGTGGATGTACATGTAGTGGATCATAGTGCGAGTGTGTGGGTCAGTAGGGACATGCACTCAACATATGCACGTGAAATCAAGTGACCATCAGTGTCCTCTACACATCACATGTGAACATTCACCATGTGTATACCCCAGCATGTAAAATCACAACTATCACCTCACACCTGAAAGGTAAACACAACACATGAACAGGCATTGATCAGCAGAATACATCATGTAAATAGGAAAGCACAATTACAATTTCGGGGTGCCCATCACACTGCAGGTCAAGGCAACTATCAACAACAAAACAACCCCCCCTCACAAATCACCACGACCCACTGAACAACTGCATCTGGGTTCTTCATCCGACATCCTTGAATTCCACCTGGCCACAGGATCACCCTTCCCCTTTGTCACCATCTCCCACCTTGTGTGTAAAAAGTTTCCAGAACCCTCAGAGTCCACCTAGATTTGCAAAAGCACAAAATCCAACAGAACTCAAAGCAGGACAACACAGAAGCCAAGAAAATAGCCTGCAGGCAGTAAAACAAACCAGAACAGCCTCCAGTAGATGTCTTGAAGTAGCAGTACACCACAAAGGCCAAGTACTACCACAAAGATGGTGTCCTCGTTGTGTTGGCACCGCCCGCGGCTGCACGACTACATGCCCCCGTTGACGTGATGTTCCAGGCACATCAGTGACTGCTGTGGAGGGTGACCCTGTGTCCCGATCCACCACAGGCGGAGGTTCCAAGACTGTCTGACCCCTCAGTGCAGGTGTCGTGGACAGAGGAGTGTCCACATCAGAATCACTCACCCCTGACATATGGACCTGATGCTCATCCAACTCGACATGGTCGTCAGAGTGCTCTTCAGGGCTGGACTCATAGGCAGCCAGAGACAAGATGGACTGTAGCACTTGGAGGTTTTCGTGGCCTATCACCCCACTACCCCCACTTGTGCTGGGTTGATGTAGTGATAACAACCCTGTGCCTGGCATGACAACACCACCCTCCGGCTCCATTGCGTCATCATCTGAAAAATAAAGAGAAAAAAGGTCACTACACATGTTAGAAGCACACAACACACACACACACCGACACCAAACACATCAGGCAGACATGTGACACACAAAATAGAACCTGCTATGCATGCTGGGTCAACTTGAAATTGCTTCTGTGATCAGAGCTGTTGCTTGGTGGCAGTTTGCATTGAAGTGGGTCTATGCAGTGTAGAAAATATGTATGTCGCTCACTACCTACATGTACAAGGACTTCATGCTGTGTGTCAGAAAATGTGAAGGCAGTGCAAGGTCAACTTCAGGCATCACGTGCAATGTGCATTCAATGGGTAGCATATCTACAAGCAAAGCACCCCTCCACCCAAGTGCAAAAGCAGGGATGCCTAGCATGGTATCAAAAGGCTGACCATAGAACTGTGTATTGACAGACAGTGTTGACTAGCATCAACCGCTTCATGTGAGTCAAGTGACAACACTGCAAATGATGGTGGGACAGTAAGCAGGACACATGATGAAACCTCTGGAGTCCACCCACGTGTGAAGAAGACACTACACCAGTTGGACAGAGTCATTGTCCATTAAACAGGCTGAGGCCTGTGACCCACACAGATTGTCAGACCCTAAACATGTGTGCAACGCAGTGCAGAGCCACAGTTGACATGGGAAGGCAGATGAAATGCCATGCAATTTGGGTCGCATGGACTTATGTAACAGTGATCATCCAGTCATGGACACATATTTATTTATTTATTTATTTAAATGTATATAGCGCGCAATCAGCCCACGGGCATTGAGGCGCTGTTACTTGTGAGAGTTTAGTTACAGAGGTACAGGAATGGTAGCAGTTGTTGGTACATTATAAGTATTACAGACATAATACAATACTTACAGCTTATGCGATTGGTCATTACATTCCAGCTTATGCAGTGGGTCAAATGTATAGTATTCATGCTGATGCGAGGGACCTTATGTGAAGAGGATGGTTTTCATAGCTTTACGGAAGGCGATGAGAGAGGCCTCACCTCGGATAGTGGGAGGTAGGGCATTCCAGTGTGTGGGTGCAAGATATGGGAAGCTGGAACCACCCGTTCTGGCTCTTTTTACTATTGGCACATAGAGCATGTTGGTATAGGGTGATCTGGGGCATGCAGGAAATGCACATGGAGCATGAATGGGCACTCATGTCCCTGCGGGGCATCTGACCTCTGTACAGTCCAAGTGAGACACCCTGCATCAAGTACTAAGGATGTACCTCAATGGATATGTCTGGCAGATTGGCCGCTGGATGTTAGAATGTACAAAGGAGGCATGACCAGGGAAGTAACCAAGGGCAATATTGTAGCAGACCAGTGCTAAAATGGAATTGGGGTGCAGAGCAGGGGGTTGAGGGGTAAGGGAGCATGCCTACATTGGCTACCCCCTTGCAGGCAGAGGACACATGCACGTCAGTCATGCTATGCATAGTTCCTGGGCTGAGAGGAAGGTCACCCCACGCTACATGCAGAAGTGCCAGTGAGCTGGAACATGTAAAGGAGGGGCATAGTGGTAAACAGCATGTGACTAGGGTGCAAAAGTGGTGATGTGGACAGTCCCCGTCTGCTCCACATGTCCATCATCCAGCAGAGTAGACATGCATCAGGAAAGCATTGCATTACTCGCAGATCATAACCATGTACATGTGACATGTAGTGGCAGTCATTCACAACACATCACACAAGTAAAACACACACGTCTTCGACAAACACGCATCAACACTCACTGGACTGGGCATCAAAGCCCGGCATCTCTCCCACTCCTTCGACCGATTCAGATGGTATGAACTCCGCAACGAGTGACTCATGCGGAGTGAGTTCTTCCTCCTCCGGTGCAGGCCCACCACCAGTCACCAGAGT
Source organism: Ambystoma mexicanum (assembly GCF_040938575.1). Classification (NCBI taxonomy): domain Eukaryota; kingdom Metazoa; phylum Chordata; class Amphibia; order Caudata; family Ambystomatidae; genus Ambystoma; species Ambystoma mexicanum. The sequence goes on along the minus strand of NC_090933.1, from coordinate 569,812,889 downwards.
CAAGTTGTAATTTGAGGCACGCTTAGCCTTAGTGCTGCGTTTGAGGTCATTCCAAAGCTTTTTGCACTCTTGCGCCGTGTGCACCTCATGGCCGAATGCACTCACATGTTCCGCAACTTGCTTCCAGTGGGTATCACGGTGGGCAGCCGTAGTCTGACAATTAGCACCACTAGCATGTCACGGCTGTGGTCCCGCACGTAGCCCACGAGGAAGTTCAGTTCCTGGTTGCAGAAAGGCTTCTTCCTCGACGTGCAGGAGGTCGTGGCTGTGTGTGGGGTCCCAGCCTGTTCTGCAGGTGCAACCTTCCTTCTCTTGGATTGTGGCGCAGACCCTGGCTGCCTGATGCCGCCCTGATCAGTATGGCCAGTGGGACCAGTGGATTGAGCCAAGGGAGTGGCAGGTGGAGGGACGACCAAAGGGCTGACTTGTGTCAGTGGCAGCTGGGTGCCCTCTAATGGACCCTGCGCATCAACATGCGCTGTGGCAGGGTCGTTGACCGCAACTGTCCTGGTTGGCAGACTCACAACCGGGGTGTCATTGGCTGCATCTGCCCCTGCACTTGCCAACACCCGGCTGTTCGGGGCAGCAGATGACATTACTGCCCCAGGGACACGTGTCTTGGTCAGGGCAGCCCTGCGTGCCCCTACGGTTTCCCTCCGGGCCTGTTGGAAATCTTCCAAGGGCTCTTCAATTGCCAACGCAGCCTGCGCTGGCAGACCCTGAGCCTGGGTGGTGGTGTCCACAGCTGCACCTGCAGCTACCACTACCGTTGGGCCCGTGGCAGTCGATGAAACAGACTGCCGGGTCACACGGGCACCAGTGCCAGATGCAGAAGCTGCATCTCCCGGAACCACAGGGGTGGTGGCATGACTGCACTGACACATGGCACAACATCGTGCTCAAGTGGCGCACCCCTGCCTCTTCCCCCTTTGCGGCCACACTGGACACCATGGAGTCCCCCGACTCCCTGGTCACCCCAGCCACGTCCCTGACGATGCCCGCCAAGGGGAGTACGCCCAGCTGAGGCATCCCTCACCTTTGGTGGCCTCCCAACCATGGCACAGATGGAGTAGTGCCGGCACAGATGGAGTAGTGCCAATGGGAGGTGTACAGCACAATTGACCTGGGCAATTGGGGTGAAGGGGGTGGGATGCAAGATGTTAACAGCCCCCTACACCTGCAAGGCTATATGTGACCCTGGTGATGCAGTGACGGGCCACGCTACGCTCAGGCACCCCAAAACTGCAGTAAAACCGTGCACGCAACCCTGCAACCTATGTGCGTGGAATCAACCTCCCACAGTACGCGGTGGCACCCAGTAACACAAAAAACGCGTACGCATGGGACACGCAGGCTACTATGACCTCGAAAATGGGTGCGATACACAGGGGCACCCGCAGTGGGAATAATAGCGTGCGTGACTCACAGTCTGACTAGCGTGATAATGAAAAACACGCATAGCCAATACCCCCACCAAAAGAAGAGATACATCCTCGATCGCTGTGAAGATGTGATGGCGCGCGAAACAACACGAAGCAGCTACACACGTCGGTCTCCATGAAAGGCACGTACAGCGAACTGCTGGCCCCGCTCACCTTTAATCCATGCTGAGGGAAACACCTGCGTGCGTCATGTCACTTACGCGCGTATGCCCTTTCCTCGGATTACACGCATTCACACGAAGACGTGCAGTTTTTTTGTAACGTCAGAGAAGCGCTTACGCGCTAAAGGTCTTTGGTCCAATGAAAACGTGTACGTGTGCTGACGTGCTTACGTGCTAAGAGCCTTTCCTCCAATTACACGCTGACGTGCAATTTTTTCACGTTCCAAATCACTCTGTATCAAGCTGGCCACGCGAAAACACACGGAAGACCACACTCCTGCCCAGAAGGCCGAACTACTGCCCCCCAGAGCCCCGAGCACGCTCCCACCTGCAATCTGCTGCTGCCTGACTGCCTGCTTCCCACGTGCCCTGATATTTGGTGCCTGCACGTCAGCCAGGGTTCCAGTTGCTGTGTCCACCCCTTGCTGGAAAAGAAGACTCCCAACTGGGATACCATCGCTCCACAGCCCAGCCCCAGGACCCAGTTGCCCACCCACTTCTGCCTCGGGGGTCGCCATGTCGGGGCAAACACCATCTGAGACCACTGGCGACCCCCAGCCAGAGAGGCAGAGGGCCACCACCTTCAGTGTGAAGGAAGTTGGTGTCCTGGTGGAGCATGTCCTGGGGCATTATGATGCCCTCTTCGGAACATCACGCGCCAACAAGGAAGGACGGGAGAGGATCTGGGACGACGTAGTGGTTGCCATCAACGTGGAGGGGGTGGCAACCCGCAACATCAAGCACGTCAAGAAGCGCTGGGAGGACATCAGGTCCAGGACCCTCCACAGGGCCCGGCGCCTTGCGGAGGGGGGCCGGGTCAGCATGAGTGACATCCAGATGAGGGTCCTGGAACACGTATGCCCAGCACTCCACACCTAGATCCTTCGAGGAAGACCCGTCTGGAGTTGAGCGGTAAGTGGCCAAGCATTGGTGTGTGAGACAGGGCATGTTGCAGTGTGCTGGTAGTCTGATATTTGCCTGTATGGGTGACATGGGCCATGTATGGATGTGTGTGTGCAGGGACATCATGGTCATGCATGTGAGACCAGCAATGTGCGAACCACATGGTTGGTGAATGAGTTCCAATGCTACATGGGGAGCTGTATGTTAAATGCACACACAAAAGCATGCCAGTGTCTGTTCTTGCACATGGTGGGGGTGTGAGGGATGGGTGCTGCTATCATGTACATGTATGGTGCACATGTGTGTGTGTCTGAGAAGTGTGTCTGTGGCTTTAATACGCCATGGATTCATGACTCATGTCCGTGATGATGTGTAGATTCACTCATGCAGTGCGGTCACCGTTGTATGCACTGTGTCTATCCACTGTGTCTGTGGTGTACAAGGCATTAGCATGACCCTCCAGTGATGTGTGTGCATGGGATCAGTGTGAGCCATGATGCATGTGAGTTTGAAGGCAACATTTCGATTAATAGAGGCCCTTGTACATGGATGCTGATGTTGATTGCAGGCGCCATGCCTGTTTATGCATGTGTGTTGCGTGCATTCACCCATGTGTTGTGGAGGGACAGGATGGAAGTGACGTTAGACACTGCCACTCATGTGTTATTGCTTCCTGTCTAGGGGAATATTGTACTGTACCCTGATGCTTGTGTTCTATGTCTCCCTCTACGCAGCGTCAATTGAAGAAGAGGGCGGAGACGGCGTTGTGGAACAAAGCGGCGGGGATGCCTCCACTGGGAGGCGACGCAAGGCCCAGCCACCCTCCGAGGACTTGCCATCATCCGGGAGCAAGGGGGCTGGTACCGCGTCTGCCACTATCGCTGTGGCGGAAGGGCCGGGTGAGCCCCCACAGGGGCTTGCAATGGCGGAAGCAGGTACGGAGACATCCAGGTTGGTGATCTCCACAGAGGAGGAGGAGCCCGCTACTGAGCTGCACATGGGGCCTGGTGGGGGAAGTACCACTGGTGCAAGTGGTGCAGTCCAGGGCGAGGGTCAGGAGGCAGCTCAGGTCACAGCGGAGGGGCCTGTGCATGTCCCTGTCCTTGACCCTGTGACTGCACCACCATGCACCAGCAGGGATGCCCCGTCCCAGGCCCGTCCGCAGGTAGGCGAGAGTGCCATGTCATCTGCCTCTCCACTACCTGCGGACGAGGGGTCCTTGAACGTATGGGCTCCGTCCTGATTGGTGTCGCGTTGCGCACGCGTGACGTTCGTGATGATGTGCGTTCTTCCTGGGCAGAGAACGCATGCCATCACGAAGAGCAGCGTAGCGACGTGACACAGTTGGGAGGGGCCCTGGTAAATGGGTTCCTACATGTGACGCGCACTCTGGCAGACCTCTCCTCCTCTGTGGAGACTATGCGCCAGTCGTTCTTCCTGCCGTCTTCTGACCCAGATTCCACCAGGGCCCCCTGTGGATCTGGCCTTGGTGGAGATCCCATCCCTTCCACAGTCAGGAGTCGGCTGTCCAGCAGGGGTGGACACCACAACTGGGGACCAGCTGATGGAGGATGTGCAGGCATCATCGGACAGGGCACATGGACAGCAGCAGCAGGAGCAGGCTCTAGGTGGGAGCAATGATGGCTAGGGGCCATCGACATCAGGGGGGCAGGCATCGGCCAGAGGGCAGGAGGACCCTGGAATGGATGTGTCTTCCATGTGGCTGCGGTTGGGCCAGCATATAGGTGCGGAGCGGCGGCGGGCTGAAGAGGCGCGGCTCAGCATGGTCAGGGCGGAGTTCTCCATGCATCGGGCGTTGAGGCGGGCAGAGTGCTTTGAGGCGACTCACAGGGGGTTGGAACAGGCCATGAGTGCCTCCCTGCGAGACCTCAGGCCCAGGACAGAGGCCCGCCTCCAGCAAATAGACATGGAGTTTGATGATGCCCTGGCTGAAAACATCAATGAGTGAGCCGTAGGACTTGCCCGTCGCCATTGTAAATATTTTATAGTGTTAGGTTTCCTTTTTTTTTATTTTGGGGCTTTTGGACTATGCCCCACACTTTTGTAAATAGTTTTTTTGTTAGGTAGGTTATTAGATTGGATTCATTTGTTTTCGTTGGGCTCATGGACCCTTGAAAATTGTATTGTACATAGTTGGACGTTGGATTTATTTGGACATTTTAATTTCATTTCACCATGGATCAATGGATTTACCTTTTTGCGTTTCATTTGGATTTGGTTTGCTGGACAGAGAGTTTTGGCCATTTTTCTTTTGGATTACTTGGATTTACTTTTTGGATTTTTTTGAGGATTTTTTATTTTTTTATTTGGACATGCATTTCATTTCATGTTTGCCATTATTTTATGCTTTAAGTACTTTCAATTGGTTTTCATGTAAATACATTTTTATCTTTTACTTCAATGTGTGTGATTCACTCATTGGGTTCATGCATGTTGACATGTGGGTTTACTCAATCAATGGCAACCTGTGTGTGTGTGTGTGTGTGTGTGTGACGGACATGTGTTGATGTACATAGTTGACTTTTGGTTTGTGTCATGAGATGGGCATGTCACTGCTGGATGGGTGAGTGGGTGGGGGGACATGAGTGGGACATGAGTGGGGGCCTGCTGGCAGGTGCCCCTCACTGCTGGTGGGTGGGGGTGCAGGGGGACATGTGTGGGACATGAGTGGGGACCTGTTGGCAGGTGCCCCTCACTGCTGGGGGCTGGGGGTAAAGGGGGACATGAGTGGGGTCCTGCTGGCATGTGCCCCTCAGTGCTGGGGGGTGGTGGTGCAGGGGGACATGAGTGGGGGCCTGCTGGCAGGTGCCCCTCACTGCTGGGGGGTGGGGGTGCAGGGGGACATGAGTGGGGGCCTGCTGGCAGGTGCCCCTCACTGCTGGGGGTTGGGGGTGCAGGGGGACATGTGGGACATGTGTGGGACATGTGTGGGGGCCTGCTGGCAGGTGCCCCTCACTGCTGGGGGGTGGGGGTGCAGGGGGACTTGAGTGGGGGTCTGCTGGCAGGTGCCCCTCACTGCTGGGGGGTGGGGGTGCAGGGGGACATGTGTGGGACATGAGTGGGGGCTTGCTGGCAGGTGCCCCTCACTTCTGAGGGGTGGGGGTGCTGGGGACATGAGTGGGGGACAGCTGGCAGGTGCCCCTCACTGCTAGGGGGTGAGGGTGCAGGGGGACATGTGTGGGACATGAGTGGGGGCCTCCTGGCAGGTGCCCCTCACTGCTGGGGGTGGGGGTGCAGGGGGACATGAGTGGGGGCCTGCTGGCAGGTGCACCTCACTGCTGGGGTGTCGGGGTGCAGGGGGACATGAGTTGTTGATCATATTGCAAGGTGATATGTGGCTTGGCAGGGGGGCATGCCCATGGTGGATGGGCTGCCTGCGGGACATGATCAGGGGCGCAGGGTAGTCCCTTGTGGTGTGGGCTGCCTGCAGGGGCCGTGGAGGGGGTAGAGGGGACACCTGGGAGGACCCACACTGCCAATTCAGGTGTAGGACTCCCCGCTCACCACACTGATTACAGTACTCCGCTCTGACAGCAAAATTGCGTGTGAAACTTCCTGCGAACCCCAGTAATACACGTACCCCACTTGCACAGGGCCAATCGCGTGTGTGTAATTCCCGCGAACACCAGTAATACACGTACCCCGATCGCACAGGGCCAATCGCGTGTGAAACTTCCCACGAACCCCAGTAATACACGTACCCCACTCGCACAGGCCCTTTCGCGTGTGAAACTTCCCGCGAACGCCAGTAATACACGTGCCCCACTCGCACAGGCCCTTTCGCGTGTGAAACTTCCCGCGAATCCCAGTAATACACATACCCCACTCGCACTGGCCCTTTCGCGTGTGAAAATTCCCGCAAACCCCAGTAATACACGTACCCCTCTCGCACAGGCTCTTTCGCGTGTGAAACCTCCCGCGAACCCCAGTAATACATGTACCCCACTCGCACAGGCCTTTTCGCGTGTGAAACTTCCCACGAACCCCAGTAATACACGTACCCCACTCGCACAGTCCCTTTCGCATGTGAAACTTCCCACGAACCCCAGTAATACACGTACCCCACTCGCACAGGCCCTTTCGCATGTGAAACTTCCTGCGAACCCCAGTAATACATGTACCCCGCTCGCACAGGGCCTTTCACGTGTGAAACTTCCCGCGAACCCCAGTAATACACGTATCCCACTCGCACAGGCCCTTTCGCGTGTGAAACTTCCCGCGAACCCCAGTAATACATGTACCCCACTCGCACAGGCCCTTTCATGTGTGAAACTTCCCGCGAACCCCAGTAATACACGTACCCCGCTCGCACAGGCCCTTTCGCGTGTGAAACTTCCTGCGAACCCCAGTAATACACGTACCCCACTCGCACAGGGCCAATCGCATGTGAAACTTCCCGTGAACCCCAGTAATACACGTACCCCACTCGCACAGGGCCTATCACGTGTGAAACTTCCCACGAACCCCAGTAATACATGTACCCCACTCACACAGGGCCTATCACATGTGAAACTTCCCGCGAACCCCAGTAATTCACGTACCCAACTCGCACAGGCCCTTTCGCGTGTGAAACTTCCCGCGAACCCCAGTAATACACGTACCCCACTCGCACAGGCCCTTTCGCGTGTGAAACTTCCCACAAACCCCAGTAATACACGTACTCCACTCTCACAGGCCCTTTCGCATGTGAAATTTCCCGCGAACCCCAGTAATACACATACCCTGCTCGCACAGGGCCTTTTGCATGTGAAACTTCCTGCGAACCCCAGTAATACACGTACCCCACTCGCACAGGGCCAATCGCGTGTCAAACTTCCCACGAACCCCAGTAATACACGTACCCCACTCGCACAGGCCCTTTCTTGTGTGAAACTTCCCGCGAAACCCAGTAATACACGTAACCCACTCGCACAGGCCCTTTCGCGTGTGAAACTTCCCGCAAACACCAGTAATACACGTACCCCACTCGCACATGGCCTATCACGTGTGAAACTTCCCACGAACCCCAGTAATACACATACCCCACTCGCACAGGCCCTTTCGCGTGTGAAACTTCCCGCGAACCCCAGTAATACACTTACCCCGCTCGCACAGGGCCAATCGCGTGGAAAACTTCCTGTGCACTCCCGATTTACACGTACCCCGCTCCGATCGTGTGTGAAACCTCCCGCACACCCCAGGAATACACACACCCCACTCGCAAAGGGCCTATCGCATCTGTAACTTCCCGCGCACCCCAGTTATACACGTAGCCCACTCGCACAGGGCCAATCGCGTGTGAAACTTTCCGCGCACCCCCAAAATACACTTCCCCGCTTGCCGTGTGCTGTGTGCGGCCCTGTATACTGGTACAGTATGGGGGCGTAACTGGCGCTGCTGCAGGGTTGCCGTGCCTCTGTGCACCACGGCTGTTTTTGGGAGCTAAAATCCATGAATACGCTGTGCGCGGAAATGGATTTTAGCGCACGCGGCTGGCGCAGAAAGTCGCACGCGCACACTGTGCGCCAGCCACGTGCACCACTTGTGCGCTGAATTCTATGAATTACCCTGTAAAGCTTGTGGATTGCATAGTGTTTGTCTGTCAAGGCAGGATGTTGATCATATTGGCAACAGGTCTTGTAGCTTTATGTCTTCATTACTAGAGCACAGCTCATCATCTCTTCAATATAGTGCTGATGTACAGGAAGTAGAATATACTATTTTAAGACTTAATGTGAGTGTCACATGTACCTTGAATTATAACCAGTCTGGTGCAATACTTTTCCATTTGCTTGTGATTGATTCCATGAGTTGCAGCCAGGTCATCTTGGCAAATTCAGGGACATAATCTTTCAGAGTGGTTGGGGCTGGTTCTTCGCTTTCACTGTTTCTCATTTGCTTGCACTCTCAGACACATTAAATACGATATGCCTGATGATGGCTCAGAGATCTTTACCCTTCCCCAGGTGTTTATGACCAAAACTTCCTACAGCCCTAGTCAGCACAGTCACTAGTGAAGTATCAGAGGATTCACAATCCAAAACATCTGGGCAGCTGGATGCTGCAGACCCCCTAAACTAGTTGAGTGACTAATATATCCAGAGAAAAATGTAGGTCTTCTTTTTTCAGATTAACCCACGCCTTTACAACCTCAGCTTGTGCTTCTCCAATGCCTTTCTAAGATGTTGATGCCATTGATCTACTCTGGTACTTCAAGCAAATTCCTATTGCAACTTTTTTTCTCTATTAATATTTGGAACATGCCATTTCTCAAGACAGAAGTGTAAAGATTATCGCTATTGCAGGTCCTCCACACTGAAATCTATTGAGGCACAATTTAAATTGTATAGGTGTATTAACCTTATACATTAAAGCAGAATACATACCAATTCAAATGTGTTGAGTGAAAGTATTAGTAGGTGATTTCCTAGTCTTTTAAACATCAAAAACTGGATCTTTGTAAGTAAAAATGCAATCTGTCAATAGAAAGGTAATACAGTTGACACAGTTTGACAAGGTAAACTGCCAGAATAATTAAAATAAGAAAAAGAGAACTATCCAAAAACAGAAGCTCACTATATGGCCATAAGTTTCGCCCTCATGGGCTTTGCCAAGGCAAATAATTAGTACATATTGCAAGTAATATATTTCTGAAATCCAAATGAAGGATAATATGGTGCAATTAAGATTGCCAATACAAGGATTAGTTCTTTATAGAAAATGGGCTTGTCCCTATATATGAATATTTCAAGGGTTAGTGGTGATCCATTTGTCAACGTAATTTGTCAAGAGTATCCTCTTCCCTGCAGCTGTGCGTATTTCCGGTGCAGCGTTGGAGATAGGACTTGCAGCAAATGTAAGTACTCATAGAAGCCCAGTGACTAGCTATAAGGTATTTTCTCCTGACATTTCTTGGCAAAGTGGGTCTGATTCTGTCTTAGAGAACTGATCAGTTGTTATTCTGTAGTGTGGTGTGTGGATCTGAACACATTTTTATTTAATTATTTGTTGTTGATTGTATTTCAGACACCATTCAACAAAGCATGGAGGCTGGGAGACTATTGAATGATCCTTGCTAACTTCATAGGCTTCAGATGGTATCTCACATGTTCCACATCTGGTGCATTCAGGCACATACTCTTTAGGGAGACAAAGACATGAGGCATACATGTAAAAACAAAGGGGGAAGAGTCAAGGAGGGAATTTAGATCAGGATCATTGACAAAGAGTTGTTGTTCCACAAATGAGTCAGAGACTGGGGAGTCAATAGTGACATAGAACATCTAGCAGATAAAAAATAAACATGACAAGTAGATTACGGGAGATAGATATGGCATAGCACAGCTTGTCAATGAGATTTAAAGAACATGTATGCTGCCAAAATATGCCAAATAGGGTTAAGGATCTGAGAAGTAAATTAATACAAACAAGCAAACCAATATGTATGTCCACCTGGAGAGGTGTAACACTCGCCTTCTGAATTCTCAACCTCCTCCCTATCCTCCCTGGCCCCACACTGTAGCCGATCTTATCAGAGGACTGAACAAATATGACCACATCACCCCAGTCCTCAGCGAGCTACTCAAGTTACCCTTCAAATTCAGCATCACCTTCAAAATGCACTCCATCACAGACAAGTCTAAGATAAAAAGTATTCCAAAACAACTGGCTGAAAACCTTTGGAGGCAACTGCAGCATCAGAAGTTACAACATTGCCAGGCAAACATGTAAATAATGCAAGAAGAAAAGAAAGATATAGTAGGTCTTTGCTTGATTCCCTCAGACACTGAAATAACATACCAATGCAGATCTGATTGGCACGATCACTCCAACAGTTTTCCCGGGAGGGTAGCGCAGGAGCAACATGCTAGCCTTGGAAGCAAGATGGTGCAGAGCAACAGAGGTTCGTTCACCGGGTCTGCGCTTAGAAACCTCTGGGTATTAAGTGCATTATAAATAACCAATTACAAATACTTGAGGAAGAGACTGATCTTCAAGGAATGTCACGTTGACTTTTGACCCCAATGCTTCACGCTCTTCTCACCATGTCTTTCTCCCTATTTTTGCATTAGGTAATGAAAATGTTTAACAAAGAGTTTACGGTGGAAATTGAGACAGCACTTCTGGAGTTTGTGGGTTCCACTAACCCTTGTTTGTTCCTGGTCACATTATTTTGCCAACAGTTCTTGAGAGCAACATTTGTACATATGGAATCCTTTGTATGTTTTTTGTTGGCCAAATAGGCCACCTTACCAGCACATCTCAGCACTATTTTGGTCCAAACGTATCTGTAGTGCATGTTGAGCACGGCCTCCAGGGAAGTCAATTACTCTTTCACAACTAGGTGGCTCTTATGCATTTAACTGAGGTCGAAGCATTCTCACATGTATGCACAAGGTAAATACTTGATCAACTGGGTGAGCCCTAAATCCATTGGCTCTTCCAACTCTCTTTCCCTTTGACATTTTGGAATTGTTCTTTAACCTGTTCATTTTAAACGTATGTTAATGATAAATTGGATTCCAGTGTGTTTTGAAAAAAAAAGTTTTCATATATATTCTTCTTTTATTGGTTTATTATTTATTGTTTTATTTACTCACCTCTGGTTTTCAGTACTCATTATTAGTGTGTGTATTAGTTCTTGCTTGTATAAGTCACAGACTCTCACAGTCACATTTCTGTTTCTACCCTTGGAGGACTACACATCCAAAAGTGCATTGGGCCTACTGCTGTGTACATAAGAGATTCATTTTGAGCTTGTGGGGCGGTTTTGGGAGGCACCCCATACTGTACACAGAAAACATTTCCAGTCCAGATCCCCCATGTCTACAGTATGTTCAGAAGCATTGTTTATCTAAGGCGGCCCTCCTCTCACCCTTTCTTCGCCCCCACCTGTTAGCACCAGAGGCATGACGATGAGAAAATAAAAGCATCCCAGGTGAACCACATATTTGCCACCGTCGAGAAGGCAGTACTGCAGCTCACACTTAGAGTGATGCTTTTCCGCTATAGCACATCCATAACAACAGTTAATTCGCCATGACCCACATAGCAACACAAAATGCATTTGGTGGCAGATATTATTCCCAATGTCGACGACAGGTACAGAAGTATTGAATGAATTAAAAGACTGAAACTTCCTGTACAGTACAGTACATGTGTGTTGGACTGTCGTACTTCCAGTGGGACAGATATAAGACAGTCTGGTATCTGACAGTTGTCATCATGTGTCTTGGGGGCTGTACAAAAGTAGACACTTCGTAATGCACCCCACTTCTGGCGTCACCGGCTTCTCCAAAATGCCTTTGAACTGCTTCGCCTCCTCCTCCTACCTGCAAGAGTGTCGAGGTCTACTGTCCTTAAAGATTTTCAGGCCATCATGGGGCAATCCAAGCAACCTCGCACTTTGACAGAGAAAGGCCTTCCCCTGAGATGTTTGAATTGACAATCAATTAGGCTCTTCTCTCATAAACGCGCTACCGATACAACATTATTGTTGCCCAACTAGTGGCACCCAGTCAGACAGACCTCTCCAGGGATGCAAACCAGCCTGTTTTAGCATATTTACCTGTATTGGGTATTGATCAAAATCAGCTATATTTTTATGACTTAATATGTGAATAAATAACACAAAAACACAAGACCTGTGCGGAAATGAAAAAGATTATATTAATTGATATTAGTTAATGTTACTAATAGATACAACATTAGTGCACATTATTGCACATAAAGTTGGCATAGCAAATCCATGGAAGCAGGGTGTGAAGATGCTACCTGCAGATAGCGAGATGTTTCGAATTTCAAATCACAGCAGCCCCCCACCTTTAAACTTCTGTGGAAAGCTGATAGGAATGGAGTCTCGCATATCTGATTAAAGCAGAGGACAAAACCTTCACATCTAAGAATGGCTATATCCAGGGGGCAGACATGAAAAATGTCATTCGTAAACATTAGTACCCGACGAAGGGAGGGTGTGGCAGTCTATCAGCCGTTGAGGAGGCTCGGAACGGGGGCATTACCAGCAGTAATCCCCCTGCTCCAAGCAGCCTCACGGCTTGAAGCCTCCATCTTCCCCCGCCGTGGAATGCGGTAACTGGTGTCCCACTTCCCCTCTCCCCTCCCTCCTCTCCCCATCCACAGAATTCCCTCCCCACCCCCCATCCCCACTTACCTTCATTGAGGTCCATTTCGGGAGCGGATGCGCTGGGAAAACTTCTGGCCCAGCGTGTCCGCTCCCGATCTGTGACAAGCCGTCATGGAAAGGAAGATCAAGACACCATGTAGTCCCTTCTCTCCTTTCCATGGCAGCCATTTTTTTGTATACTTTGTTAATGGGTGCCCTAGAAAGAGAGAAGGGACTGCATGTAGTCCCTTCTCCCGTTTCCATGGCGCCCATTTTTGTTTTTTCTATTTTTTTTCAATGGCCGCCATGGACAGGGAAAGTGAACTTCACTTTCCCTTCCCCGGCAGCAATTTTTTAAACATTTTTTTTTTCTGTTCCGAAATGCTGGAGCATTTCGGAACAGACAAGAAATAATTTTAGTACCCGGTCTTATGGGCCAGGGTGCTAATAGCACTAGGCCCCTCGCAGGGGGGGCATTACCACTTCAGGTAATGCCTCGGGCCTTCGTTAAGGCTATCACTTCACTCGGGCCTGTAACTGGACCGCAGGGTATTACCTGCAGTGGTAATTCCCCCCTCCTGCTTGTGGCCTTTTGCTTAATTAGTAAATGCAAACACATGCCATTATTAGTTTCCAGTATTCAGGCACACTGTTAAGAAACAGAGCATTCATGCACTCATCTTGAGTGCACCTTTCCATCTATTGCTGAGTGCCATCCAAGTTGGAGAATGAGGTCATGGGATAATAGATTGTGTTGTGTTGACCGATGCCGAATTGGATTTGTGCCTCCAAGTCAACAGAACCAAAGATCCTGCATTGGTAGACAGACTTTAAAAAAACTTTTGTACACTCCATCATTGAGCAATGTAATTCCTCACCATAAACAAATCAGGAGGCATACCTGGGATACACAAGGGGGCACGGGGGAAATTTATGAATTAATGTGATGACTTAAGCCAGACCGTAGAATTCAACTTACACTTAATGGATTAACTTAATGTCTTGGGGGGATTGACATTAAAAAATAAGAAAAAAGTCAACTTAACGCTGCCACTGTACATCTGACCTCCAATTGATAAAGTTCTGTTAACACATACAAGATATCGCAGAGGCAGGGCAGCACAGCATGAGTGCCACAGTAGTAGTGATCCCTAAAAAAAGTATAGGGTTCTTCAGTATATTAACTACTAGTAGTCAAAAAGGCCATTCGTATTTAATGGGTACAATAAGGCTGCGGTAAAGTGGCTTGAGGCCGCTCCCAATGCGGGTCCACTGAAGAACCCAGTTATTGACATAATATTTCTGAGCCAGAAGAATACATAATACAAGTTCCAAGAAAGTGGGTACAACCAAACTTTGATTACTGAGATTGCATGGAAAGTGGAATCCACCTAAAGAGAATCCTCACTTACGCCAAAACCATCCAAGGAGGGACCTTCACTGGTGTATGTGACTACACATTCACTACAAAGCAGGAAAATCAAGGGTATCATTAAAAAGAATTGGCCCATGTTACAGATGGGCCCAACCCTGCAGCAACTATTCAGAGAACCACTGACTTTTGTGTACCGCAATAGTAAGTCATTACGCAAAAGCTTGATTAAGGCAGAAATGTCAACTAGCGGTCCAACTAACAATAAAAATAAGGGCACATTGCCCTGCTATAATTGCCAACATTGTAGTGATATCATTAAAGACAATGCGATCACACACCCACATTCAGGCAAACCAATCTCACTTAAACATTCCTGCACGTGTGACACAAATAATGCTGTATATGCTCTGAAATGCCCATGTGGGCTCTATTACGTTGGGATTACAACAAGAAAGGCCAAGTACCGTTGGACAGAGCATACATCGAACATACGCACACGAAATTTGAAATCTCCCGTGACATCACATTTCCTTGAAGCTAGACACACAACTGCTCAGCTTAAATGTGTGATTTTGGATCAAGTGGCCCTGGGGAGCAGAGGGGGTGACATCAACCGGACACTACTCCAGAGAGAAGTTCTGTGGATTGACTTGCTAGACTCAACGCATCCAAGAGGAATGAATTGTGAAATTGACTTGATGTGCTTCGTTTGATAATGCAATGCGGTTTAATAGTAAATGCTTATTCATGGACTGAAATTACTCATAGGTAATGAACTCTGAAATACACTTGATGGGTTTTATATGATAATGCATTGTGGTGCTGGAACAAATGTGTTTATATGATTTGGAAATATTCACTTTGGCATACACTGTTATTGTTGCTAATAGGGATTGGGTGTGAGTTCAGTTAGTTCTGCACAATTCTGTTCTCTGAAGTGTAACCTTGTTTAAGTGTTTACTTGTTTAAGATGATACTAAGGACACTTGAAAAAATGCTAATTATGAGAGCCTGAGAAAGAGCGATACGCTAAGTGTTAGCCGCCATGAATGAGGTGGGGGCTGTCTCCCACTATGTGGACTTGGGTATAACCCGCCAATCTATCAGCATTATATGGGACGGTGGGAGGGGCATAGGGTCTACTTAGGAAGACACGGTGCCCCTTCACCCGTCTGATAGTACCATAGCAAATTCCCCATTACCTGACGCTGTATGCCATCTTAGGCAGGGTAAGTTGCATATTAGCTCAGGTGGCCTACAAAAATAGCCCACAAGCGGGTAGAAAACATAACACTGGCTAGTAATTGACCTGATATTCAGTAAGTTTAGCATGTAGTTACATGTGAATCGTAAAGCTAATTATTGACATCAGTGCCATTAGAGTCTGTGGGTGGTCATGAGCGCGTTCCCTTAGCAACACGATGCATGCCCATACCAATATGGCACACACCCGTAGGTGAACGCATGCGCCAAGGTTGCCAAGGTAGCAATTTTAACAGAGCTTCCACAGGTGCTCGATTCTGAGAGCAGACAAGCGAATAACAGAGAGATTTGCCGATCCTGTAAGTTTGTCCTTTACTCTTGTGGATACTAATCAGAGGGGAGGTACTAAGTGGGATACAGCCATACGTACATTAGACATACACTTGTACGGGTTGGAAACACCGAGACTGATACGTCGATACTTGCACAGTTTAATCTTACGGGACTTGGCCCAAGGGTTAGAGTCACCTTCCTGGCATGGACGCTTAATTACAATGTATTTGGGTAACATTGTGCACAGTTATTTATATGTCTATGGATATGGGATACACACCTGCATGCGGTTATATTTATCCATGTCCACACGCAACTTATTTGGTTAAATCTTATGGCACGTTGCCCAAGGGCCACAGCTACCTCCTGGAATGGGGGATTAGTTATAACGCATTGTGGGACTATAGCGTACAGCTTTTGATATTGGTATAGAGGCAAGTTGGTATAGCCAGGCAACAGCCACAGCTTAACATACAGGAGCCGAGTGCAATAGGCTGTGGTCAGTCAAAAGGCCGAAAAAATAATACCGAATGACAAAAATCTCGAAACAAAAATCTCGAAAAAAAAAATATCGAATAATTTAATTATTTATTTATATGTGTTTTTGGGGGTCAGGTAAGTAAAAAAAAGGGTTAAAATAAAAAAAAAAATAGAAAAAAAGGGGGTTGGGGGGAACCCCCCATTTCGAAAAAAAAACGTCATAAAAAAAATTCGATATTTTTGTTTTCGGCCTTTTTTTTTCGATATTTTTGTTTTCGAGATTTTAGCGTTCGGTATTATCACTACAAACTGCAATAGGCATTACCTATATGTAGACAGATAGAGTGTAGTGACATGAACAATTTCTGCTTCTCCCTGCTCTTTTACCTCGGCCGGGATATGCATGGGAAGAGAAATCCTGAAGTGCAGATAATTAAGCACCCCTGCTACCTCTCGAATCATTTATCTTGGAGTCAAGCCATCAGTTATTCTTTTTACGACGCTAAGAGCAGAACACCATAGCGAAATATCTTTCAAGGTGACACAAGTTTAGTGTCTTTCCTGGTTAATTTACTTTATTTTGATACATTTTGTGAATTGAATAGGACCCTTTGCTAAAACACGCTCTCTACATGTGACTTACAGATACACATTTGAAGCATGAAAATGAAAAAATGAAAAATTAAAAGAGAGTAAGGCAGCATCAGCCATGAAGAAGGATTAACTCTGAAACACATTGGCATCTCATTTACAACATGTTCGATACTGCCTACACACTCTGAGAAACAAGAGACAGGACCACATGCTAGATGAAAGTGTGGAATCTACCACATTACTCTTTGAAGTGATATTGAGATGTGTTTTACTGGACTCTAGTGGACCATTCAGATATCACCTGTTCTGCACAAATTGTATTGATTTTCTAGCACCTATATGCGACTTAAGTTTTTGTATTAATTTGATGTATATAGCTATGTAATGGAATGACGACATGGTGATACTGTTATAATTCCTGCAACATTAATATGTTGCTTCTATTGGAATCACTTTGTTCTTGAGAATCATTTCTTATAAATATATTTGAAATTGAAAAGTGAAGTGTTTTGATTGCCAGATCTGATTGAAAAGTACTTGACAGCCGAATTTCTGTGTAGAGCACTTTTTGAAATATGTGTTACTACTATTTTTAGGCACATACATGTAATGAACACTTGGGAATATTTTCCTCAGGAGTGCATATAGGGACCACCCATCAGCATATGACAGGTTTTTGTTGCGTATGGTTTATCTTGTTTGTCTCTGGTGGTCATGAGGCAAACTTTGTCCCTTTGCACCTGAAACATTTATGAATACTTAACACAAGAAATGTATTGCAGATTAAGAATTGCTGACAAACATTTTCTTTAATTGTTTAACATACCTTGACATGTTAGTGCCCCTCTACCCCCCTGTTGTATTGTGAACCCAGTTATCAAGCCAGTTGTGTGAGCTGCTGAAGTAGAAAATGTTGTGCCGAAAGGTATCCAGTCAAGGACATGGCCTCTGAAGCCACAGATAGTTATGTGATTTGACATGCTCTAACTCAAAAAACCACAAATCCCAACCCGTGGACCGTCGACTTCTCGATAGCCACACATTTCCTTGTTAAAATGTTCTTGTGTGTATGTTGTATTGATTCAGGCTTTGTGTGTCCTTTTTATCTACTGGACCTGTGGGAGAGAAATTAAGTGTTTGCCAGACATGTGGCAGAGTGACAGGCCTTTTTCCTTTACCCTGTACCTGCCCTTCGAGTCTGGGCTGACATCTTCAATTCCTCTCCTTCTGCAGGTACCCCGAGGAGGCGAGGCTTCTTGCTTTCGTATGTAAAGGCCTGGTCGTCAGGCTTTCTAAATATAGCCTGGAACTCTGCCTGAGATTTTAGCATTCCTCTGAGGGGGGGGGGATCTTCATGTGGTCAAGAGGTCCGTTGAGATGGAAATCTATGTCTGGAGGCAAATCATGAGTGTTTTGGTCGAGTAAAAATTCCACAAACAAATGGCAATACCGGCTCTGGCATTTTTACCAGACCAGCACACTCTGAGTTTGCCAGTAGGGGGAGTGAACTACTGGAAATCCTGACCCACCAGGAGTTCAGGCCCCTACAAGCAAATAATTGCTGCAATCACCGGAACCAGTACTACCAGGATATCAGGCACCGGTAACGGTAAGGCGGGTTTGCCAATTACCCACTGGAATAACCGGCAGGTTACCAGCAAACCCATAATGAGCCTCTATGTCTCTGTGCTGGGGTCAGAGATCTGAACCACATCCTGCACTCGTCACATTGTCAAGGTTCATTAAAGTTCTCTTTCGTGTTATTCAGTGACATAGGGATAGACAATAGTCAGAGAGCATGCCACACCTGTCTGTTCAATCATGTCTAGTATCCTTTCTCCCTGACGGGTCCACTCTGATTCTGTCATCAGGGGGCACCAAATGAGAATAAAATAAGTTCCCTTTCTGGCACCACCCGAATAATCATCAGGTGTGCTGGAGCACATAGCATGTCTGAACCTGCAGGGAGATACTCTACACGTACACCCTTCTGGAACAACGTACCCCTGGCAAGGGCCTATTACAGGTATCAAGGTTGTCACACAACATTGTCACCTGTGGGAACAAGCACAGATTTCTGTAGGCAGGTATCTTCAACACTTTTGCACGCCAAATCACTGTGTCGTGCTTTGTAGTTCTATGACATGGGCAGTCTCCAGCATCTCCTTTATATCACCGGTAAGGGGGCGTGATGTCGGAAGAAGATGGACAGGTCTGAAGTGAGCAAAATGTTTACAGTTTTAGTTCTAATGAGAAGTAGGAGACCTCGAATGTGTGATCATTGGGTTAGGAAAGGGTGACCGTGAGGTAATGGTGCTTACATCGCACATCATGCAGACATCAATGTGTTGTTCTCTATGACTGGCATATAACGGGCTTTTCGAGTAGATTCCACTACCGGATTGTGTTTGTGGTCAATAACTTCAATGCTGTTTGGCACACTGTGCAAGGCAAAACACTAGTTATTTTTCGGTTGTTCTCAGGTAATCTCAGGTAATTTGTGTGTGTCTATAACCAGTGATTTTTAGCTGTGTGAAAGTACTCAAAGCTTTGGAAAAGGTGTCACTGCACACAGCTTGGGAAACAACAACTGCATGTGTTTTTGTCTTCTGGAATGATGTTGGTGCATTTTTTTATGCTTAAAATTATTATTGAGATTGTACCCTTCCTCATTAATTCTACAATATGACGAATTGCTTGATAGTCTTGCGACTTTCCAGAACAAATGTAAAAGATATATATTTCTCCTCACATAGAAAGCGCACAATAGTTGCCCTTGGGCTCTGTATCCAACCCTGCCCATAAACGTTCAGAACACACGCACAGAAACTGCCGAAACCTCACATACAGTTTGCGGCTGTTCAAACTGTTCTATATGGCCTGCGTTTTAAAGACATATGTTTATTGTGTTAAACAGTGTGACCAATCAAAACAGAAACGTCCATTATTTGCTGACAAGGTTTTTTTAAAGTATTAGTATAAGGCATGTTTAACATTTAAAATTGTGGACATTATGTTGTTCCCATAATGCTCTTTGCTTTCATGCAAATCGCCAGATTTGGTTTCTATATAGAGATACTGGGCCTCATTAGAAGTGTGGTGGTAAGGCAACAACGGTACAGGTAGTGCTACCGGCACAGTTGCTACCGTACTGCCACACTATGAGTTCTGCTTGCGGGTGCCTTTGCAGCCACCAGGTCTGACCTGGTGGCCGTACTGGCACCGGCAAGCAGAACAGGACTGTAGCACCGCTATCGTTACTAACGTACCAATGCTACCACCTTCCCCATTCCCATTCAGTGATATGGGGCAGAATGGGGATGGGGAGTCCCTTTTTACCGGCACCCGTGAATGTGAAATTACCGGGTCTGCCAAATTCGACATGACCCAGTAATTGCCAATTCGCAGGTGCCAGGAAAAACAGATACAGGCGGCAGCCTCATAATGAGGCCCACTGTGTTGTCAATCTGGCGGGGGCCACACCCTATGGCCCAACCCCTCCTTCCCAATAAATGTGTTCCATTTCCAGCACTGCTCCATTGTTAACAGGGTTGGTTGGTGGGGTGATGCTGCTTTCCATTATATACTTGGGAGCTGATTCACAAAGAGTTGTGTGTTGATGTAAGTTGCTGTAGGCGTAAGTTACTTCTAATTATGTATTTTACACTTCAAACGTTATTGACAGAAATCAATGAGTTACTAATACAGGAGAATCTGTTAAGTACACCTGCTCACAAAAAAAGAGTACTTACACCCAAAATTGATGATCTAATTAAGCAATAATACTCCCTCCCGTGGGATCCATTGCCCCTAACGGCCTGGAGAACCAGCTATTGTACTAAGCTAAGTGAGGGCCTTAAAGCCTGACCTCAATACCATTACTAACCAGCGAAGCCCACGGGAGGGTGTATTATTGCTGGTATTACAGGTTTCCAAAGACAGCAATGTATTTGTATGACTAACTAGCGTGCAGCCAATTGTATTCAAATACTTACCAGCATGGCTGCCATGGAAATGGAAGCTGTGGTTCTGTGTGTAGCCCTCTGCTGTTAACATGGTGGCCCAGGTGAGGAGCGGCATGGGAGTACTACAACACATGTAGGGAAGTGTAAGCCAGGGAGGAGAAGAGGAACCAAATGAAAGGTTAAGGGGTAAAGAAGGGAAGATGACAGGTGCATGTGAGCAGAGTGCAGCTTGCTCCGAACCAGGACTTGGATGGTTAGATTCAGCTCAGGGTTGGAGCAAACTGATTGGATGAGGCATATGTCCAAGTCACTGCTATGGATTAAGTTGTTCTACAACATTTCAGGATATATCATAAAGGAATATATCATTACATATTACAAAAAAACAAATGTTTACTTTTGCCTTAGAGCCTACAAATAATAATTTGTATTCCACACACACGTCACGCATTTACCTACACTTCCATTTGTAACCAAAACGTACACCTGGAGCATTTAGGTAGGAGTGTAATATGTCTAAGATGAATTTGACTTTTTGTGAATATAAGTAAAGCTACACATGTGTGGGGATGTAGCTCTTCCCTATTCAGAGGCTCCCTTTACACACCCACAACCCCCTAAGGTACTTAGGGCCAACGCCTACATGCTGCTTCCCTGGGATAAGTCAATGGAAAAGTTGACCATCTTCTTTTGAATTCACAAGACTTAATCATGAGTAAGCCAGGACTTTTACAATATATCATCCTGAACATATTTCTGACTGGATTTAGGAATAGTGCTTCATGTTGCTGTAGTTGGATCAATGCTGCCAAACACATCATTGCAAATCAGTTCACGTTCAAGTTTATACATCTCCAGCAATGATGTAATTTACATATGTATTGAACACATAATGTATTCTGTTTGGCTTACAGTGAGCATCAGCTGGCTAATACTAAATAAGAAACATGTTATTCTACAAAAGTAACCATTTGGTAAATAGCAGAAGGCAGCATCATTGTTTCTTTGTTTTGCTCTTGTAATGTCGCTGTAACCTGCAGTGAAATGGAAAATCCCCATGAAGAGAACAGTTATAATTTAATAAGAGCCGCATTTGATGCATTTTACTGGCGCTAGTATTGATTGTAAACAGCATTTATGTACAAGAGAAAATAATCCAATATGACCCGGTGCTGGTGTCAGGTTACCAACGGGCAGTGTTTGGAATTGTGTACAAGTTTTATGAACTATTGATAACGTCGTTCACTTTTATTACCGTACAGAATTGGGAGAAACATACATTAAGAATAATGTTTAAGTGGAAACCCTGTGCACTTTCCTTTGGGCGTTCAAAGTAATAATGATAGCAGTGTTTGGCACAGCTTCTAAATCTTTGGAAGTTACCAACAATCAACCGATCTCTATTACTGTGAGTGGGCAATTGATGCTGATGAACGCTTGGGCCGGGATTTCATTCACAGTGCAATGACGCTGTCCAATCAGTTTCAATTGACCATAGCAGATTGAACGTATTTTGAGAGTGCTACAGTTGCCATGGCTTTAATAATCTTGACGTCAGCATGCCGTTAGTATGCATTGTTTCCTGAAATAGCTTTCACCTCTAGTATGTGTGCTTATGCATGGCAAGCCTGTGTTTACACATTTTAGATTGCACTTGCACATAATACGTATAATGTACTGTGCAAAAGTGCCATAGCCAGAGAAGAGTGGGTGACCAAACTATACATTTACTGTCTATGTTTTTGGCAACGCAGACAACAATATGAAAGGTTACTGTAGTGCAGAATTGCAAAACTCATTTTGGTGGATAAACTCAGACGCAGAAAATCAGAGGACCCAGGCCACAATACTCAGGCAGTGAAGCTCACGAAAGCTAATTAGAAGGTGTGACAAGAAGGACACTGAGGAGAGTGATGAACAAGTGGCAAGAAGCATCTAGGAATTAAGAGATGATGAGGGTGTACATTAGCAATGACCACAATGAGAACCAGGAAAGCACGTTCTGTGAATTTGGATGCCCTGGCTCTAAAGAAATGAAGATGCTGTGAAAAGTGAAGCAATGGAAACTGGGGGTTGCAGTTCTGTAACTCTGCCACAGTGTATACACTAAGAGGCCTGGCAATGGCTGGCCTGGGGGCAAGTACAATTCACATTACTTTGCTTTTGTGCAACTTATCTTTCAGTTATTTTGTGTTTCTTAGAGACCTCGGCCCAAGGAATCTCACCCACGTTTCAAAAGTAGTAACATTATTCCATCAGGATAATATGATTTGGTGAAATGGGAACATTTGAATTTGAGGCCAGGTTTGCTGGTGTCCTCATTTGCAATTTGAAAGCAGGCTACACACTCCCCCATTCCATCCCCTCTTTTGTTTGAAATCAATGTTAAGAGTTGGACATGCTAAATATTCTATTGGTCAAGTCGAGCCAGAGCTAAGCCATGGGGGCCAGGCTCTGCTCTAAGAGACAAACACAAGCCAGAATGGCAAAAGACCCATACCCGGCATCCTGCTTCCCCACTGCATAACACAAACCCCATACCATGCACTCTGTCAACCACTCATCCCACTACAAATAGACCCTCTATTGGAATCTTGCCTTCCCACAACACAAAACCTACACCTGGCATCCCGCCTACCCATCAGTAGTCATTATATAAATGGTTAATATTGTCATTACTCATAGGGAAACACTATACACTATAAACCCATATGAGTGAGATGTTCACGAACAGGAAATGCGAGTCAAAATCACTACTGGGTGATTATAATTTTGATAGTTCAAGAAAGTAAGGTACACAGGCAGAGTGAGGCGACATTATTTGCTCAGCATCACAATGTTTGAAGCGTTAAATGTGGGGGTTGTGCCCTGTTTTCCGAATTTAACAGCTTACAATTTAGACTTCAGATGGGACTTTTTCTTCTCCTATTCCATCTTCAGTTTTAGAGCTAACTATTTGCTTACTACAAAGTTTCTATCCAAGTGCTAAACAAGCACATTTTTCAATAAATTAGACTTTCACACTGTTCAATTAACCCTATTTTAAAACACCAAGTGACATGATACAGCACCCATGATAAATCACCCTGCCAGGATAGACAGAAAACTCTAATAGAAATACTAATTAAAAGAGAAAGCATGCATCACTACATCGAAATAGAAAAGAGCTGAGCTGGCCCCAAAATTGGATGCAGTGGCCCTACCAGTTAGGCAGAGATCTCAGCTGATCGATTTTTCCACATTTGTAACTCTGTCTCCTTTACCCTATTTTCCTTGCCATCACCCTACATTGTCCTTCCTTGCACGTTGTCCTCAATGAGTTTCACCCCACTTCCCTTAAAATTAACTTTCAGACATCCATTCTCCATTTACTTTATCCCTTAACTCAGTCCCACCACCCCACCCACGCACCTTCATCCATTACTCCATTGGGCATTATGACAAAGTCAGGAACACAATGCTGTCAGGAGAGGAAAGGAACCCCTCTGTAACTGGGGCAGGAAACTTACCAGGGTCTTTACCAGAGACAGCCCTGCCCCGGAGGAGGTGTGTGGCAGTTGGGAGAGTTTCTGCCCCCCCCTGTTTCTTCCATCCATTTTGCATGTATCAGGTACCACTATCTGTCACCAAATGCCTGATGTACCCCATTCTGGCCAGAGATCTGTTTCTGTTCCTACAGTACTACTTGTACCAGAATGCTATGCAGAATAGGGGACTCACTATGTGCTAGGGAAGTCACCTGCCAGCTCTGCAGAAGAATGAAGATCCCTCACGCCAGTCCAGCGATGCTGCATCTCCATATTAGGAGCAAACATCCAGAAACCCACATCAATGAGACTGCATTATGCAAGAAAATGGGGCTGGATAGTAAAGGGAGGAAGGGTCAATTTGCCCCCTGTGTACATTCGGCACAAAAGAGACTTAGTACTCAAGCAATAGTGGGGAGACATCCTCCTTGCCCTTCCCTGGTTATAGTGGAAGCAGGGCTACTGCAAGACCCATTAGGACTCCATTTTGTGCATAACACAACTCACTTTTTGGATTAGGCTGCATAGCGAGCCCTGCAAAGCCTCCTCTCCCCGTTTGTAGCACCGCATACCGTGCACACAGATAGCCCCCAACTCCTCCTCCTGTGTCTGAGCTACCCAAGCTACTTTCTCATGGATGCGCTGGCGTGAAACGTTACAAACAGAAACTGTATTCTTTTTTTCCTTCCTCTGAGCTCATTGCCCTGTGTGTGACCAGGGATGATTTTCAATTGTGGCCCATTCGTCTCCACAAACCTGCTCTTGCTCCTCTCACCCCCACCTTTGGAAGTTATTGCAGGTCCAACCTTTTTCCCCTCCATGTTTGTTTGTTTGTTTTAATATTTGTAATGCGCGCCAAACCCGAAGGTATCAGGGCGCAATAAGCATCAAGTGGTTTATTCAGCTTAGGTTACATTGCTGTACAGGTGCATGCATTTATACAATAAGTAGTAGGTAAGACAGTGGAACAGGCAATTTGTACAGAGTAAGGTAGGAAGCAGGTAGGTTGCAAAGTTGCATAGATACACAGTGGTCAATATACATGGTATGTACAAGTGGAAAAGGGCTTACAGCGTATAGAGGTCAGTGGTCGTTTTCCTTGATCAAATGGATGAGGTTGGACCTAAAGCGGAGGAAGGGTGAATCTTCCCTCAGTGGTGGGGGGAGGGAGTTCCAATATTGGGCAGCTTTGACCGGAAAACTGCTTCCGCCAGTCTTGTGCGTTTAAATCTGGGCACCGTTAGGAGGTTGGCGTTGACATTTGTGTGTCATGGAGGCTGTTTTCAGGAGGATTTTATATTTTGTGAAGAGCCAGTTATTGGCTCTTCTAATGTCAGAAATGTGGGCATTCTTGGGAACGCTTAGGGCTGCTCTCAAGGCATTGTTTTGTAAAATCTGGATCTTGTTAGTAATGTATTTGTTACTCCCTAAATATAGGGTATTGCAATAGTCCAGTTTAGACAAAACAAGGGCTCTAGCTAAGGTGATGCAGTTGTTGGAAGAAAGGCAAGGTTTGGCTGCTCTGATTAGTTTACTAGTGTAAGCAGTTGATAAAGCCATGGAGTTGACTTGTTTTTTAAAGGTCAACGTGGAGTCTAGGTAGAATCCAAGAATTTTGTCTTCCTTGGCTACTGTGATGTTGTTGTCATCTATTCTGAAACTGGAGTAGTTATGGCCTAGTTTATTAAGGTTTGCAGGGGTGCCGCGGATGAGACGTTCCGTTTTGCCATCATTCAGGCATAGACCGTGAGAGGCCATCCATGCCTGGATGATGAGGTACACTCTTTTCACAATTATCAATTATACAATCAGAGCTATTGGATCAGGAGGCACGTCGGCCTCCAACCAATCCAGTCCCTCTCCAGACGGGACCCAATAGGAGGCAGCCTTTCAGACAAACTCCCTCTCCTTAGGTCTCTCATTCTGTAACTTGCAAGCACACGCATTCGAGTGTCTTGCAGTGCCGGACGGAGCTAGCAACTTGTGAGCCGGCAGCCAGCAGCCACTCGTGGTAAGGAGTACTTGCTTCCCACTTTAAGACCGACATTAGCCTCGCACCAATTCCTGTTTATTTCCACCACAATCCTTTGTTGTATGCCGCGGATTTCGGGCAGCACCATTTATTTACGCCGCCATTTGCCTTTTTCTTTTTTTCAGAGACAGCACTTATCGCTCTCTCAATTTCCCCTTTGAAGGCAAGAGGTTGTCTGCCCTTCGCAGCCAGTACCACAGTTAATTCTTAGCTGGATCCATCTTCACCCTCCAAGGTAGGTGCATGCTAATTTCCACTGGCATACGAAGCACCTACGTGCTTTAAATTTTCAAAATCATGCATATTTCTACACATTTGATTATTTTTAGGTCAACCCTTGATGTTAACCACAGGCCCTAGGACTCATGCCAGGCGCACCGCAGAACGCTACATTAGGAACACATCCCTTCCAGCGTTACCTACAAGCATTTTTCTACAGGTAGCTTTTTAATCACTTTTTAATAGCACACCATTTTCAGCATTTATTGTGTACCCTTTTCTCTGAAACTTTTTTCATTCAACTTTTTAGAGAGCGTGTTTTTCTCCAATGTGACCCCTTCTCTGATGATGTAGACCTGCCGTGGGTCACCCTGCTTCCACTCACCCAGACGCTCTGCACCGGGTTCTCCGGCCAACTACGCGCCTGGTTATCTCTACTCACCCACAGTTAATTTACTTGGTAAATTCTTGTGCCTTTAGGCATTTGACTTTCTCTTTAAGCAATCTGGGTAGTTGAACAGAAAGGGATCATCTCTTTCATATCATTTACTTTGTTTATGTCTGCTTCCCCACAGGGTCAATTTGTTGTGTGGTATTTCGCCCTGAGGAAGGCAACTTTAACTACGTCATGGAACTATTGGCCAGACAGGTGGCACTTTTGCCGAAACGTGGTTTATTGATGTCAATTTAAATGTACTGTTTATGTCACTAATTTTTGACAAGCACACGTATGCAGACCTGTCAACAAACCGTAGGACATAGAACAATTCCAATTCTGTCAATTCTTTGAAAATAACTTGTGCAATGGCTAAAAACAAGCCATAAATAGGAATGTTGGCTTAGGTTTAGGTCACCATTCAGCATTGGCAGTCTGTTGTCCAGTTTCTTTTAGTATTTTCTTTTGGTTTATTCTCTTTAAAAGTTTGAAGAAAAACTTATACTTGGGTTCTTGTTTTTTCGACTATTAACCTTCTAACGATCAAACAAATGCATTTACATGTTTGTCACATTGCTTTATGTTCAGTTGTTCATGTATTATTTACATACCTTTCTTTTATAAATAAATATTTTTTACTGTTTTTCAAACATGAGACTACCCTGATTGCTTTCAGAGTTTGCTACAGCCTAAAATTTGAGTGATACCCTTGTGGTGCACCCTGTCAAATAACTTGTTACTTGAACTAATTGTTAATTGAATCTATAGCAGTATGGACCCTATTGTTTTAGTATAGTTCTCAGTCCCTCTCCTTACTGCTTACGGGACAATTCCCCCCTTTTCTCTGTGCTAGTATATGCCAGCAACCGGTTTGCTTGGGGAATTCCAGTTACAGCCCTTTTAAATTAGGAGTTCTGAGGACACACTTTCATTGTGTTCCTTTCAGTTGTTGGATTTTTTTTCCTTCAGTTTCAGACTGTGGAGGGTGACCTCCGAGTGTCCCCTCACGGTTGCTGCATCCCTAGCGGGGGTTCATTGGACAAAACACGGAATGGTAGAAACACAAACCTTCAGCTATTCACTCGAACAAACCGCAGAAATCATTAAAGGCCCATCAATATTTGATCAATCAGCATCTAATGCTGGTGTGGCCCAATAAACATGTTGTGATGACCTGTTGAAACTCAAAAAGAAAGATTTTAGGACAGAATTCCATGGACACTTTCTCCATGAATACCTCAGAGCAGATACCATCCCTGCAGGCTTAATTGTTCGCAATGAACCCTGTCTCTTTCTAACTGACAAAGAGTATACTACCACTTTTACTCACATTGCCATTAAATTTAGTAGGAACCTGATGGTCCTTACGATTACAACTGCTTAGAGATTTAGTGCCGAAATACAGAAGGAATTAGAAAAGGAAGAAAAACTCTTCTTAGAAAACACAGCCATTTCTAATGCTCATGAACAGCTTCAAAAAACCAACAAAACTTTTGAAGACTTCAAGTCAACCACTATAAGCAAAAAGACTAAGAAGCTACATTTTGACATTCAGGAAGTTAAATTGGACAAAATCTTCCCTTACACCACTGACGAATATATTGATGCCGCCAAAAAACAGGCTACATCCCAACCTAGGAACAAAGGAAGACGCCGCTGGGTATCTTTCTCAAACTCGAGCAGATGATCAAGCCAGGCAAAATCGGCAACAACAACAAGCTTTTGGAAATGTTTTACCTCCCCAACCTTTTTTAGGCAGAGGATGGCCAGAAGGCCCATTTTGGGGACAACAATGGTTTCCTCCATACCAATCGCCACGCCGCCAATTTCGGGGACGGCACTGCCCGAACAAATAACTGATCATCAAAAAGACATGCCATTTTTTTATTTAGCCAAAATCGAATTAACAGAGAAGGAATCCAAATTTTTAACCACTAGTCAAAATCGCATACCGACTATGTATGCACCCCCTGAGATACATAAAAACTTGGAAAAACCTCCAGGGAGACCAATTGTCTCCGGTTGCGGGTCTATATTAGAACCCCTGTGTAAATTAATCGATATTTTTTTTAAACCGATCAGTGTTAAAACATAAACTTATCTTAGGGACACTACCCATACCATTACAACTTTTGAGAACCTTGACTTTGACCGATCAACTCAGATACTGGTTACAATGGACATTCGATCCCTATATACCAGTATACCTCAAGAACAAGCAATTGATTGCATGCGAGAACTCCTCCTGGAGTATGACACTCAGGATCGGGTCCCGCACAACTTCCTCCTGGAACTCATGACCATAGCACTCAACAGAAACTATTTTGAATTCAATGGTCAATTCTATTTGCAGACGAGAGGCACGGCAATGGGGGCTGCATTTGCGCCCAGCTAAGCGATACTTTTTATGTTCAAATTTGAAATACAACACATTCTATCTCATAGCAACCCTTTTTGTCACCACATAACAAAGTGGAAAAGGTACATCCTCATCTGGACTGGATTTAAACCTGATTTGGTACTTTTTCTAAACTGGTTGAACAATGTGGATACCAACATTAAATTTACAATGGAATTCAGCACCACACAAATTGCATTTCTAGACCTGGTCA
This sequence comes from Ambystoma mexicanum, assembly GCF_040938575.1. Classification (NCBI taxonomy): domain Eukaryota; kingdom Metazoa; phylum Chordata; class Amphibia; order Caudata; family Ambystomatidae; genus Ambystoma; species Ambystoma mexicanum. Next base: position 569,783,484 of record NC_090933.1, on the reverse strand, counting down.
TCAAAGAGGAATCAGGGAAATTGATATGTTCTCTGTATTGCAAAACCGCTGCCCGCAACACTTTGTTACATTACTCTAGCATTCACCCACGTCATCTTCGTGACAACCTACCATACGGACAGTTTCTCCATATACGGAGGAACTGTTCTAATTTAAATGATTTCTATGAACAATCTGAAAATTTGAGCACTCGCTTAATTGAGAGAGGCTATCCCAAAGGACTGATCAATAAAGCTATAAAAAGGGCACGCTTTAGAGACAGGGACATACTGCTTGCCCCCAAACCCAATCTTGATACCTAATCTGGTACTGACAGCACTAAGATGACGTGCGTCATAAACCATGGGCCACAAACCTTTGCAATCAAATAAATGATCTCCAAATATTGCCCAATTGTCAAACTCAGCCTGCCCGCCGCACCATTACCAAGGTTTGCATTGAAAAGGGCCAAAAACATCTGTGACAAACTTGTTCACTCCAATTTCAAGAAGGATCCTCCTAGACTAGACCTTTGGGACCTCAGAACAACTACTGGCCATTTCCCGTACGGATCCTGTTCTGTTTGCCAGTTCACTAAAAAACTCAGGGAGTTCAAAATTGGGCCAAAAACTTGGACCCTATCATCTATGACAAACTGTAAACCCAAACAAGCAGTGTACTGCATTCAATGTCATTGTGGGCTCCGATATGTTGGACAAACTTCTCGACCAGTTCTCATTAGGATTTCTTAGCATCGTTCAAGAATCCGGTGTTGGACAGAATCCGCACCTCTTGTAAGTCATTACATTGAACTACAACATTCTGCCAATGACATTCTTTGGTGGATTCTAGGCGTAGTCAAAAATACTCCCAATGTGTCCTGCTGTCTTCTTCAGAAGGAGGCACGTTGGATTTACCGTTTATCCACTCATACTAACGGTCTGAATGAGGATTTCTTCCCATATTCTGAGCATCTTTTTCTGCTCCTCATCTCAACTTTTCTCTTCCTCCTGATTTGGGCCTTTAGTCTCTCTGCAGTTTCTATTATTATCAAATTAAACAAGTGTAGACTGGGAATTCACTGTCAGCCAGCTGACTTTTAAATTGTGCCATCCGCATCCATGTGCGTTCATTTGCACTTCCCTCTTGAGCTTGCTAATTGTTAAGTGAACGCTGTCCAGTCCTTTCATCCTTTTGAGTTTCCTTTCATTTTGCATGTGCTCTGTGCCCCATTTGCTCACCTGCCTTTTGTTTGTGCGAAATGCACTATATTTTTTTGTGTGAAGTGCACTTTTTCATTCATTTTCATTCAGCATTTCATGATTCACATCATTTGGCATTTCATGTTTCCCGCCTTGTGGCTGGCTCTACAAGCCTTAGTGTCACTTCTGCAGCCTGGCCACTTGCGTCACCGCCGGCCTCTCCTGAGGCTTGGCGTTTCATTTTTTCACATCGCCGCTCCCGTGTCTGAGGAGCGGCGTTTGAGAAGCTTTCCAGGGGCTGGGCTGCCCATTATCCAATCAGAGCTATTGGATCAGGAGGCACGTCGGTCTCCAACCAATCCAGTCCCTCTCCAGACAGGACCCAATAGGAGACGGCCTTTCAGACCAACTCCCTCTCCTTAGGTCTCTCATTCTGTAACTTGCAAGCACAGGCATTCGAGCGTCTTGCAGTGCCGGATGGAGCTAGCAACTTGTGAGCCGGCAGCGGTAGCCACTCGTGGTAAGGAGTACTTGCTTCCCACTTTAAGACCGACATTAGCCATGCACCAATTCCTGTTTATTTCCGGCACAATCCTTTGTTGTATGCCGTGGAATTCGGGCAGCACCATTTATTTACGCCGCCATTTGCCTTTTTCTTTTTCTTTTTTTCAGAGACAGCACTTATCATCTCTCTCACTTTCCCCTTTGAAGGCAAGAGGTTGTCTGCCCTTCGCAGCCAGCACCACAGCTAATTCTTAGCTGGATCCATCTTCACACTCCAAGGTAGGCGCATGCTAATTTCCACTGGGATACGAAGCACCGATATGCTTTCAAATTTTCGAAATCATGCATATTTCTACACATTTGATTATTTTTTGGTCAACCCTTGATGTTAACCACGGGCGCTAGGACTCATCCCAGGCGCAACGCAGAACGTTACATAAGGAACACATCCCTTCCAGCGTTACCTACAAGCATTTTTTGACAGGTAGCTTTTTAATCACTTTTTAATAGCACACCATTTTCAGCATTTATTGTTTACCCTTTTCTCTGAAACTTTTTTCATTCAACTTTTTAGAGAGCGTGTTTTTCTCCAATGTGATCCCTTCTCTGATGATGTAGACCTGCCGTGGGTCACCCACCCAGACGCTCTGCACCGGGTTCTCCGGCCAACTACGCGCCTGGTTATCTCTACTCACCCACAGTTAATTTACTTGGTAAATTCTTGTGCCTTTTAATGATGTCAATTTAAATTTACTGTTTATGTCACTAATTTTTGACACGCACACGTAGGCAGAGCTGTTAACAAACCGTAGGACATAGAACAATTCCAATTCTGTCAATTCTTTGAAAATAACTTGTGCAGTGGCTAAAAACAAGCCATAAATAGGAATGTTGGCTTAGGTTTAGGTCACCATTCAGCATTGGCAGTCTGTTGTCCAGTTTCTTGTAGTATTTTCTTTTGGTTTATTCTGTTTAAAAGTTTGAAGAAAAACTTATATTTGGGTTCTTGTTTTTTCGACTATTAACCTTCTAACTATCAAACAAATGCATTTACATGTTTGTCACATTGCTTTATGTTCAGTTGTTCATGTATTATTTACATACCTTTTTTTTTTTGCTAAATAAATATTTTTTACTGTTTTTCAAACATGAGACTACCCTGATTGCTTTCAGAGTTTGCTACAGCCTAAAATTTGAGTGATACCCTTGTGGTGCACCCTGTCAAATAACTTGTTACTTGAACTAATTGTTAATTGAATCTATAGCAGTATGGACCCTATTGTTTTAGTATAGTTCTCAGTCCCTCTCCTTACTGCTTACGGGACAATTCCCCCCTTTTCTCTGTGCTAGTATATGCCAGCAACCGGTTTGCTTGGGGAATTCCAGTTACAGCCCTTTTAAATTAGGAGTTCTGAGGACACACTTTCATTGTGTTCCTTTCAGTTGTTGGATTTTTTTTCCTTCAGTTTCAGACTGTGGAGGGTGACCTCCGAGTGTCCCCTCACGGTTGCTGCATCCCTAGCGGGGGTTCATTGGACAAAACACGGAATGGTAGAAACACAAACCTTCAGCTATTCACTCGAACAAACCGCAGAAATCATTAAAGGCCCATCAATATTTGATCAATCAGCATCTAATGCTGGTGTGGCCCAATAAACATGTTGTGATGACCTGTTGAAACTCAAAAAGAAAGATTTTAGGACAGAATTCCATGGACACTTTCTCCATGAATACCTCAGAGCAGATACCATCCCTGCAGGCTTAATTGTTCGCAATGAACCCTGTCTCTTTCTAACTGACAAAGAGTATACTACCACTTTTACTCACATTGCCATTAAATTTAGTAGGAACCTGATGGTCCTTACGATTACAACTGCTTAGAGATTTAGTGCCGAAATACAGAAGGAATTAGAAAAGGAAGAAAAACTCTTCTTAGAAAACACAGCCATTTCTAATGCTCATGAACAGCTTCAAAAAACCAACAAAACTTTTGAAGACTTCAAGTCAACCACTATAAGCAAAAAGACTAAGAAGCTACATTTTGACATTCAGGAAGTTAAATTGGACAAAATCTTCCCTTACACCACTGACGAATATATTGATGCCGCCAAAAAACAGGCTACATCCCAACCTAGGAACAAAGGAAGACGCCGCTGGGTATCTTTCTCAAACTCGAGCAGATGATCAAGCCAGGCAAAATCGGCAACAACAACAAGCTTTTGGAAATGTTTTACCTCCCCAACCTTTTTTAGGCAGAGGATGGCCAGAAGGCCCATTTTGGGGACAACAATGGTTTCCTCCATACCAATCGCCACGCCGCCAATTTCGGGGACGGCACTGCCCGAACAAATAACTGATCATCAAAAAGACATGCCATTTTTTTATTTAGCCAAAATCGAATTAACAGAGAAGGAATCCAAATTTTTAACCACTAGTCAAAATCGCATACCGACTATGTATGCACCCCCTGAGATACATAAAAACTTGGAAAAACCTCCAGGGAGACCAATTGTCTCCGGTTGCGGGTCTATATTAGAACCCCTGTGTAAATTAATCGATATTTTTTTTAAACCGATCAGTGTTAAAACATAAACTTATCTTAGGGACACTACCCATACCATTACAACTTTTGAGAACCTTGACTTTGACCGATCAACTCAGATACTGGTTACAATGGACATTCGATCCCTATATACCAGTATACCTCAAGAACAAGCAATTGATTGCATGCGAGAACTCCTCCTGGAGTATGACACTCAGGATCGGGTCCCGCACAACTTCCTCCTGGAACTCATGACCATAGCACTCAACAGAAACTATTTTGAATTCAATGGTCAATTCTATTTGCAGACGAGAGGCACGGCAATGGGGGCTGCATTTGCGCCCAGCTAAGCGATACTTTTTATGTTCAAATTTGAAATACAACACATTCTATCTCATAGCAACCCTTTTTGTCACCACATAACAAAGTGGAAAAGGTACATCCTCATCTGGACTGGATTTAAACCTGATTTGGTACTTTTTCTAAACTGGTTGAACAATGTGGATACCAACATTAAATTTACAATGGAATTCAGCACCACACAAATTGCATTTCTAGACCTGGTCATCAAAGAGGAATCAGGGAAATTGATATGTTCTCTGTATTGCAAAACCGCTGCCCGCAACACTTTGTTACATTACTCTAGCATTCACCCACGTCATCTTCGTGACAACCTACCATACGGACAGTTTCTCCATATACGGAGGAACTGTTCTAATTTAAATGATTTCTATGAACAATCTGAAAATTTGAGCACTCGCTTAATTGAGAGAGGCTATCCCAAAGGACTGATCAATAAAGCTATAAAAAGGGCACGCTTTAGAGACAGGGACATACTGCTTGCCCCCAAACCCAATCTTGATACCTAATCTGGTACTGACAGCACTAAGATGACGTGCGTCATAAACCATGGGCCACAAACCTTTGCAATCAAATAAATGATCTCCAAATATTGCCCAATTGTCAAACTCAGCCTGCCCGCCGCACCATTACCAAGGTTTGCATTGAAAAGGGCCAAAAACATCTGTGACAAACTTGTTCACTCCAATTTCAAGAAGGATCCTCCTAGACTAGACCTTTGGGACCTCAGAACAACTACTGGCCATTTCCCGTACGGATCCTGTTCTGTTTGCCAGTTCACTAAAAAACTCAGGGAGTTCAAAATTGGGCCAAAAACTTGGACCCTATCATCTATGACAAACTGTAAACCCAAACAAGCAGTGTACTGCATTCAATGTCATTGTGGGCTCCGATATGTTGGACAAACTTCTCGACCAGTTCTCATTAGGATTTCTTAGCATCGTTCAAGAATCCGGTGTTGGACAGAATCCGCACCTCTTGTAAGTCATTACATTGAACTACAACATTCTGCCAATGACATTCTTTGGTGGATTCTAGGCGTAGTCAAAAATACTCCCAATGTGTCCTGCTGTCTTCTTCAGAAGGAGGCACGTTGGATTTACCGTTTATCCACTCATACTAACGGTCTGAATGAGGATTTCTTCCCATATTCTGAGCATCTTTTTCTGCTCCTCATCTCAACTTTTCTCTTCCTCCTGATTTGGGCCTTTAGTCTCTCTGCAGTTTCTATTATTATCAAATTAAACAAGTGTAGACTGGGAATTCACTGTCAGCCAGCTGACTTTTAAATTGTGCCATCCGCATCCATGTGCGTTCATTTGCACTTCCCTCTTGAGCTTGCTAATTGTTAAGTGAACGCTGTCCAGTCCTTTCATCCTTTTGAGTTTCCTTTCATTTTGCATGTGCTCTGTGCCCCATTTGCTCACCTGCCTTTTGTTTGTGCGAAATGCACTATATTTTTTTGTGTGAAGTGCACTTTTTCATTCATTTTCATTCAGCATTTCATGATTCACATCATTTGGCATTTCATGTTTCCCGCCTTGTGGCTGGCTCTACAAGCCTTAGTGTCACTTCTGCAGCCTGGCCACTTGCGTCACCGCCGGCCTCTCCTGAGGCTTGGCGTTTCATTTTTTCACATCGCCGCTCCCGTGTCTGAGGAGCGGCGTTTGAGAAGCTTTCCAGGGGCTGGGCTGCCCATTATCCAATCAGAGCTATTGGATCAGGAGGCACGTCGGTCTCCAACCAATCCAGTCCCTCTCCAGACAGGACCCAATAGGAGACGGCCTTTCAGACCAACTCCCTCTCCTTAGGTCTCTCATTCTGTAACTTGCAAGCACAGGCATTCGAGCGTCTTGCAGTGCCGGATGGAGCTAGCAACTTGTGAGCCGGCAGCGGTAGCCACTCGTGGTAAGGAGTACTTGCTTCCCACTTTAAGACCGACATTAGCCATGCACCAATTCCTGTTTATTTCCGGCACAATCCTTTGTTGTATGCCGTGGAATTCGGGCAGCACCATTTATTTACGCCGCCATTTGCCTTTTTCTTTTTCTTTTTTTCAGAGACAGCACTTATCATCTCTCTCACTTTCCCCTTTGAAGGCAAGAGGTTGTCTGCCCTTCGCAGCCAGCACCACAGCTAATTCTTAGCTGGATCCATCTTCACACTCCAAGGTAGGCGCATGCTAATTTCCACTGGGATACGAAGCACCGATATGCTTTCAAATTTTCGAAATCATGCATATTTCTACACATTTGATTATTTTTTGGTCAACCCTTGATGTTAACCACGGGCGCTAGGACTCATCCCAGGCGCAACGCAGAACGTTACATAAGGAACACATCCCTTCCAGCGTTACCTACAAGCATTTTTTGACAGGTAGCTTTTTAATCACTTTTTAATAGCACACCATTTTCAGCATTTATTGTTTACCCTTTTCTCTGAAACTTTTTTCATTCAACTTTTTAGAGAGCGTGTTTTTCTCCAATGTGATCCCTTCTCTGATGATGTAGACCTGCCGTGGGTCACCCACCCAGACGCTCTGCACCGGGTTCTCCGGCCAACTACGCGCCTGGTTATCTCTACTCACCCACAGTTAATTTACTTGGTAAATTCTTGTGCCTTTTAATGATGTCAATTTAAATTTACTGTTTATGTCACTAATTTTTGACACGCACACGTAGGCAGAGCTGTTAACAAACCGTAGGACATAGAACAATTCCAATTCTGTCAATTCTTTGAAAATAACTTGTGCAGTGGCTAAAAACAAGCCATAAATAGGAATGTTGGCTTAGGTTTAGGTCACCATTCAGCATTGGCAGTCTGTTGTCCAGTTTCTTGTAGTATTTTCTTTTGGTTTATTCTGTTTAAAAGTTTGAAGAAAAACTTATATTTGGGTTCTTGTTTTTTCGACTATTAACCTTCTAACTATCAAACAAATGCATTTACATGTTTGTCACATTGCTTTATGTTCAGTTGTTCATGTATTATTTACATACCTTTTTTTTTTTGCTAAATAAATATTTTTTACTGTTTTTCAAACATGAGACTACCCTGATTGCTTTCAGAGTTTGCTACAGCCTAAAATTTGAGTGATACCCTTGTGGTGCACCCTGTCAAATAACTTGTTACTTGAACTAATTGTTAATTGAATCTATAGCAGTATGGACCCTATTGTTTTAGTATAGTTCTCAGTCCCTCTCCTTACTGCTTACGGGACAATTCCCCCCTTTTCTCTGTGCTAGTATATGCCAGCAACCGGTTTGCTTGGGGAATTCCAGTTACAGCCCTTTTAAATTAGGAGTTCTGAGGACACACTTTCATTGTGTTCCTTTCAGTTGTTGGATTTTTTTTCCTTCAGTTTCAGACTGTGGAGGGTGACCTCCGAGTGTCCCCTCACGGTTGCTGCATCCCTAGCGGGGGTTCATTGGACAAAACACGGAATGGTAGAAACACAAACCTTCAGCTATTCACTCGAACAAACCGCAGAAATCATTAAAGGCCCATCAATATTTGATCAATCAGCATCTAATGCTGGTGTGGCCCAATAAACATGTTGTGATGACCTGTTGAAACTCAAAAAGAAAGATTTTAGGACAGAATTCCATGGACACTTTCTCCATGAATACCTCAGAGCAGATACCATCCCTGCAGGCTTAATTGTTCGCAATGAACCCTGTCTCTTTCTAACTGACAAAGAGTATACTACCACTTTTACTCACATTGCCATTAAATTTAGTAGGAACCTGATGGTCCTTACGATTACAACTGCTTAGAGATTTAGTGCCGAAATACAGAAGGAATTAGAAAAGGAAGAAAAACTCTTCTTAGAAAACACAGCCATTTCTAATGCTCATGAACAGCTTCAAAAAACCAACAAAACTTTTGAAGACTTCAAGTCAACCACTATAAGCAAAAAGACTAAGAAGCTACATTTTGACATTCAGGAAGTTAAATTGGACAAAATCTTCCCTTACACCACTGACGAATATATTGATGCCGCCAAAAAACAGGCTACATCCCAACCTAGGAACAAAGGAAGACGCCGCTGGGTATCTTTCTCAAACTCGAGCAGATGATCAAGCCAGGCAAAATCGGCAACAACAACAAGCTTTTGGAAATGTTTTACCTCCCCAACCTTTTTTAGGCAGAGGATGGCCAGAAGGCCCATTTTGGGGACAACAATGGTTTCCTCCATACCAATCGCCACGCCGCCAATTTCGGGGACGGCACTGCCCGAACAAATAACTGATCATCAAAAAGACATGCCATTTTTTTATTTAGCCAAAATCGAATTAACAGAGAAGGAATCCAAATTTTTAACCACTAGTCAAAATCGCATACCGACTATGTATGCACCCCCTGAGATACATAAAAACTTGGAAAAACCTCCAGGGAGACCAATTGTCTCCGGTTGCGGGTCTATATTAGAACCCCTGTGTAAATTAATCGATATTTTTTTTAAACCGATCAGTGTTAAAACATAAACTTATCTTAGGGACACTACCCATACCATTACAACTTTTGAGAACCTTGACTTTGACCGATCAACTCAGATACTGGTTACAATGGACATTCGATCCCTATATACCAGTATACCTCAAGAACAAGCAATTGATTGCATGCGAGAACTCCTCCTGGAGTATGACACTCAGGATCGGGTCCCGCACAACTTCCTCCTGGAACTCATGACCATAGCACTCAACAGAAACTATTTTGAATTCAATGGTCAATTCTATTTGCAGACGAGAGGCACGGCAATGGGGGCTGCATTTGCGCCCAGCTAAGCGATACTTTTTATGTTCAAATTTGAAATACAACACATTCTATCTCATAGCAACCCTTTTTGTCACCACATAACAAAGTGGAAAAGGTACATCCTCATCTGGACTGGATTTAAACCTGATTTGGTACTTTTTCTAAACTGGTTGAACAATGTGGATACCAACATTAAATTTACAATGGAATTCAGCACCACACAAATTGCATTTCTAGACCTGGTCATCAAAGAGGAATCAGGGAAATTGATATGTTCTCTGTATTGCAAAACCGCTGCCCGCAACACTTTGTTACATTACTCTAGCATTCACCCACGTCATCTTCGTGACAACCTACCATACGGACAGTTTCTCCATATACGGAGGAACTGTTCTAATTTAAATGATTTCTATGAACAATCTGAAAATTTGAGCACTCGCTTAATTGAGAGAGGCTATCCCAAAGGACTGATCAATAAAGCTATAAAAAGGGCACGCTTTAGAGACAGGGACATACTGCTTGCCCCCAAACCCAATCTTGATACCTAATCTGGTACTGACAGCACTAAGATGACGTGCGTCATAAACCATGGGCCACAAACCTTTGCAATCAAATAAATGATCTCCAAATATTGCCCAATTGTCAAACTCAGCCTGCCCGCCGCACCATTACCAAGGTTTGCATTGAAAAGGGCCAAAAACATCTGTGACAAACTTGTTCACTCCAATTTCAAGAAGGATCCTCCTAGACTAGACCTTTGGGACCTCAGAACAACTACTGGCCATTTCCCGTACGGATCCTGTTCTGTTTGCCAGTTCACTAAAAAACTCAGGGAGTTCAAAATTGGGCCAAAAACTTGGACCCTATCATCTATGACAAACTGTAAACCCAAACAAGCAGTGTACTGCATTCAATGTCATTGTGGGCTCCGATATGTTGGACAAACTTCTCGACCAGTTCTCATTAGGATTTCTTAGCATCGTTCAAGAATCCGGTGTTGGACAGAATCCGCACCTCTTGTAAGTCATTACATTGAACTACAACATTCTGCCAATGACATTCTTTGGTGGATTCTAGGCGTAGTCAAAAATACTCCCAATGTGTCCTGCTGTCTTCTTCAGAAGGAGGCACGTTGGATTTACCGTTTATCCACTCATACTAACGGTCTGAATGAGGATTTCTTCCCATATTCTGAGCATCTTTTTCTGCTCCTCATCTCAACTTTTCTCTTCCTCCTGATTTGGGCCTTTAGTCTCTCTGCAGTTTCTATTATTATCAAATTAAACAAGTGTAGACTGGGAATTCACTGTCAGCCAGCTGACTTTTAAATTGTGCCATCCGCATCCATGTGCGTTCATTTGCACTTCCCTCTTGAGCTTGCTAATTGTTAAGTGAACGCTGTCCAGTCCTTTCATCCTTTTGAGTTTCCTTTCATTTTGCATGTGCTCTGTGCCCCATTTGCTCACCTGCCTTTTGTTTGTGCGAAATGCACTATATTTTTTTGTGTGAAGTGCACTTTTTCATTCATTTTCATTCAGCATTTCATGATTCACATCATTTGGCATTTCATGTTTCCCGCCTTGTGGCTGGCTCTACAAGCCTTAGTGTCACTTCTGCAGCCTGGCCACTTGCGTCACCGCCGGCCTCTCCTGAGGCTTGGCGTTTCATTTTTTCACATCGCCGCTCCCGTGTCTGAGGAGCGGCGTTTGAGAAGCTTTCCAGGGGCTGGGCTGCCCATTATCCAATCAGAGCTATTGGATCAGGAGGCACGTCGGTCTCCAACCAATCCAGTCCCTCTCCAGACAGGACCCAATAGGAGACGGCCTTTCAGACCAACTCCCTCTCCTTAGGTCTCTCATTCTGTAACTTGCAAGCACAGGCATTCGAGCGTCTTGCAGTGCCGGATGGAGCTAGCAACTTGTGAGCCGGCAGCGGTAGCCACTCGTGGTAAGGAGTACTTGCTTCCCACTTTAAGACCGACATTAGCCATGCACCAATTCCTGTTTATTTCCGGCACAATCCTTTGTTGTATGCCGTGGAATTCGGGCAGCACCATTTATTTACGCCGCCATTTGCCTTTTTCTTTTTCTTTTTTTCAGAGACAGCACTTATCATCTCTCTCACTTTCCCCTTTGAAGGCAAGAGGTTGTCTGCCCTTCGCAGCCAGCACCACAGCTAATTCTTAGCTGGATCCATCTTCACACTCCAAGGTAGGCGCATGCTAATTTCCACTGGGATACGAAGCACCGATATGCTTTCAAATTTTCGAAATCATGCATATTTCTACACATTTGATTATTTTTTGGTCAACCCTTGATGTTAACCACGGGCGCTAGGACTCATCCCAGGCGCAACGCAGAACGTTACATAAGGAACACATCCCTTCCAGCGTTACCTACAAGCATTTTTTGACAGGTAGCTTTTTAATCACTTTTTAATAGCACACCATTTTCAGCATTTATTGTTTACCCTTTTCTCTGAAACTTTTTTCATTCAACTTTTTAGAGAGCGTGTTTTTCTCCAATGTGATCCCTTCTCTGATGATGTAGACCTGCCGTGGGTCACCCACCCAGACGCTCTGCACCGGGTTCTCCGGCCAACTACGCGCCTGGTTATCTCTACTCACCCACAGTTAATTTACTTGGTAAATTCTTGTGCCTTTTAATGATGTCAATTTAAATTTACTGTTTATGTCACTAATTTTTGACACGCACACGTAGGCAGAGCTGTTAACAAACCGTAGGACATAGAACAATTCCAATTCTGTCAATTCTTTGAAAATAACTTGTGCAGTGGCTAAAAACAAGCCATAAATAGGAATGTTGGCTTAGGTTTAGGTCACCATTCAGCATTGGCAGTCTGTTGTCCAGTTTCTTGTAGTATTTTCTTTTGGTTTATTCTGTTTAAAAGTTTGAAGAAAAACTTATATTTGGGTTCTTGTTTTTTCGACTATTAACCTTCTAACTATCAAACAAATGCATTTACATGTTTGTCACATTGCTTTATGTTCAGTTGTTCATGTATTATTTACATACCTTTTTTTTTTTGCTAAATAAATATTTTTTACTGTTTTTCAAACATGAGACTACCCTGATTGCTTTCAGAGTTTGCTACAGCCTAAAATTTGAGTGATACCCTTGTGGTGCACCCTGTCAAATAACTTGTTACTTGAACTAATTGTTAATTGAATCTATAGCAGTATGGACCCTATTGTTTTAGTATAGTTCTCAGTCCCTCTCCTTACTGCTTACGGGACAATTCCCCCCTTTTCTCTGTGCTAGTATATGCCAGCAACCGGTTTGCTTGGGGAATTCCAGTTACAGCCCTTTTAAATTAGGAGTTCTGAGGACACACTTTCATTGTGTTCCTTTCAGTTGTTGGATTTTTTTTCCTTCAGTTTCAGACTGTGGAGGGTGACCTCCGAGTGTCCCCTCACGGTTGCTGCATCCCTAGCGGGGGTTCATTGGACAAAACACGGAATGGTAGAAACACAAACCTTCAGCTATTCACTCGAACAAACCGCAGAAATCATTAAAGGCCCATCAATATTTGATCAATCAGCATCTAATGCTGGTGTGGCCCAATAAACATGTTGTGATGACCTGTTGAAACTCAAAAAGAAAGATTTTAGGACAGAATTCCATGGACACTTTCTCCATGAATACCTCAGAGCAGATACCATCCCTGCAGGCTTAATTGTTCGCAATGAACCCTGTCTCTTTCTAACTGACAAAGAGTATACTACCACTTTTACTCACATTGCCATTAAATTTAGTAGGAACCTGATGGTCCTTACGATTACAACTGCTTAGAGATTTAGTGCCGAAATACAGAAGGAATTAGAAAAGGAAGAAAAACTCTTCTTAGAAAACACAGCCATTTCTAATGCTCATGAACAGCTTCAAAAAACCAACAAAACTTTTGAAGACTTCAAGTCAACCACTATAAGCAAAAAGACTAAGAAGCTACATTTTGACATTCAGGAAGTTAAATTGGACAAAATCTTCCCTTACACCACTGACGAATATATTGATGCCGCCAAAAAACAGGCTACATCCCAACCTAGGAACAAAGGAAGACGCCGCTGGGTATCTTTCTCAAACTCGAGCAGATGATCAAGCCAGGCAAAATCGGCAACAACAACAAGCTTTTGGAAATGTTTTACCTCCCCAACCTTTTTTAGGCAGAGGATGGCCAGAAGGCCCATTTTGGGGACAACAATGGTTTCCTCCATACCAATCGCCACGCCGCCAATTTCGGGGACGGCACTGCCCGAACAAATAACTGATCATCAAAAAGACATGCCATTTTTTTATTTAGCCAAAATCGAATTAACAGAGAAGGAATCCAAATTTTTAACCACTAGTCAAAATCGCATACCGACTATGTATGCACCCCCTGAGATACATAAAAACTTGGAAAAACCTCCAGGGAGACCAATTGTCTCCGGTTGCGGGTCTATATTAGAACCCCTGTGTAAATTAATCGATATTTTTTTTAAACCGATCAGTGTTAAAACATAAACTTATCTTAGGGACACTACCCATACCATTACAACTTTTGAGAACCTTGACTTTGACCGATCAACTCAGATACTGGTTACAATGGACATTCGATCCCTATATACCAGTATACCTCAAGAACAAGCAATTGATTGCATGCGAGAACTCCTCCTGGAGTATGACACTCAGGATCGGGTCCCGCACAACTTCCTCCTGGAACTCATGACCATAGCACTCAACAGAAACTATTTTGAATTCAATGGTCAATTCTATTTGCAGACGAGAGGCACGGCAATGGGGGCTGCATTTGCGCCCAGCTAAGCGATACTTTTTATGTTCAAATTTGAAATACAACACATTCTATCTCATAGCAACCCTTTTTGTCACCACATAACAAAGTGGAAAAGGTACATCCTCATCTGGACTGGATTTAAACCTGATTTGGTACTTTTTCTAAACTGGTTGAACAATGTGGATACCAACATTAAATTTACAATGGAATTCAGCACCACACAAATTGCATTTCTAGACCTGGTCATCAAAGAGGAATCAGGGAAATTGATATGTTCTCTGTATTGCAAAACCGCTGCCCGCAACACTTTGTTACATTACTCTAGCATTCACCCACGTCATCTTCGTGACAACCTACCATACGGACAGTTTCTCCATATACGGAGGAACTGTTCTAATTTAAATGATTTCTATGAACAATCTGAAAATTTGAGCACTCGCTTAATTGAGAGAGGCTATCCCAAAGGACTGATCAATAAAGCTATAAAAAGGGCACGCTTTAGAGACAGGGACATACTGCTTGCCCCCAAACCCAATCTTGATACCTAATCTGGTACTGACAGCACTAAGATGACGTGCGTCATAAACCATGGGCCACAAACCTTTGCAATCAAATAAATGATCTCCAAATATTGCCCAATTGTCAAACTCAGCCTGCCCGCCGCACCATTACCAAGGTTTGCATTGAAAAGGGCCAAAAACATCTGTGACAAACTTGTTCACTCCAATTTCAAGAAGGATCCTCCTAGACTAGACCTTTGGGACCTCAGAACAACTACTGGCCATTTCCCGTACGGATCCTGTTCTGTTTGCCAGTTCACTAAAAAACTCAGGGAGTTCAAAATTGGGCCAAAAACTTGGACCCTATCATCTATGACAAACTGTAAACCCAAACAAGCAGTGTACTGCATTCAATGTCATTGTGGGCTCCGATATGTTGGACAAACTTCTCGACCAGTTCTCATTAGGATTTCTTAGCATCGTTCAAGAATCCGGTGTTGGACAGAATCCGCACCTCTTGTAAGTCATTACATTGAACTACAACATTCTGCCAATGACATTCTTTGGTGGATTCTAGGCGTAGTCAAAAATACTCCCAATGTGTCCTGCTGTCTTCTTCAGAAGGAGGCACGTTGGATTTACCGTTTATCCACTCATACTAACGGTCTGAATGAGGATTTCTTCCCATATTCTGAGCATCTTTTTCTGCTCCTCATCTCAACTTTTCTCTTCCTCCTGATTTGGGCCTTTAGTCTCTCTGCAGTTTCTATTATTATCAAATTAAACAAGTGTAGACTGGGAATTCACTGTCAGCCAGCTGACTTTTAAATTGTGCCATCCGCATCCATGTGCGTTCATTTGCACTTCCCTCTTGAGCTTGCTAATTGTTAAGTGAACGCTGTCCAGTCCTTTCATCCTTTTGAGTTTCCTTTCATTTTGCATGTGCTCTGTGCCCCATTTGCTCACCTGCCTTTTGTTTGTGCGAAATGCACTATATTTTTTTGTGTGAAGTGCACTTTTTCATTCATTTTCATTCAGCATTTCATGATTCACATCATTTGGCATTTCATGTTTCCCGCCTTGTGGCTGGCTCTACAAGCCTTAGTGTCACTTCTGCAGCCTGGCCACTTGCGTCACCGCCGGCCTCTCCTGAGGCTTGGCGTTTCATTTTTTCACATCGCCGCTCCCGTGTCTGAGGAGCGGCGTTTGAGAAGCTTTCCAGGGGCTGGGCTGCCCATTATCCAATCAGAGCTATTGGATCAGGAGGCACGTCGGTCTCCAACCAATCCAGTCCCTCTCCAGACAGGACCCAATAGGAGACGGCCTTTCAGACCAACTCCCTCTCCTTAGGTCTCTCATTCTGTAACTTGCAAGCACAGGCATTCGAGCGTCTTGCAGTGCCGGATGGAGCTAGCAACTTGTGAGCCGGCAGCGGTAGCCACTCGTGGTAAGGAGTACTTGCTTCCCACTTTAAGACCGACATTAGCCATGCACCAATTCCTGTTTATTTCCGGCACAATCCTTTGTTGTATGCCGTGGAATTCGGGCAGCACCATTTATTTACGCCGCCATTTGCCTTTTTCTTTTTTTCAGAGACAGCACTTATCATCTCTCTCACTTTCCCCTTTGAAGGCAAGAGGTTGTCTGCCCTTCGCAGCCAGCACCACAGCTAATTCTTAGCTGGATCCATCTTCACACTCCAAGGTAGGCGCATGCTAATTTCCACTGGGATACGAAGCACCGATATGCTTTCAAATTTTCGAAATCATGCATATTTCTACACATTTGATTATTTTTTGGTCAACCCTTGATGTTAACCACGGGCGCTAGGACTCATCCCAGGCGCAACGCAGAACGTTACATAAGGAACACATCCCTTCCAGCGTTACCTACAAGCATTTTTTGACAGGTAGCTT
This sequence comes from Ambystoma mexicanum, assembly GCF_040938575.1. Taxonomy (NCBI): domain Eukaryota; kingdom Metazoa; phylum Chordata; class Amphibia; order Caudata; family Ambystomatidae; genus Ambystoma; species Ambystoma mexicanum. The sequence goes on along the minus strand of NC_090933.1, from coordinate 569,766,932 downwards.
TTTAATCACTTTTTAATAGCACACCATTTTCAGCATTTATTGTTTACCCTTTTCTCTGAAACTTTTTTCATTCAACTTTTTAGAGAGCGTGTTTTTCTCCAATGTGATCCCTTCTCTGATGATGTAGACCTGCCGTGGGTCACCCACCCAGACGCTCTGCACCGGGTTCTCCGGCCAACTACGCGCCTGGTTATCTCTACTCACCCACAGTTAATTTACTTGGTAAATTCTTGTGCCTTTTAATGATGTCAATTTAAATTTACTGTTTATGTCACTAATTTTTGACACGCACACGTAGGCAGAGCTGTTAACAAACCGTAGGACATAGAACAATTCCAATTCTGTCAATTCTTTGAAAATAACTTGTGCAGTGGCTAAAAACAAGCCATAAATAGGAATGTTGGCTTAGGTTTAGGTCACCATTCAGCATTGGCAGTCTGTTGTCCAGTTTCTTGTAGTATTTTCTTTTGGTTTATTCTGTTTAAAAGTTTGAAGAAAAACTTATATTTGGGTTCTTGTTTTTTCGACTATTAACCTTCTAACTATCAAACAAATGCATTTACATGTTTGTCACATTGCTTTATGTTCAGTTGTTCATGTATTATTTACATACCTTTTTTTTTTTGCTAAATAAATATTTTTTACTGTTTTTCAAACATGAGACTACCCTGATTGCTTTCAGAGTCTGCTACAGCTTACAATTTGAGTGATACCCTTGTGGTGCACCCTGTCAAATAACTTGTTACTTGAACTAATTGTTAATTGAATCCATAGCAGTATGTATCCTATTTTTTTAGTACAAATCCTTGTTGTAGTCTCCCATCAACGGGATGAGGATCTGGGTATCATTGGCATAGTTAGTGTAGGTGATACCCAGGCCATCTAGATCTTCCAAAAGGGGCTTTGTGAAGATGTTGTACAAGGGGAGAGACACACAGGAACCCTGGGGCACATCGCAGGTGATGGGTATGGGGACAGCGGCTAATGTGGGTGAGAATACGCGCATTGTCCTATTGTCGAGAAAGGATTGGATCCAACCTATCACTTCTTGTGAAAAGTGGGCGGCGGAATCCAGGTGGTTGCAAAGGATTTTGTGGTCTACTAGGTCGAACGCAGCTGAGAGATCAAGTAGGAGCAAAAGAGCTGCCTTCCCATTGTCTCTCAGAGCGTCGATTTAAGCCTTGAGGTCGATTAATGCAGTTTCAGTCCCGTGTTGGGGTCTGAAGCCTGACTGACGTACTCCTAAAAGGTGGTTACATTCCAAATATTGTTGGATTTGCAAGTAAGCCACCTTGTCAAGAATATTAAGCAGGAAAGGGACTGTGGTGATAGGGCAGTAGTTCGTGGGTATGGATGGGTCAAGAGTTTGCTACATCCATGGTTTCTTTGATGTAGCAGAAGTGTGACCCTTCCCCACTGACCACCCTAGAGTGCCCCCAATATAACTGGTTTTATGTCATAATATATCCCGCATTAAACCAACATCTACCAATTCACTCACTCAAGCAATGGGGCGCATTGGCAAATAAATCTTAGATCAAGCCCACTGATAACACACCTAGGGGGCAAGGCCCTCGTACCGCTCACGACTACAAAGGCCTGAGGCCGGAATGTGTAAGTATGTGTCTTCAATTTATAGGTGTCCCCTACATATTATTACATGGATTATATTCTGTATCATTCATTGCATGTAGCTTAGCTGCGACAGAATGGCCTCTTCTCGTTGAACCGACCTGAAATTCACACCATCCAGATGAGCCAAGGTGGCCACGTGCCACTCGAAGTAACAGCCCAGCACCAGCCAATCATGTGGAGCTGGGTCATATACTGCCATACTGTAACTTTCTTGCTCTCCAATACCGACGCAACTTGATGTACCTATAAAGAATCGTCACTAGTGACGATTTATTTATTTATTTATTTATTTGCATTTGTTGAGCGCACAGTAGACCAGAGACATCGTGCTGCTTTTTACAGTGTTGCTTATACTTAGTTACAGATAATTAAAGTCTGCTGTAGTTACATTGGACGATATTATACTTTTGTTACATACATACATAGAAAAACAGGTAATTAGGAGAGCATGGTTAGTTGAAGAGGGCAGTTTTGAGTTTTTTGCGGAAGGAGAAGAGAGATGTTTCCGCTCTGATGTCAGTGGGGAGAGAGTTCCAAAGCTTAGGTGCGATGAAGGGGAAGCCTATACCTCCTGCCTTAGTCCTATTGATGCGAGGTATCATTAGTTGATTGGTGTATTGTAGTCTGGTCGGTCTGGTGTATTGAGTTCTGCATATGGTGTCTGATAGGTATGAGGGTGCTGAGAGGTTGATGCATTTATGCGTGGTAGTGAGAATTTTGAAGGAGATGTGGTCCTTAACTGGGAGCCAGTGAGCTGTCTTCCTGGCTTGTGTGATGTGGTCTCTTTTCGGAATGCTGAGGGCTGCCCCTAAGAGCGTTGTTTTGAGTTGTTTGGAGCCTAGATAGGATTTTTTTTTTAAAGTACCGGCTAGGAGCGCATTACAATAATCTAGTTTGGCTCCTATTTTAGCTCTAGCGATGCAGAGGCAGTTATCCTTAGTTAGAAATGGTTTTATTGCGTTGATGAGTTTAGTATTCAGTGTGGAGGCTGAGACTATGGCGCTAACTTGTTTGTCCATAGATAGGGTAGCGTCTATGTGAAACCCCAGTGTTTTGACTGAAGATAATACAGGGATGACACTGTTACCTGTGTTGAAATTGATCTACAATCGGTTGAGGTTGGAGAGTGTAGATTTCTGGCCTAGAATGAGGATTTTGGTCTTGTCCCCGTTTAGGCAGAGGCCGTTAGTAGCCATCCATGCTTGTATGGTGGCGTAAATTTGCTGTAGGGTAGTGGTGTCTTGATGATATTCTAAAGCATATAATGTACTGTATTCTGTATTCTGTATTCTGTATTGTTGGTCACAGCGCTCTCGAAGCATTCATGCATGCATATACCATATATGCATATACCTTATGAAACTTTGTTCTCCTCACAACCATTCTCCTGGTCTCATTCCCTACTGAGGTGTGTCCTTATTATGTGTCTACAATTGTATTTTGGGGATGAGCACTTTCACTAACTAGGATTTTTAAAATCATCTTGCTGCAGTGGCCCAACCTCAAGGAAAACTAGAGCAATACATTGTTCCATAAAGCGTGTGATCAAGAAAACCAATGTGGAGGGGAGGAAAACGGAGGCAAGAGAACAGAGGCTTATAAAACCCCTCAGGATGCAGGCATGGCGAGGGGTGTTTGGGTGAGGTCAGGCGGAGTGGAGGTGGGATGAGAGACCAGGCAGAGGAAGGACAGTGGAATGGAGAGACAGGGAGACTTGTGAAGGGTATTTCAGGTGGGGGTGTTGTAAGACTCTGTGAATATGTGTGTGGTTGTTGATGTGTGTGGAAGGGATAGCTGTCAGTATTAGAATATGTGAGTGGGAGCAAGGAGGGAGTGCATGAGGGTGAAATAAGTGTATGAAAGTACACAGTGCAGGGGGAGAATAGAGTGGAGAGGATAGAGAAAAGTAGAGTGACTAGAGTAGAGTAGATTAGAAGGAGCAGAGTAGAGTTGAGCGGAGGAAGAAGAGTAGAGTGGAGGGAGGAGAATAGAGTAGAGCAGAGGGAGGAGAGCAGAGTATAGTGAATGGAGGAGAGTAGAACAGAGAGGAGGGAAGAGAGTACAGAGGAGAGTATGGAGGCGAAGAGAGTGGACAAGGTGAAGGATAGCAGACTAGAGAAGGGAGACTAGAGGGGGAAGAGTGTGAACAAGAGAGAGGAGAGGAAAGTAGGTAGAAGAGAAGGGGGAGAGGAGAGTGGAGATGGGAAGACAGAGCAAGATTGGACATTGTAGGGATATAATGGATAAAGAGAGAGAGAAAGGACGATCAGAGGGAGTGGGACAGGAGAGAGAGGATTGACAGAGAGTAGAATGGAGGAGACAGTAGGAGCAGGAAAAGGAGTAAAAGGGAGTCGATGAACCCGACTGTTTCATATTTATCAATAAAAACATTCATTTCTCTTTTGAAAATCCTGAGGAAGGGGGCGGTCTGAACACCCCCTAGAAAATCCCTTGAGGGAGACAATCAGTAAGGGCATTTGCCTTTAGGCCGTCCCCAGACATAGAACCTTAGACAATAGGAGTACCTATTACTAGCATCTAACCTGGGATCCCGGGTCATCTGATTTAGGGATTTGGGCCAACCACAGGAGAAGAGAAAAGGATGGCCATTAGAGTGCCTTCAGCCAGCTGCCTTCATTACTTCATATCATTGACCAAATGGAAAATAAACACCATTGAAATCATCTTTATCGTTTGACTATTTTTAAGGCCATCTGTGACAGCAGTCACCAATTCCTTGCTACTCATCCCCTTTAATTTCCCATCATACCAAGTCCATTCCTTGCCACTAAGAACGTTCCATTGCCATGGCTTTTATGTCAGGCATATACCACCTTATCTGCCAGACAAGACAGGGAGCTGTGCATGTGCGCTTGCTATACTGGGGTCAGAACCTGAACAACCCAAAGGTAAATATGCAAAGACGACTTGCTTCAGCTGTCCTTTTTTTTAAAGTTGGCTAAATACTTCATTTCATCGAGACAGAGGACCTTGAACATTGTTTCCGCCATGAGACGGAATAAGGCTGCCCTATTTATTTATGTTTACAAGTAAGGTGGTTTGCGTGTGGGTGCTCATGTTTCAGTCTATGTAAATGTGGTTATGTATTGCATGCAATTGTGTATGTCTAAAATATATGTTGAAGAATGTTTCTATGCATTGTTGAAATTGTGTATCTGTATCAGTTATTGATCAGCAACCTTGTACTTTGTATTTCACATAGGAGCGCTGTGGCCAAGACAAAGAAAAACTGTATAGACTCACTCTGAAGTATACTTATAAGTAATAACTGAATTAAGCGTCTTTATTTGTGTGTTTGCCAAATGTGCATAATGGTCAGCACCATAAACCACAAAAAAACAGCTACATTACACGGCCCGTGGTAGCAGCCGTGTAGTTATGGTTAAGTTGCTAAACTCATAGGAAGAGTCTTTTTCGGCGGGTTATAACTTCGCTCCCCCTGGACGAATCCTCACCAAACTTTGCAAAAAAAGTATATGACCATGCTTTTGTGTCCTTGGTGGAAATCGGACTGGTACTTTTTTTTTAAAAACACTGAAGTGTACATCCCAAAAAATTAGCGATATCTGGGTCCGCTCTGTGGACCCATTTCCCTGTTCACTCTGTGGACCGAAGTCTGATTGGCTTGCAGGACACTGTGATTTCAGCGAACATTGGACGTGGCCGGTGGTTGGCTGAAGGGAAGCATGCTGTGCGTGAAAGTTTTTGGGAAACACCACCATGTTGAAGCAGAGGATAGTGGAGCACATAAAGGCGTTGGAAAACATGGTTTGCAGGATCGGCTGGGTGAAAGAGGATGAAGTGAGGATATTGGCAATGTGCTGCGGGCTGCGGCTGCCGGTGGTTATGGTGACTTAGTGCGTTTTCGTTGTTGTACGGCGGTGGATTTGTGGGGAATTGTTTGCATGCTTGTCTGACTTGCCTTGTAGTGGTTGTGGGTAAGGTGTAGCATTTTTACGGCATGGGCATGGCATGTAGAAAGAGCGTATGGTTTGACCACCACCCTCGCAATGTAATGCCTGCATGCAAAGGACAGCCCTGAGGCACTTAGGGGGTAGGTCTGCAGCCGAGTCTAGGCACACCATTGCAACAAGGGAGGCCATAATGACATGCACAAATGTAAGGATTGTGTTGCAGCACACTGTTGCGATGTGGAGCATTCCCACAGCTGCTGACATACACTGCATTGGTGTGTAGGTGCACAGGGGACTATCATATGTTGGTCAGTGTTGGCAGACTGTATAGGGGATGGGGAGTGCATTGGAGATAATATGAGAAGAGTGGCAGTCAGTGCACTATGTTGTGTTGTGCCTGCAAAGGCCCAACTACCTTGTGTGCATGGCTACAGCCCTTGGCTGTAACAGTGTGGACACTGGTTGGAAATAGTTTTGAGAATGTGGCCTTCTTTGGGTTTGTTAGTGTAGCTATATGTATTTGTAGGTAGGCAAGCACAATGGGAAATGTTACCATGCATGTCTCTATTGACTTCCAGTGAGTGTGTAGTAGGACTAGGTAATTGGGAGCATGGGCAGAGGCCGCAGGCCTCCGCCTATGTACCAAAGAGCGTAGGGATTGGGCACAGCCTTCCTTTAGAGATGACAGTCAGAGATTGGCACATGGAAGGAATTTGTACACAGGTACTCATATACTTTATTGGTCGGCAGTTGTGGAGGCAACTATCCTTTTTGGTGAGTGCAGGGAGACTCTATTGGGGATAGAGAGTGCATTGGAGACAACATGAGGATATTTGCAGCCGAAGTGCTATATTGGATTGTGACTGCGAAAACCATACTGGCTTGTGTGCATGGCTGGGGCACTTGGACTTAGCAGGGTGGGCACTGGTTGGAAGTAAGTTGGGGAATGTAGCGTTGCGTGAGTTAGTTAGTGTACCCATATGTACCGGTAGTCAGGAAAGGTATGTGACCACATGGTACCATGCATGCCTCCATTGCGTTGCACCGGGTGTATTGAGGCCATAGGCTATTGGGTGCATGGGTGGGGGGCGTAGGCCTCTGTCTATGTACCTCTTAGGGAGAATTCTCAAGAATGTGCTAATTTCCCTTACCTATTGAGACCCCCAGCAACTTTGCTGGATTTCTAGGATTTGATTTTTTACCTGGGAAGAGTGTGAGCCTTTTTTCCCACTCTTCCATGTGTGTTTTACTTTTGTGTTCTTTGGTTATGGAGTTTTGAAACAACTCTCTAGGCATCATCTTTTTCTGTGTCACACTACACCTTCAGTATAGTGGCATAGGTTAACTTCTTCCCTTGAGTTTGGTGGGAACAACCAACTTGTAAACTGCCTGGACACTGTCCCCTACTGGTCGAATTTTCTGCAGAGTGCTGTGGAAAACCAGATAGCCAGTGGGAAGGATACCAGTTTGTGGTCTTTAAGGCACTCACACCTTAAACCGATGTTTTGCTAAGCTTGTGGCCTCATCCCTGGGCAATGCAGGAACCTCCCGACATCCTCCATCTTGTACCCATGACTGAAGCTCAGGAACAGCGAAATCTGCTCAAACTGCCAGGAACAACTGCCTCAGCTACAGCTCTTCTTCAATACCAAGGTACTCTGCAAACGCAGTCCGGAAATCTTTTCGGCCATTGTGAAAGTTTGTGGAACTTGATTTTGAATTTGATTTTATTTTTTTGCATTTGTAGAGCACACATAAAGACTAAAGCATATATTGGTGCAGATGGTATCAGCAGAGGTAGATGATGTAACTAAATATAGGGTCCCCAAATAAGAGGGCCATCTACCTGAAGAGAAACGTTTTCAGTGCTTGACGAAATTGCAGGAGAAAACTCATGGTCCTAAACTGTAGCAGTAAAGAGTTCCACAGCCTAGGGCCAAAGACAGCAATTCTTCTATCACCTAGAGATGTACAGGTTGAGTGAGGGATGATCAAAATATGACTTTCGCTGGAGCGTAGTTGTCTCATAGGATGATATGGCTGAATTAGTTCTCCTAAATATAGAGGAGCAATGCCATTTATGCATTGGAAGATAATACAAGCTGCCTTAAATTTAATGCGGTCAACAATTGAGAGCCAGTGCAGTTCCCTACGGTATAGAGACACATGAGTAGATTTATATAATTTAAAAATCAATTTAACAGCTGCGTTCTGAGCTCTCTGAAGCCACTGAAGCTGTTTGGAAGGGATGCCCAGCAGTTGATTATTACAATAGTCAAGATGGGCACTAGTTAGAGCCCCTACCACAGAAGCATGGTCCTCCTTAGGGATGTAGGGAAGTGCTTGACGATGCAATATCAAAACAAAATGAACTGCTTTAGTCTTTGCTCCTACCTGTGTTTCACTGCCAAGATTTTCTTGCCGCATACATCCCAGATTTTGAATCTTTGATACAAATTTCAAGCTTTTGCCCAGCAATGTTGGAACAGGTAATTTCTTAGCAGCCGTCAGCAGATGCTTAGGGCTGAATAGTATAAGTTCCGTCTTGGCAGCATTAAGCTGTAGATAATTCTTCGGCATTCAATTGCTCACTTCTGCCAGACATTGGCCCAATTTGCTAAATGCTTCCTGAAAATTGGTAATTCGTATACATATCTGAGTGTCGTCAGTATAAGAATGGAAATCCAGCCCATATCCTCTTAAGATTTCCAGAAGAGGTGGATATATAGGTTAAATAGCAATGGAGACAGGGAAGATCCATGAGGAACTCCACAGCTCAAATGGATGAGGTCTGACAGGAACTCTCCCAGTCTCAAACGCTGCTGGCGATTGGTCAGTAAAGACCTAAACCAATTTGATGCTGAAGCAGAGACTCTTCCTACCTCCTGTAGTCGTTCCAAGAGAATTTCATGATTTACAGTATCAAAGGCCGTGGACAAGTCCAGCATTACCAGGAGTGTGAGCTCCCCTTGGTCAGCGGCCTCAGCAGTTCATCTTGTACTACTAGGAGGGCAGTATCTGTTCCATATTTTGGTCTATATCCTGTTTGGAATGTATCTAGTAATAGTTCCCATTCAACAAACTGCTGGAATTGATTAGTGGCCACCTTCTCAAGAATCTTTGCTGGCCATGGGAGTCCCGCAATAGGCCGATAGTTTTGTAGCACCCTTGCATCCAATAAAGGTTTTTTCAGCAGGGGTGAGACTATGGAAAGCTTTAGGCTCTCCGGAACAATCCCAGTCAGCAGAGACGTATTTACAAAGGTGGTGATACATGGAGTTAGCTCAGGTGCCAATTTTTTGGCTAAATAGGCTGGTAAGGGAGAGAGTCAATTGTGACTTGGAGAGTCCTAATGAGTTGACAAATATCTTTTTCGGAAACTGGATGAAAGTCAAAAGCATATAGAATCTGATTTTGAGGAAAGTCAACCTTAGGTGCCGCAAAATTTGTACTACAACTGCCTCAGCTACAGCTCTTCTTCAATACCAAGGTACTGTGCAAACATGGTCCGTAAATCTTTTCGGCCTTTGCGAAAGTTCGTGGAACTTGATTTTGATTTAGATTTTTTGCATTTGTAGAGCGCACATAATAGACTAAATCGTATATTGGCGCAGATGGTATCAGCAGAGGTAGATGATGTAACTAAATATAGGGTCCCCAAATAAGGGGGCCATCTACCTGAAGAGAAACGTTTTCAGTGCTTGACGAAATTGCAGGAGAGAACTCATGGTCCTAAGCTGTAGCATTAAAGAATTCCACAGCCTGGGGCCAAAGACAGCAAATCTTCTATCACCTAGAGATGTATAGGTTGAGTGAGGGATGATCAAAATAAGACTGTCGCTGGAGCGTAGTTGTCTCATAGGATGATATGGCTGAATTAGCTCGCTTATATATAGAGGAGCAATGCCATTTATGCATTTGAAGATAATACAAGCTGTCTTAAATGTAATGCGGTCAACAATTGAGAGCCAATGTAGCTCCTTACGGTATGGGGACACATGGGTAGATTTATGTTATTTAAAAATCAATCTAAAAGCCGCGTTCTGAGCTCTCTGAAGCCGCTGAAGCTGTTTGGAAGGGATTCCCAGCAGTTGATTATTACAATAGTCAAGATGGGCACTAGTTAGTGCCATATCGGTCATCCCAAATAATAACGATGGAGAAGAAATTGCTTATGGTAATCTTCCAATGGTTGGTCCACCAGCCATCTATTGGAATGTGGAATGTGTGGCACGCACAGTAAGGTGCTAGATATCTGAGTGGAAAGATGAATAAGAGTAGATGTAAGTAGCGGGTATTAGTTGCAGCGTATGGCACAAAACTTTGCAGGAAGGATAATGTAGTAATAGCCACATGCCTGATGGAGCATGACCTGTGTGTTAGTGTGTAGCGTTATATGTTAACCCACTGCCTTGGCCTCTGGTTTGTAGGTAATACTGTGATTGTACAGCTGCACACAAGAAAATGTGTTTGGACCCATTGGTACTAGATGCTGTTTTCATGTGTTTCCTTTTTACAAAAGTTGACAGTGGTAGCGAGTGTAGTTGGACCCATGGCACAATGTGTCTGTGTTCTGCAAAGAAAGTAATACAATAAGAAACATAATGGGGGTCACCTCGGATTGCTGGAGAATGGAGGAGCTGCTTTGGTAAGAGGTGTGTCAATGAAATGCGAGCTGTACATATTTTTGTGCCAGGTGACCTCTGCGTGCACCTGTGGCCGTTATAACATACAGTGCGCTGAGGGGGCGTAGACATAGTAATTGTGTGATAGGGCATACAAAGGGCAGAACAGGGAATGCAACAGTGTACGAGCACGCAGAAGGAGTGGTGCTTTACTGTACGACTTACACTCCATGTTCGTCTTGCATTGTATGTGTGCATTTGGAGGAGGCGGGGAAGAATGGAAGCAAAAGAAAGTACAATAACAGTTGCAATTTACCAGGAATGGTGGAGACATGGCAGTATAACAGTGTTTTTTTAACAGCTGTCCCAAAAGTTTGTGTAAGGTAGAGAGAGGGTGTGAGTGGTAGAATACATTGGTAAATATGCATACTGATGAGCATGTTAATAAATGTTAATAGTAATACACATGTGATGTAAAGGTGTACTTACATAATTTAGGTGAATTCCATGCTTGTATTGGGTGGCCGGGAGATTGCAGTGTATGCTGTATGGGATTGTTGCAGAATACCTTTGGGGTACATGGACAGAGGAACTGCAGTGTAAGTTCTGTATGTTTTTTGCTAGACTTCTATACAATATCTGAACTTGGAGCTAAACATGCTTCCCCCTCAATGCTGTTTTACAATGAGTGTGTGTTCTGTTGAAGGAGAGATATGTTAGGTTTTGGTTTCCAGAGATGATGCAGGAAAGAAAAGAAGGAATCAGCCGGCAATGTGTTGAAATGATGGTGCTGTACAAATGGGTCCGGGAATGCAGAGATGGCAAAATACATAAAATGTCCTTTTACAGTGGATAAGGACCAGTGGGTAAGGCAATGCGTTAACAGGCAACGGTGGGTGAGGTCAGACTGTGTTCTCTGTTTTAAAAGACGTGGGTGGGTGGTCCATCGTACGCAGTTTGGTGTTGTATTGCATGACCTTCTTTGGGCCTACTGTTCAGGAAAGGAAAGCAGTTAGTGTGAACATTTGTCTAACATTGTAAGGCGGTTATGGGCTTTAAATTGTGTTTCCTTTGCACAATGAAAAAGGGAAACAGAAGTTGAAACAGTTAAGCAGTAAGGCAGTAGTTGCAATATGGCTGGGGAGTTATACTGTGTGAGCTGCACTGAAATATGGGTGGGATATGTTTCTTGGAAATGGTGTTCATAACAATGAAAATGACCTAATGACCTACACAGTGCCAGTGGAAAGCAAGGACCCAAATGTTGCAGCAGTTAGGAAAGTTATGTAAGATGTATTGATGCATGCATGAAATTGCATTGCATAATAGCAATCGTTGAAGACGTACTGTTTGGATTGAGGAAGGCCTGTACTGTGTTTTGTGTATGGAGTGTAAAATGTTGTGGCACTGGTTGCTCCATTTTCTGTGGGAAAAGAGAAAAAAATATGTAAGCGCAGGTATTTGTTAGTTTGCAATCCACTACATAGTATACATTTCTTTATTTTGTGACCCTCATAACTAGTACTTCGTAAGTACTATGCTTTGACCCAGTGTACTGTGCAATCAGTCCAGATCCTGTGGGTCTTTGCATATTCATTGGGTCTGTGGGGGAAAAAAATCCATGCTGGATTAAAAAAAAACCTTTGACATTTTGTTGCTAATATGGTGCACAATGAATGATAGTGATGTTTCAAGTGGTTAGAGCACTTTGTAAGGTGTACTCTTCAAGTAGGAGGAAATGTAAGGGTGTGTAATATCTGGACTTTTTATGTTGGTAGGGTGGATAGCGTTGTATAGCAGGTGGTGATTTGTAAATCTTTTCCTGCTTCCTTTTGGTACCACTGTTTGTTTATGTGTTTGGTTGCTGCTGGTGGTTTGCAAGTATTATGACATTGTTCTGTGCTAATGCAGATTTCTGATTGTAGTTACGTACCTGTTGGTGTACTGTAACTGCTCATAGTTTCGAAATGTGTGACACTATGTTTGAAGCACAGTAGTTGGTGAAGGTTGAGGTGGGTAGTAGTGATGCTGCAAATAACTTTGCAATGTTCACTTGGCAGTTAGGTACCAGGTGGCGTATTCTAACAGTTTACCTTGTCCCGTTTGTAAAGGGTATGTAGAGAAGCTTGTGCATTCCTGCGGTTACTTTGATGTCTGTGTACACTTTGAAGTGGTACTGTCTAATTACGGAGTAACATGGTGGTACGTCCATATGTGTCGGAGTTGTATGACTATTCACAGAGAGCTGCTGACTCATTTGTGTAAGTGGTGATTTTAGAGGTTACTGAGGATAGGTTTGAACCCTCATACTTAGCACTTTCCCTTGCATGCATCAAGTGGAAAATACTGGTACTGTGCTTTGTGCACACATACTGTTTGTGTGACTGTACTCCTTGGGTGCATTGGGGATACAATTGTCCAACACACACTGTAGTGCATTTCGTCATTGCTTGCAGTATGAGACATTGCTTAAGGTCGATAGTGTGGAAGGATAAAAATGTTTTGTCCAATTACAAAGGTACTGGTTGGTGATGGGAAGTAAGGTACAGTATGTTTGTTCATTAATGAGTATATTTTAGCCTGAAGAATATTAAGTAGGCATTTGTATGTTTTGCAGATAGTCTGTGCTTTGGACTGATGGAAGTATCATTGCATTCTCACCATGACAATTGCTTTCTTATGTATGCAGTAAAGTGGACCCCATTGGCGGAGTCCCTGCTAGTGCAGAATTGTGATGGTAATTACGTACCTGTAACTGCTCACATTTTGGAAGTGTTTGACACTATGTTTGTAGCACAGTAGTTGTTGAAGGTTGAGTTGGGTAGTTGTGATGCTGCAAATAACATTGTTATATTTAAGTTGCAGTTAGATACCATGTGGCATACTCTAACTGTTTGCAGTGTCCCATTCGTAAAGGGATAGTAGAGAAGATTGTGAATTCCTGTGGTTACTTGGACATTGAAGTGGTACTGTCCAATTGCGAATTTACGTGGTGATACATCCATATGTGTTGGAGTTGTAAGACTATTCTTGGAGAGCTGGTTACTGATTTGTGTGGGTGGTGATTTTAGAGTTTACTGAGCATAGTTTTGAATCCTCATACTTAGCACTTTCCCTTCCACTTATCCAGGGGAAAATACTGGTACTGTGATTTGTGTGCATGTACTGTGTGTGTGACTCTACTCCTTGGGTTCATTGGGAATACAATTGTCCAACAAACACTGTAGTGCATTTCGTCAATGCTTCTAGTATGGTAGGTTGCTTTAGGTTTATAGTGCGGAAGGACAAATATTTTTGGTCCACTTACGAAGGTACTGATTGCTCCTGGGGAGTACGGTATAGTAGGTTTGCACATCAACAAGTACATTTTGGTTTCAAGAATATTAAGTAGGTATTTGCAAGATTTGCAGGTAGTCTGTCCTTTGAACAGATGGAAGTATCATTGCATTCCCACCATGCTGATTGCTTTCTAATGTATGCAGTATAGTGGCCTCCATTAGAGGAGTCCCTATGTGGTAGATTATGTCTACAGTTGTGAAGGTTTTTTTGCCAAGTGATAGCTGTCAGTGTGTGATGGCAGTAAGTTTGCAGTTGTTTTTGGTACCATCAGCATTGGGCCTCATTACAAGGCTGGCGGTAGCTGTGCCTGTAATACAGGCACGGCTGCCGCAGGTATTTTATTTTTTCTGGAGCCCAGAAATGGGCAATTACCGGCTCATTACGGCCTTGCCAGACATGGTATTTGCCCATTCCTGGACACCAGGAAATATTCTTCCCCATTTGCATTTGAGCCCCATAGGACTCAATGGGAATGGGGAAGCCGGATGCACCGGCACCGTTATGAACGGTGCCGGTGCATCAGGCATGCTGTGCTCACGGGCCCGCTCTGCCCCCCAGGTCCGATCTGGCAGGCAGAGCGGCATCGAACGAATATCAGAATTGCATGATGTACACCACATACTATGGTTTGCATTTTGCACCAGTTGCTGAAATGTAATGGAGTCACAATGAGGTATTACTACATACACAAAGAATTTGTTAGGGACTTGCTCCTCAATGGCCGGGTTGCAAATAGTGCATGTATGTTTCCACATGTAGGAAATGTGAACGATTTCATTTATAAGTATGTTTTTTCTTTCCAGTATTTGATGTACATTAGAAATTCCTGTGGATCTTCTTGTCAGTTTAAAGTGAATTTCACCATTCCAGCACTGTAGCCCAATTCTTGCCTTATTCCTGAGACACTGTAAATGATGTCAGAATTACTTACTGCATTTCTGTGAAGTACAAGCATTTGCAAACAAAACTGGTCTGCTCTATTTCAATAACTGTTTTCAACCAGTGCTGGTTTTCGGAATAGAACATTGATTGTTACATTTGCACAGCAATTAACAGCTGTTTTATTGGAAAATATGAATGGTCCAGGTACTTCTGTGTCTGAGCCCTTTGATGGAAGGGTATGTGGTTTCTTTCCAGAGACATTTTTTTCTGTGAGTGGAGTTGGGTATAGTTTGTCTATTTTACTCCTTTTGTATGTGCTTTTGGTCGTTGTTGTAGTATGACTTTCTTTCAATTTCTTTGACGATAGTGTGGCAAAATCATTTAGTACTTCTGATGGAATGAGCCTTCTTTTCAAAGCTTTTGGTTTTTGGGGAATAGGGTACATTTTTTAATGGGGTTTGTACAGTGCACATAGTCTATTGTACTCTATGATGCAAGGAATGTCTGCACTGACTGCAGTTGCATCAAAACTAACTAGATACAGTCCATCCAGTGTACATAGCCGTGACAGTGCTACATAACTCATGCCTTCTTTGAAGACTGTGTGGCCAATATCAATCAATGCTTTATCTAAGGCGTGAACCTTGCGATTTATGAATAGTTACTGCATAAACTAGTCAGAGAGAAAACATTTCTCTGTGTTCATACATGTCTTTGAAAAGAAGGAATCTCGCAGTTGTGCGTCCTATATTTTTGATTTCTGAACTTTATCAAACTTGATGTTTACAAACCAAATGCTGTTGCCCCATGGGTATGTCTGGAAATTAACAACTTTACCAAGTGCTCCATTAACTAAACCTTGCTCTACGTCAATATTACATTTTAGCATACCTCTACAGTTGACAGACAAAAAGTTAAAATTTTCTACAAACCAGCTGTGTTGGATATGGAGTTCTCCAAGACTTGTAGTCATGCTATGCCTTGTTGACACCTAGGTGTTGTCATACCGTGTACGTCTAGTTTGTCTATGGCATGAATTTGCACTAGTGTTAGTTTTTCTTTTTGCAGCATTGTTGCATTAAATTGTGCACAGCTTGCTCGAGTTGGCATTAAGGCCATACAGCGGACATTTTTCTGAGCTAATTGTTCCATCACATCTGTAGCACATGTGTTACGCCCGTACAGCTCATGGATGTGTCTACTATTGAGGGTAGACTGCCCCTCCTTTGATAGTACACCACTCAGTATGTTTTTTAAAAATGTTGGCATAGGTGATGTGTGCAGACTGACACATGTTTGGAGTTAGTTGGAAAAGTTGCCAAAGATTTACATTCCTGATACTTCAAAGACTTTTACAGCACTGTGTGTGTCCTAAAGTTTTGAAGATAGGTTCACCTTTGACTGGGGTCAATTGAAGGAGATCTCCGAAAACAATGACATGTTTTCCTCCAAAGAGTTCTTCGTAGTTTGTTTTGAGTACCTCTTGCAAGCTGAGGTGAATCAAAGCCAACATTAGGTTGGAGACCATGCTCTCCTCATCTATTAGGAGCTTTTTCATTTGTTTCAAAACTCTGTGTTGCACCATAGCAGATTCTGCTGAAAGTTTATAGTACTCTAACTTGTTTTTGCTGTTTTACTTGAAGGAGTAGCATTCGGTATAGAGTGACTCCTCCTATGGCATAGGCAGCCAAACCTGTAGGGGCGGTTATAACTGCAGAATGGTTGTTGTTTGTTAATTGTTGGAGGTACTTACTGATCATTTTTATTAAGAATGTTTTAGCTGACCCAGCTTCACCACTTACATATAGCAGTACTGCTTTGTAGTTGTCACAGGTGCAAGTTTAACTTTTGTGCTGTATACTATGTTCAATGGTTTTACTTACTTCTACAAAAATGGTACACTGCGCATCGTTTAGTTGGGATTTAAGTACTTCCAACTCTTCTGTAAAGTTCTCATACTGAAGCATATTGGTGGTTACCTCTATCATGGCTAATTCTGCCTCATTTGCTATGAGTGGCTCTCCTCTTGGTTCTTGGCTGCCTGTTTGAGAAGGGTCACTGTTCTCAGACATGTCTACAGTACTTGAAGTCCTTCTTCTTGTTGGAGTTCACTGTCCAATATGGTTTTGTACTGAATAACGTTTTCATCTGTAATTGTACTTTCAGTGGATTTGAAAGCATCTTCATAGAAGGTGTAGTTGGCAAATAAATCTTCTTCTTTTCTCCATGGTTTGAAAATGTGCAGTAGAGCTATGTAGTACAGTTCTTTGTGTTGAGGCATTTTTTAAGGACAGCTTCATATGATTAATTAGGCTGCATTTGGTAAGTCTCAACAGGCTGCCTTCCCATATAAGGCTCTGCCGGATAAGTGGTCAGCAGCTTCGTAGCTGCCACATTCTCTATGGGACAGCTTTTTAATGCCAAAGCTGTACAATTTTTGTGCCAGTGTTTTGTCCGAGGATATGTCATCCTAGAGGTCTTTCAGCTCTGTTTTCTCTGCTTTGGTTAAGTAGGCAGTGACATATCATGCAACAGCAGTGGAATTTTCTGCAATGTACTGTTCCCCAACATTGGCATTCCATAAGAGGTAAATAATTACTTTGTAATCATTGATGTACATTGCTGCTTCACTCCTTTTTATGGTGTATGTGTTTTTAGGAGATTTTACTTTCACACTGTGTTGAACCAAAGACATGAAGCTGTTTACTTGGCCTGTTGTTGAAACTGTCTAGGAAAACCAAAGCGACATTTGGTGTAATATTTGCCTCTGTTCTTATATTTGCGTCAACAATACTTGCCACACTTGTATCTTTGGAATGGCACAATTTGTGCTTGTAGGTCACTATGGATACTTACCAAAAGGATTTTGCAAGTGACATATTTGTGAATGAACTGCAAAACAGTTTCATCCCTTTCCTCACCAAATTTAGGAACATTTTTAATCCACAAAAGCATGTGGATGTGTGATGCTCCATTGGCTTGATATTCTTTTCTGCAAAAGAAGTGTTCCACTTCTCCGAGGGGAGGAAGTGTTTTATTGCAAATGAAGCGCAGCATGGTAAGGAAGCGATGATGAAAGTATTGTGAAACATTTACTGGATCGAGAAAGCACAGCTCTCCTGGTGTTTTCATGTCTATACCTGTTTTGTTTTGGCTTGCTATGCGTAGGAAAGTGTGCAAGTCTTCCCATGCATACTCAGCAAAACTTAAAGTGACAAACCATGTGGGAGGGCCTTGGTTGCGTAGCATACACTGGACATCTGCGTGCCGTCGAAATCAGTGCTCTTTCGTACCACACATGTTTGCCAAAAGATTTGTAACTCTTAACTGTAAAACCTTGTCCTTCTCTTGCACCTTTTGAAGTAGTTGTGCAGTAGACATGTTTTGAAAATGGGAACCTGTTTTTAATGTGTGGGCAACTGCATAAAATAGCATTGCTAGTTCACTTTCAAAGAGTAGGTGGAATATGTACTCCACGTTTTGTCTGAATCTAGGGTCTTCAGAATACATTTGTAAACAGCGGTATTCTGATGCTGTTATTTGTTTGCTTATTTAATCAAATCTTCCACCTTTTCCAGTGGGAAACAGTAGACGAAAGACTTGTGCTTCCATACTTTTTTCCCATATACTGATTGCCACTCCTTTGGCTTGCCGCATTTGATATGTTTCTAGTGCATCGTCTATGGTGTTTTTGCAGTGCAGTTGGTGAATTGTGTACTGGTCTAAAATACTGGAGGCTGTACTAGTATCTAGATGCTGAAATTGCCCACTTGTTGAGGAGTCTTGAATTATTTTGCTTGTTTCTCTCAGGTTTTCTTGAACGTTTATTTCCTTGTAGTGTTCATTGTTTTCTTTATGGTACTTCAATGCCTCTCTAACTATGGTTAAGTCCACTATGTTTTGCCAATTTGTTTTGTCTTTTGTAGGTACACCATTCACAAGGATAATCAAAGATGTGTGTATTGGTCTTTGCACTCATATAGTGTCTACATTTTCTTTGAGATCTAACGGCAAATAGACCACTTTACCACAAATGCCTTTCAGTAATTCGGTGGGAGCTAATTTTGCAGTTTTTGGTTGAAGACATATTATTGCTTGAAATGGGTGCACTGTTTGTATTATAATGCAGTTATACAAATTAAGCTGCTGCAGCATGTTTGGAAGTGGAAACAGTTCCAAATTATTACTAATTGCTAATGAAGGCATTTGGTTATCGTCAAGTTTTGCATTGCAGTAGATGCACAGTATGGAGGTGGTGGTAATCAGTGATGTCATCAATGACATTTATGATGTCATCTTTGATGTCCTGGGTGTTAGTCTTAGCAATGCACAGTGGTGGTGCAAGTTATGGTTGCTTAGCTTAGCATAACTATCGAATTTCAGGGGGTTTTCGGTTTTACTTGGAACCATAATGTCCCTTTAACAAAGTTTTATTACTGAATTTCATAGGTTTTTAGTAGCGCAACTTAACCATAACGTCCCTTCAATAATGTTTTTTTACTGAATTTCACAGGTTTTTAATAGTGCAACTTAACCATAACCTCCTTTTATCAATGTTTTTTTTTTCTGAATATACACATACATAGTGTGAATTTGATAGATGTTTACTAGTCTTCCCTTACTTTATATACATTTAACATAGAATATAGTGAACCGCCTGCTAGTGATTTTGATATCCGCGGACTGTGCGTATGTCAGGGACGGACGCCGACAACATCAACACTACCCAAAAACTCAGGGGGTATCTTAGATTGTTCTATCATGCCATATAAGCACTATTTAAATAGCATATGTACTAAAATGGAATATACCAAAACAAAAAAGATATGCCTCCAACATAATTACCTCGCAGAAACTGCACAGCAAGAAGCACCAGCAGACCCACACAACAGTAACAACAAAACATACCAGAAACTAGTAAGTAAACTTCATTTTTCTTATATATTTCTAATCTTTCTGTATTAGATACACAAAAAGTAATATATGTTTTTTACACAGAAATGTCCAATACTTTGGAATGGCTTGAAGACAATTTCCCACATGATGAAATGAATGAAGACAGTGATACTAATGGTAGACACTTCTCTATGCAAAATAATTATCATTACTTTATGTGTACTTAACAAATTCTTTTCTAAGAGACCATACTAACAGTGAAAATAATATACCAAAAGAGACATTAGAAAATGCTCTGCAGCGCATGGAATAAAATATGGATATGCTAATGGAAAATTTCAATCTTTTAAAACATTTTGTGGAGGACCACATAAAAGAAAAAATGTAATAATATTGTCCCACATGTACCTGTTCTCCCTCCCCATGTCACAGTCAACTATCCCCAAACCCTCACTATCAAGAAAAACGTTATGATGAGACTTCCATCCCTTCATCCCCTCCCATCCATCCTCTCCAAACCCCTAATTCCCCTGTATTTGTGTCAGTTTCTGCTTCCCCCTCTCTTTCATGAATTTTATATTTGTATATAATAAAAACATTCTTATGTGTGTTTTAATTCAATCCTCTGTGACTTTCTTTTTTGAAAAGGCAGTTGGGGTGTTCGCGGACAGCTCAGGTGTCTGAAATGTCTGCAATTAACCAAAATGGAGGTGTCCTATGGACACTATACCTGTCCGTACTGTCCGCAATCAAAATGAAACTGTTCTTAGAACTCACTTGGTGTCTGGGATGTCCGCAATTAACCAAAATAGAGGTGCCCTAAGGACACAATACCTGTTTGTATTGTCCGCAATCAAAATGGAACTCTTTTTAGAACACACTCGGTGTCCGGAATGTCCGCCATTAGTCAAAATGGAGGTGTCCTAAGGACACTATACCTGTCCGTACTGTCCGCAATCAAAATTGAACTTTTCTTAGAACACACTTGGTGTCTGGAATGTCCGCAATTAACCAAAATGGAGGTGTCCTAAGTAAACTATACCTGTCTGTACTGTCTGCAATCAAAATGGAACTGTTCTTAGAACACACTCGATTTCCGGAACGTCCGCAATTAACCAAAATGGAGGTGTCCTAAGGACACTATACCTGTCCGTACTCTCCGCAGAACATCTACGCACATGAGCACCACACCCATAAGTCCTACGAACATCGCGCCTGTCTGTAACTGTCCCACGCATGTGTGTTTGCACTTTTAATTAGTTTGAGGACCCAAACACTGTCGGTAGAACACCCACCACATGCGCACAACCGTCCCTGCACATTTGGTGTCCTGCAGACACCCGTCCCATTCGTGGACCTGTTTGCGACGTCATCATGTGACCGCACCCATGCTGAGCGTGTGTCCTGATTTGCGGACACTGTCCGGGTCCCAGACCATTTTAAAAGTACTTTTTGGACAATCCAAAGTACTTTACAGTAAAAGTTCACCATTGCACATGTCTCAGCCAATGTCACTGGCAATCTACATACTTTTTGGAACTTTTTGAGGCTTTTTTGTGTGTTCGAAGTGTACATGGACAGTGCGGGTGTTCGCAGAGCAGTCACCAGCACCCCTATGAAAGGCCACACCCCAGAGCTGATTCTCATTGTGCTTCTGGCTACTTGACAGAGCATTGTCTTTCCAGTACTGCAGATTAACCTGGCAGATTGACCTGTTTTTGCTGATTTTTCTGCTTTTGCTTCCTGGTTCCTGATGGCATCCCAAATTGATTCAGTTATTCCTGCATCAGCACCCCCACACCCTCCACCACCACCATGTCCCCAAGGGCCTGCAGAGGGGAACAAGCATGAGGATGTAGAGGAGACAGATGAAGAGGATGAAGAGGATGAGGTAGTGGAGGTCCCTACTACCAGCACTCGCTGTGAGTCTTGGTTGTGGCGGTTGTTTACCACTCTTGATGGAGTGCCAAAAGTGCGTGCGATCAAGGTCACCTGCAACCAGTGCAAAATGGTGCTGAGTCGTGGGAGGCCTGGTTCGTACAGCTTTGGTACAACATCAATGATGCAACACCTAAGGTCATTCCACGGTGGAGCTATTCACAAGGTTGAACCTTCTGATAACGTAGTAGGTTGAGTTCATCTACAACATCCTCTGTTTCTGCTCCTGTCACCACAAGAGACACTCCTGTGGGACAGCGCATCCCTCCAGCTGGCTAACAGGCCATTCATGATGCTGTTAGCCCATACCTTTCGAGGGTCACAATATTGTGTATGTACTGCAACGCAGTACTCTGCAGGGGGAAGAATCTTCTGAATGTTTTTGAGACAGCGGTGAAGGAGCACGAGAAGGTCTGCCCACTACCTGAATAAGGCCCACCCTACATCTTCCTCTCTCCACCTGCCCTTTCTTATCCCTGTGGTTGGTGTCCCCCCCTACCCTCCTTTCCCCTCCTTTCCTTGTGTGTTGTGTTTAAAAAAACAAAAAAATATAAAATGACAAAAACCAAAAAAAAAGGCTGCTTTCAGAGCTGCCTTTCACAGTTTAAAAATAGAAGTGACAAATAAATAGTGCAGGGCCCTGTGCATTTTTTGGAGTCCGTGGACAGTGCATAGACATTTATTATTTGGGGGTGCTGCCCTATCAGAACCATTGCACTTTTCTATTGGAGGTAGTGGTGGCTCTGAAAAGAGCCTTTTGCTGGTGTTTTTTGTCTTTCAAAAACTTCAAATAATTAACACCTACTGCAAAATGTATTAATGTAATTACAAAAAAGGCTGCAATGCATTTTGTATATTTCACAGAAAAATCAGATTGCCAGCATAAATAAGATGTGCTCCATTTCTGCAAAAAATGTATGTGCTACGAAACATAATATTTTCATTGTGAAAAGAGGACATGCCAAAATCTCTTAAATAGGCACAAACAGCCTTATTGACATTGTGTCTCGCATTCTCCATTTGTGGACCAAATGAAGAAGAACACAGCCACATTTGTCTATGCAATACGAGAAAAAATTACTTGGGAATTTGGAAACATGTCCATGACCTTCAAAAAATTGCAAAGAAATTCCAGACACGTGCCTTAAACTGTTCCCTCCACAATGAATTATAATTATGTCTGGATAATGCTGTGTCTCCAAAGTACCACAGAGAGGTACCAAATCCAGCCACTTAATTCCACGCACTTCATGCCAGTTCACTTACACATGAGGGAATTATTAAGTGACTTCAATTCAGCAATCCCACTAAGTCAGTGCCTCGTCAGAGACGCCCAAGGGAAGCCCTTATTTATATATGTTTATGACAGGTTATGCTCTGGATGATAAACCCTTATATAACGCCCCTCTCTTTGAATCCCCCTGACCTCACTGAGCCAAGAAGTAGGTTTGTTTTGCAATTTTAAAAGTTTTATTGAGAAAGTAAACAATATATATATATATATATATATCACACTTAAGAATGGGACAGTGATCAACAATGGATAATATTACAATTGTACGCTTATTTAATTACTTGCGAGTTGGTATAGGAAGGAAAAGGTAACTGAGAATGCTTTTATGATTTCAAGGAAAAACAATGATGGAAAGAATTCGGTACAGAAATAAACTGATAGGGTTTCACAAGAGATAATACGTTCCCTTTTCCCCTGGTGGCAATTCACTCCCCCCCTATGCAATATAAAAAGATGGAAAGGAGAGCACACAGTTCTCAGGAATACAATCAAATGTAGTTCAGTTCCCGTTCCCCCAGCAATCTTAGAGAAACAGGGATGATTTTAAAACACAGGCAAAATACTTTAAGTGTGATTTGCAAAGAATGGAAAAATATGCAAAAAATGATTTTAATTCCCTGTAGGAGGCTCAGGGTAGGTGATAGCTATTTAAGATTAGTTCAAGTCACACTTGCGATGCTCAATGAGGGATTAGCAGGTTGAAAACTAATTTTAGCAGTTCAAGCAAAAGCGGCTATTTTGACAGGAGCTAATTGGACCAAATCGCAAATCGCGGCACGTTTTCCGAGTGCGTCGAGCACAATTAAGGAATAACTATAAGGAATAGAAAGTCGGTTTTTGAAAGTTAAATCTCGTTCATAGCACCTATGATTCAAAAGATACAGACGATTTAGTGAAGGTAGTTTCTCGAAATGAAAGTAAACTTCAGAATGACAAAATGACACTTTTACAGCTTTGAAATGACAGAATGAACACACGATTCCTATGATGCAGTTCTGGACAGGTTCAAATGTTTTGAATCAGATTATTTTAAACTAAGAGATGGGTTCTGCACAGTTCTGGATGGATACTCACTCCTAATTTTGACAGGAATGCGACTTCGTCACGGATCGGGTCAGGATTGGACTGGACTTCTGGCGGCTTCTGGTACTGGTTCTGCTCACAGCGGTCTGGTCTGGGTCTACTAGCGGCACTTCACAGCGGTCTGGTCTCTCTGGTTCTGGTCTCTCTGGATACAGCACGGCTTTCTGGGTCTGCTACCGGTTCTGGATACAGCTCTGCTTTCTGGGTCTGGATATGGTTCTGGCCTAAGGGCAAACAGCTTGCCCGGCTGTTGAATAGTTTGGTTGCAAAAGATTTGGAGGCCTGCTGAAGAGGATTCAGCTTGTGGATTGGCCTCTGCTTTAACTTCTGGCTTGGTTCTGGATCTATCTGGAGTTGAGTTCTGGATTTTGAAGTCGTCCGGCAAAATGCTTCGCAAGAAAGTGGAAAGTGAGTGTTTGCCAGTCCAAAGCAGTCTCTTTTTATGTGTTTTGAAAATGGGTGTGTGCGTGGGCATAACTAAGCCTGCCCCTCACAACTTATCATTGGCCAAGCTCTCCTCTCTCCCTTGATTGGGGGAAGGAATGGAGTGTCATAAGGCATCACTTTTATGGCATACAGAAAGAACACTCCCCTTGTCAATTTGAACACAAATCTATTTTTGATCCAAATACATATTTATCTATGTGCCATTTTTCTAATATTATATGTCCAGTTAACATATTTTCTGTAGCACCACACCATCCGATCCCTGTCTTTGTAAGATGTTGTGTCCACTTATGACAGAATTCTGCCCTTTTCATCAAGAACACAACCTCTAAACTTTTCCAGAATTTACACAAACATGCACAAGGAATATGGGCATCAGATGATAAAGTGTCAGATTTTTAACATACAGACATTCAGAGTAATGCCTTATTTTCCGCTACTACCCCCAGAACAGACCACAGAGTCCTAACACCTCTTAAAATGTGCACAGCAAAATCACAAGAATAATTATATTAATTATATAATTTTGAGATGTCCGTACCATGAATTATCCATCTTTTTAAAATTATGCTCTGGTCCAGAGGGGTGTGGTTTCCCAAAGCACATGGTGGAATTTCTGGTTTATCCACTTCCTCCAACTCAGGTTGCTTACAGAGGCACTGCTCCTCCCAGTTTCTCTCAAGAAGAAGCCATTTACGAGCCCCCTAATTTAACATTTGCCTGAGCCAAGGAAAGCTCATTGTTCTGTTTGCCTGCTCCCAGGTGCTCCTCCCCTGATTCAATCAGAGAGGTGTAATCTCCTTTTGGTGGGAATAGCAGAAGGCAGCCAGGCCTGAGAATGCAGTGGCTGGGCAAGTTTCAACTCCTGTCGGGGGTAGTTGCCGGGCAGAATTCAATCTCTTCAAGCCAGGCTTCAGCCAAATGTCACTTTTGTTCCCAGCTATTCTTCATTCAAATCAAACTTACAATTTTTACACATGCAGCTAGAACGCTGATTCTAAGTTCAAAACTATGACATTTAACAGTTGCAACCTATGTGACACTCAAAAGTAGGTCACTCATTTATTTTATACATTTCAATTTTAGTGGTTTTAAGTCCAATTTCACTTCAGTTGCTGACATCCACAGCTCAGCCAGTTTGGATATAAACATTGTTTTAGGCTCTTCATTTTCCAGATTTTGTATGCACACAAGACTACATTCTGCCAAATGTCTGCTGGTGTTCAGTGAGATTTTTGAATATCTTGCAATGTTTAAAATATGCATTTTTAGCTTGCATTTCAGAGAAACTAAGGTGATTTCAGGTGCTTTTGAGCTAACAGGCACTGCTGTTTTTCCTATGGCACCATGTTTCACTCATGGTGCTTCTGGCCCATCACGCTCGCACTGGTGGGTGGCAGGTCAGGCGACCATTTTGGTGTGCGCAAAACTGTGCGGTTTTCCTGGATTCTGGCGCAAATGAGGGCTTTTCAGCCATCTTGGATTTTCTAAGCCCACAGCACCAAATGTTGCAGCATAATAACTTGAACGTGGGTCAAGACACCTGACAGAATCCAAGATGTGCAGCCACTCCACAGCATTCTGCATGCACCTCCAACCATTGTATCCACGAGTCTCCCCAAATCCAGATAATCTTTTTTTCTGAAACACACAGCCATAGCTATCTGTTCTTCTCTCAGGAAAAAGACTTTCTGACAAACTCTCTCCTTACACAACTCACCCAGTAAACTTTATTGACCAATCCCTTGCTCTACTCATTCTCATTTGCATGCCTCTCCACCCTAAAATCCCTGTATCTAATAAGTGCTGTCCGCGGACAACCGCCATGTGCGTGGACATATCGAAACATCTGAGCGTGATGAATTTCAATTTAAATAATGTACCCCATTTCCCCTTTTAATTTGGCTCTGAAAAGAGCTATTTTTTTTGGTTTTTTTGCAGATGCTTGAGAGACACCTGTTATTTTGTATTTTTTGTATTTTTTTCTTACTTTACTCCTAAAATGTTCTCATAAGCTTCTCCAAAGCAACCCTTATATTACAAAACAGCATGGCATTTTCCATAACAGATAAAGAAATGCCATCTTCTTTAAAATAAACAGCATTACTTGAATCAATGTTTTTATTATTACAAAAGAACATTCCAGCTCTAAGCATGAAAGCAAACATGCCTCGGTTGATTGCACACCTAGCAATGTTTTGCTGGGGACAAACAACAGAACTATTGTCCCTTATTGCCCTAGGAACTAGACCAGAAAAAATTACTTTGGCATTTGGAAGGGTGTTCATTACTGCTTGAACCAAGTGTTCCAAATCTGCAAACAAAGTAGGGGCACAGACATAGCCCAAATGCAAAGCACCATAGTGCAAATCTACCACATGGAGACTGTTTATTCTACCCATATCTTCACAAACTTGTACAATTCCCTGTACATTGCAATTAGGCACAGTGCTCCACACCACCAACACTCCTTTAACATCAAAATTGTTCGCCACATTCCTACATTTAGAAAACTGCTCTAAACCATGCACAAACATATCTCCATCCACCAACACCCTGACGTTCTCCACCTCTGCCATCTTCACTACAAAGCCTCTTTCAACACAAATTCACAACCTCAACACCTGATTGGCTAATCTCTACAGTCCCCTTTCCTTGCTGGATTTGCTGGATAACCCTGGATGTGGCACGCCCTGTCCGCGGACAGCTGTGGTGTCCAATGAGCATGTAACTCTTAGATTGCCCTTCTACCCTTTCCACTTCACTCGCTGTGCCATTCCCTCATTGGATATAGCTAAGCAGTCACACAACCATCCACCAATCACATCCAAGACCTCTACATCTAACTCCATCATCATAGTTCAGCACTTCAAATGTACTGTTGATCAATCTGAGTACAAATCTCATGTCATTGGAAAGCACCTACTACAAAAACTACTGTACAAGTCTCCAAGATTGCTACTTGCGGCTGCATGCATATCCACATGCATGAATACAAATTACAGGTATGCATATTTTCTGCACAGTAAATGTACAACTCTAATAAATGCATATAAACAGGGTAACTTCCACTTAACCTGTATAACCTATAAAATTAACTTACTGTCATTTTTCCCATCTGCTATAATCAAATGTCACTTCCAAGTCTCTCTGCTATCTAAACTCTTTTTCTTACACACACAGCTATCAAAAAAAGTGTAATTTAATAATAAAAGATGGGAGAAATAACAGCATAATTGTAGAAAAACACGTTGTAGTGTATTATAAAATCACGCATAGCCAGGATGAGATCATGCATCTTTATACACTCACACAGATAGACACTATCATTAGAAAAGCTCCCAGCTGAAAAAACACCACTGCCTCTACATCACATCGTTCTGCTTTATTACCGACACCTTCACAAATGCATACATTCCATGCTTTTCCATACAGTTTCTGCCATTTATCCTATACAAATAGCAAAATAAGTAAATGACTATTTCTTCTATCTCCTAAAATCCAATAACACACCCTTAAGAAACCAAATGAGTTTCATACGATTAGTATTATACTCATTTGCAAAGCATGTTCAACTAACAGATTGTAAGTAAAATATAAAGGCTGCACATAGACAAAGGAAACTGCATTCACACACTATGTTCAGTTATATAACAACAATACTACTACAAAAACATAAAAATCAATGTCTAAATTAACAACAGTGCTATAGACACCTAAAATTACTAACTTCATTCTTTTACAATTCCAGTGAATACCACGCTCCTGAAAAGCAGCAGCATCTGAAGTACAAACAACAACTCAGAAGAAACCTGCTAATCCCAAACAAAAAAAGTAAGTACAATACTACCATAATGGTCTAACTGTAACTCACACACACTGTGGCGTTGATTCATGAAATCTGTGCGCCAAAAAACAGGGATTTGGGTGCCATTCTGCCCACAAATCCCCATTTGTTAAACAGTGATTTGTGGGCAGAATGGCACATAAATCCCCATTTTTCGGCGCACAAATTCCATGAATCAGCCCATAGAATGTTAGTATTGCAGACAAAGAACTGTTTTAATTCTATACCATTAGAATTAGTATGAGTGATTTTCCTTACCACTAGCATACTTTGTATTGTCATCTGAACCACAGTATAGTAACACACACACACAAGAATAGCCTTCCCAACTAGTTGTAGCTTCCCATTGCACACACATCTCCACATACATCCTTTCCATCACACTCAGACACTCATGCACACAGCACAAATACATTGCAGAACAGCCCAACCCATACCTTCTTTTTTCTCCAACAGACCCCAAAGAATGCATACCAAAAAGCAAGTCTGTAGAAAGCAACCAGTACAGAAACTTTGCCACCTCTTTCAAAATGTAAAACGAAACAGAATGTGATTAACAAGAATTCAGCTACCACTACTGCTAACACTGCTCCTATAGCTCTTGATGTAGTGGCAAGTAACCATACCAAAAAAAGTATTTTACAAAAAATGTTCCGCCACAGAGTCCTTCAGAATATTATAAAAACAGGAGAGAAATCATGCACAACCCTTAAAACCTACCATAGAAAATTAATATTAGAAGCTCTCCTAGACAGTGCAATCCTTTTCAAAGGGAAGTTATTTATTTTAGTGTTAAACAGAATGAAATACTAACAAAACTAACTACTAAACTACAAATAAGACTTCTCAATAAATGGAATGTCAACAAAAAAAAAACTTCTTAAATATCTGTGGAGGTGAATGAAGTCACACCACGAGCACAGAACCATATTTCAATGAAGAAGCATACAAGCAAAAACAAACAAACACAATTGCCATACATAGCAGTGGACAAAGGTATGAAAAACTTAATAATACCATAATGGAACAAGAAATGCTGCTTACAAAAATATCCCCAGAAAACTCAATATCACCTCTCCACCCAACTGAACCAAAACTTCCAGTGAACAAATGGCCGTGCACGTTAATGTGTAACATGGACAAAAAATCTTTCAAATCTTTATGCCAGTTCCTCAATCAGTATGTGAAAGGCAAAGACACATTCAAAATGAAACTCGCACAAAATATGGATACCTCTCCAGTGCACAAATACACAGGACTACAAGTACATTCATTAGCCTGCATTTCAGGATCTATTTGCAAAGCACCTTCCATCATATCAAATGATATCAACACATCATTCAACTATAAGAAATCTAGTCCATAAACTGCACTATGCTAAAAGTCCTGCTTTAGCATTAGGAAATTTAAATAACAATCTTCTACATGGTACAGCCAAAGACCTACTCGAAGAAATAGAGCATATCCAGAGAAAATATTTTGGAAGTGAAAGCCACTTACAAAATTCAATAGCTTTACAACAAACTACGAACAAATGTACAAATGTCAATCTTCTACTACACACAAAAAGAAATACTAAAATGTAAAAGTACATCCGCTGAAGTACCAAACCATGTGTGTGTGTGTTGCCCCAGAACTTTTTGTGAAAGTAGCACAAAAACTGTAGACATAACTTACAAAATAGAAGACAATGAAGATTCAAAATGGTTTGAATTAGCTCTCTACCTTATAGCAGAAAACAAATATGAAATAACTGACCCCTTAATACTTTGCAATTACTGCAATGCAAAACTTGACAACAACCAAACTCCTTCGCGTGCTATCACAAATAACTAAAGAATTATTCCCACTACCAAAACCCCTGCAACAACTCAATTTATATGAGAGCATCATAATTCAAACAGTGCACCCATTTCAAGCAATATGTCTTCAACCTAAAACAGCAAAATTACCTCGCTCTGAATTAGTAAAAGGTATTTGTGGCAAAGTAGTTTATTTACCATTAGATCTGAAAGAAAATGTACACACTCTGGGAGTGCAACGTCCAATAGCTCAATCTTTAAATGTCTTAGTAAATGGTGTATCTACAAAAGACAAAAATATTTGGCAACAACTTGTTGACTTGTAGAGAAGCCTTGCAATATCTAAAAGATAATAATGAATAGTACAAAAAAATGAATATTTAAGAAAACCTGAGGTAAACCACTGAAATAATTTAAGAGTCACCAGAAACTGGTCAATTTCAAATTCTAGATCCTGCTACAGTATCTAATGTTTTGAACGATTATACAATTCATCCATTACACTCTGAAAACACCATAGATGATGCACTAGAAACGTACCAAATGCGACAAACCAAAGGATTACCAATCAGCACATAGGAAAAAAGTATAGAAGCACGTTTCTTTTCTCTACTCTTTCCTACTGGGAAAGGAGGAAGGTACGATGATAGACCCACTCAGATAACAGCATCAGAATACCGCTTGTTACGAAAGTATTCTGAAAAACCCAGATTTAGACAAAATGTGGAAAACATAGTCTAAGTACTCTTTGAAAGTGAACTAGCAACTCTATGCTATGGAGTTGCACACACATTGAAATCAGGTACCCATTTTCAAAACATATCAGCTACGCAATTACTACAAAAAGTGCCAGAACAAGATGAGATTCTACAATCAAGCATTACAAATCTGTTAGCAAACATGCGTCGTACAAAAGAATACTGGTTCTGACGTCACAGAGATGTACGTTGTATTATAAGAAACCTTGGCCCACCCACTTGGTTTGTTACATTAAGTAGTGCAGAAAATGCATGGGAAGATTTACATGATTTCCTACGCATATCAAACAAAAACAAAACAAACATAGATATACTAACACCTGGAGAACTCTGCTCTCTAGATCCTGTTAATGTTTCAAGATTTTTCCATCATTGCTTCAATGCTATGCTACACTTTATTTGTAATTAAACTGTTCCTCCCCTCGGAGAAGTGCAACACTTCTTTTGGAGAAAAGTATACCAAGCCAGAGGAGCACCACATATACACATGCTTTTATGGATTAAAGATGCTCCTAAATTTGGACAAGACAGTGATGCCACTGTTTTACAGTTTATCAAAAAATATGTCACTTGTGAAATTCCTGACACAAACAACAAATAATGACATTAATGCACACATTTTACAATTTCAGAGACACAAATGTGAGAAATATCGTCGTCGCAAATACAAAAACAAAGGGAAATACTACACAAAATGCTGCTTTGGTTTCCCTAGACCAGTTACAGCAACAGGTCGAGTAAACAACTTCATGGGCCTCATTACGACTCAGGCGGTAAGGGGTTTTACGGCGGCGTAAACAGCGCCGACCCTTACCGCCTGAGTACGAGGTCCCTTAGCGCCATGGCGGATTTAACACCTGCTTTTAGCAGGTGTTAAAATCCATGGCGCTAAGGGACCATGGAGTTAATTACGCCACCGTAATTTACGGTGGCGTAATTAACGCCTTCCCCACTCCCATTATGCCCTATGGGGCAAAAATGGGAATGGGGAAGGGTAAATGGGGATTGGGGACTTACCGCCCCGCCAACCTCGGAATGGGGCGGTAAGTCCGCCAACCACCATGGCGTAAACGTAGTTTACGTCATGGTGGTAAAGTCACGGCCCAGGCGGTAACTTACCGCCTGGGTCGTAATGAGGCCCCATGTATTCAGTTAGACATAGTGTTTAAGGTAAATCACCTAAGAACACATAGTACATAAAAAGAACAGGAGAAGCAAAATATATCAATGATTACAATGCAATCATTGCGCTCTTATGGAATGCAAACATAGATTTGCTGTACATTGCAGTAAATTCCACTGCAGTTGCACAATATGTTACAGCCTACTTAACCAAAGCAGAATAAAACAGAGCTTCAAGACCTCTGGGATGACCTATCATTCGACAAAATACTGTATCAGAAATTGTACAGCTTAGGCATAAAAATGCTCTCTCAGAGAGAATGTGGCTGCTATGAAGCTGCACACCGTTTAACAGGTACTCCTATGTATGGAAAATCTGAAAATATAGTATGGCTAAATCTTGGTCCTGCTAAATCTAGAAAAAGAGTTATCAAATCATACGAGGACATAGAAACAATAGCCAAAAATTATCCCAACAGCCAAGACATTTGGAAAAACAATTTACTAGACACATACTACCCAAACATGAATACCACTTTGGAAACCATGTGTCTATACCACATAGCCCAAAACTCAACATATAAAAATAATATAAAACCAGATGAAAACAAAGTTAGATACAGAGTGACAAATTGTGAAGGCAGCTTAGTAAAACTTACCAAACAGAGCTTCATTAATCATATCAAATTGTCATTAAAAACTCCTCAACATAAAGAACTATATAACATGTCCCTGCTACAACTTTTAAAACCATGGAGAAAAGAAGAGATACTAGATGACTCCTATGAAGACGCTTTCAAAGCAAAGCAAATGAAAGCACTATAACAGATGTAAACTTTACACAGTACAAAACAATGTTGCACAATGAAAAGCAACACAAAGAAGAACTCCAGGCCCAACTAGATAAGAACACTCCTGACAGTAGTCAACCTTCTGTAACAGCAAGCCAAGGACCACTGGGACAGCCACTAACAGCAAATGAGGCAGAATTAGTTATGAAAGAAGTAGAAAACACCATGGGCCTCATCATAAGGTTGGCGCTCCGGTAAGAACGGCACCGATAAGGCAATACCAGCATCCATTGCCAGGCCGGTGTATCATGACCCTAGATGCCGTTGCTACCGGCATCCTCAAGGACCCGCTGTGGCCATGCACCACCGTACCGGCATGCAGGCACGTACGCAGATGGGGAGGCCTTAATACCGGCATGCCGCAAAGAAGGGGACACCACAAGTACATACCGGCATCGAGATGCCAGTAAGAATGGCCACCATGATGCCGGCAATATCGGTATCGCAGACCACCTGTAAACAGCAAACTGCTGTGTAACCAAGTGCCACAGGTGCACACAATCAGCACAGGTGGAGGTAATGGAGTCAAGGTCAGCACAAAAGGAGCACACCCACACACCACACCCCCTTCCAAGGCAAAATGCTACCACTTGTACTTGCCATACTGGGCCTGGAGGACATGCCTGCACTGCTACTCCTTGAGCAGGCATTTCAACAGTGAGACATGCCCAGCAAAACCCACCAGTGCAGGCAGTCGCTCCCCGCAGACAGCCAACAATCCCACGTATAAGGGCCAATCCATTTGACTTAACCCCAGCACAGATCCACACCCTGTACCGCCTGGACAGAGACACCATCACCAACATAGTGGAATTAATACAGGATGACTTGGTCAGCCTGATCAACATCCGCACAGCCATCCCCCCTTTGCTGAAGATAGCATCTGTGCTCCACTTCCTGGCCACAGGCACTTACCAACACACAGTGGGCCAAATGCATGGCATGTCCCAATCATGCTTCTCTGTTGTGTTAAACCAAGTGCTGGATGCACTGCTGAAGCACGCAAGTGCCTACATATCCTTACCAAGGACACCACAGGAGGCAAATGCCACCAAAATAGCATTCCATGCACTGGCAGGCATGCCCAATGTAATTGGTGCCCTCGACTGTACCCATGTAGAGTTGGTAGTCCCACATGCCGTGGAGGCAGTGTACCGCAATTGGAAGCTCTACCATTCCATCAATGTGCAGATGGTGTGTGATGCCAGCCAGATAATAACACATTGCTGTGCCAGATACCCAGGATCCACGTATGATGCCATGGTGTTGCGTAACTCCTCACTACCCCGCTACATGGAAGGAGATGTTGTACGAAGTGGCTGGCTGTTGGGTGAGTCTGCCCTCTGGGCCATGGGGGGCAGATGGATTGGGCGGGTACATGCATATGCAAGGGGAATGCCCTCTGGGCCATGGGGGCAGATGGATTGGGGGGGTACATGCATATGCAAGGGGAATGCCCTCTGGGCCATGGATGCAGATGGATTGGGGGGGTACATGCATATGCAAGGGGAATGCCCTCTGGGCCATGGGGGCAGATAGATTGGGGGGAATGGAAGTTTCTTAAGTCATCCGCCGACACACAGCCTTCACATTTGCATGCAAAATGCCCCTAGCCAAGACATACATTGGGTGGCCTGGTGTTTTAAAAAATCCTAGGACCCTAGGTCGTGTATGTCACACAAGGCTCCCTCTATGGATTGGCATGCACTGTACAGGGCTGACAGTCATGTGGATGTGGCTGTCAATGACGAGATAGTGCATATGAACTTGAATGATGTACAGGCTGAGCACACCTGTCAACTGAGCCTCATCCTCACACATACCTCCTTCTGCTCCCATGTAGGTGATGCTGGATATCCTCTGAAGCCGTGGCTATTCACCCCTGTCAGGAACCGGCCTTTTTAAGGCACGGTTTCGCTGCATCAGCAGGTCGGGAGGGGCACTCATATACGGGCCTGAGAAGGTGGGCAAGATCATCACAGCATGTGCAATGCTACATAACATGTGCATCCGGCGGAACATACCCCTGCCACCTGATGTGGAGCTGCCACCACCTGGTGAAGTAGAAGGAGAGGAAGGAGTATAAGTAGGACATAGGCCAGGACGCGAAATTTGTGAGGGTCACGCAGTGCGCAAAATGGTCATAGACCAATCATTCTGATGTACTTTGATGCAGAGGGTGCCATGTGTTGTGAACTGTGGGCACTGGTTGTGTGGGCACATGTGCACGAATCACCATGAAGCAATAAATTGACATACAAAAAATCAGCAATGTCCACTCATGTGATGTTTATTACACAACTGGTGTATTCGTGAGAAATTAAGTACAACATGATTCAACAATCCACGCCCCCACCACCCCTCCACCTCCCCCACCCTACTCCAATGCCCCCAAACACCTAAGTACTACACAAAGTTTGTGCCCTAGATTTTAAAAATAGGTTCACCTTTCAGTGGTGTCAATTGAAGAAGATCTCAGAAAACAATAATGTGTTTTCCTCCAAAGAGCTCTTCGTAGTCTGTTTTGAGTACTTATTGTGATCTGAGGTGAGTCAAAGCCAACATTAGGTTGGAGACCATGCTCACTTCATCTATTAGTAGCATTTTCATTTGTTTCAAAACTCTGCGTAGTTCCATTGCTCATTCTGTAGAAAGTTTGTAATAGTCTAATTTGTTTTGGTGTTCTTCTGGAAGGAGTAGTAATCGGTGTAAAGTGACACCGCCTACGTTGTAGTCAGCTAAACCTGTGGGGGCAGTTACAACAGCTGACAGTTTGTTGTTTGTCAATTGTTGAAGGAACTTGCTGATGATTTTGATTAAGAATGTTTTTCCTGAACCAGCTTGACCACTGACGTATAGCAGTGTAGGTTTGTAGTTTTGGCAAGTGCACTTTTTTATTTTCATGTTTCACACCATGCTCAATTTCCTTTCTTACTGCTTGGAAAATGCTACGCTGCTCATTATTCAGTTTTGATTTCAGTACAGTGAAGTCATCTGTATCTTCTTCATAGTGAGACATCGGCCCTCATCACAGGGTTGGCACTAGAAATCTGGCTGTACCGGCATGGCGGTAATAACATGTCCGGCTTGGCACCAACCCGCAAATAGCGGACGATCAAGAGTGCGCGGGCGCGCGCATCCCTGCATGCCGGTAACGGCCGTACCGGCATGCCGGTAATGACCCCCAAACCCCCAGACAGCAGCATCGACCAATACACACAGAACGGCTCCACCCTCGGCAACCCCTAAATACTGTTACCGTTATTAACGGTGCGTTAATACCGGACCCGGAAGTAACGTCATTGCGCCGGAACGGGAAATGCCATGGCGGCCATCTTTTAAAACACAATCCATTGCCATCCTCCACCTACAGGACCCTCTACACCCCAACTCCCAGGCCACCAAGGACAACATGTCAAAGACCACCCGGAGAGGCACGGCCCACCTGCGCAAACCACGTTTTATGGATGATGAGCTGAATATGTTGGCCGACGCCCTTGTGGCAAATGCTGAAGTGGTGTTCTGCAACGACCTCAGGCGTCCAGCCCAGCTCAAGAAAAAAGCCATCTGGGAAGACGTTACCCAGAAAGTAAGTGCAGTCGGCACCACCGCACGCACAGTGCGTGATTGCAAAAATTGTTGGGACGACCTCAGGCTGAGAGTCCGGCACATATTGTCAGCTGATCAGAGCCAGGGGCTGGCAACAGGAGGAGGACCACACTCCCCACTGAAATTGGCCAGATGGGAGGAGACCTGCAGCTCCATCATAGACGTGGAGTCCATCGAAGCAGTCGGTGAAGCAGAGTTTGGCGTGCCAACATCGGCAGATGAAGGTGAGTGTCCCTAATGAAACAGTAAAAATAATCATAATCATCCTCCCCCAAATGTGGCTGCTACACCAGCCAACAAATGGGCCATCATGCACACCTACACATATCCATGTACACATTCTGGGTCTACCACCATCCCATCCCAATGCATGTTGCGATCATACACGAATACACCCACAAGACACATTTCATGGGCATGTGCCACCCAGGATGACCCTCCCAAAACACATCAATGTCCAACTGCACCCAACAATGCGTACATGTGGACACGACTACGCTATCAAAATCCACTCTTCAACATTGCATGTGCACAGTCCCCTACAAAGCCACGAATGCAACTGATCAGATGGTGCCACATGTCCAATGACTAATGCATGCACAATGCAAGCGGAACAATCACTGATGTCCTGCCACTCTCTGTCCCCCACAGGTACGGATGCTGACAGTGACGAAGCACAAGGGAGTGCACAATGCACAACAACAGCCAAAAGGCCATGCGGGAAGCAGGCCAAGAACTGGTGCAAAACAGCACCACAGACAAGCACACAGGACGAGCTGACACCTGCATCCGTGGTCACACTATCCACACTGGCTGAGGACACAGCTGGCATGGAGGATGGCACACATTCTGCTGCTGCCAGCACAATTGGGGATGTGGCTGCATCGGCAGATCATAATGTTGATGAGGTAGCTGAGCCGGACAATGAGGGCGATGCAGGACTTGGGCCACAACCAATGCAGCATAACACACCCATAAAATCAAACATTTTAACTGTACTATACTGTCTACTTATACAAGATATTCAGTGCAATCAAAACTGTATTAACAACCCAAAACCAATATCATACTAAAGTAAAATGGCCAGAAGTGCACCTTTTATGTCCGCGGACAGCCGCGGTGACCGGGGACATGGCGAACACATCAGGGGCACCTGCTACCTAAACAAATACAGCATTTGACCCATCTCTTACTCCCACACCCTCCCCAAGCAGTCTTACACACCAACAAACTCCCCACAGTTTTATGTTTCCCCTGTTCATCGCTGCGCTGTCCGCGGATGTCCGTAGATCCAAGATGGCGGAAGCATCAAAACAATACGACGCACCTCATGCTTCAACCCAGTCAATCTGCGAACATGTCATATGTCCGCGGACATGACACAAGCCGATTAGCCAATCGGTGTCCTGTCCATGGAGCAAACAGGGAAATGAGTCTGCAGAGATATCACTTATTTTTTGAGACATACTTTTTGGACGGATTTACACCAAATTTTCAAAGCATGCTTTCGGGACCAAGCCTCTTCTCCTGCTGCAAATTTGGTGCAAATCCGTCCAGCGGTTTGAGCTGTAGGCGTGAGCAAAGTTTTTTTCCCCATTCACTCTATGGGGAAAAAGACATTTTGGGACCCCCCTTATAACTTTGCCCCCCCTACACCGAACCTCACTAAACTTTGAAAATAAATTCAGAGTGGGCCATATACTTTTTTTGCAAAGTTTGGTGAGGATTCGTCCAGGTGGACAGGGGGAGCGAAGTTATAAGCCGCCCAAAAAGTGCTCTTCCTATGGGATTACCAACTTAACCATAACTACACGGCCACTACCGTGGGCCGTGTAATATATATATATATACATATATTTATATATATCTGTACTTTAATTAAACACACCATATGAAATAATAACATAACAGAAAACACTACAAAAACCCACCCCTGTAGAAACAACATAGAAGATGAAAATATAGCTTTGTGCATCACTCTTGGTAATGAGATGAGAGGAAAGGAAATAAAAAACATAATATTTGTTTTAAAAAGGATATGTTTCTTGTAGCAGAGGGTTTCAAATGACATAAACAACCTCTATGGCCCAAAAATGAATGGACAAGAGGCAGGTATCATGCAATACCACTCTTGCTGTGTCTTGCGATTTAACTACCGCAAACCATGCAATTTAGCACTGTGCTGGCAGTTTGATTCAAGCTCGAATGCAGCAGTCGCAGTAGTCCAGGACGCAAGCTGGTGTTAAGTCAGAGTCGAACTGAATGATGCAGCAGTTTGAAGCATTTCTTGAGCTATGCAGGTAATGGCTATCCCCAAGTTTGGTTTGATAGTCGCATGACCTCCATGATGATTTTTGGGTTCATAATGTGCAGCCTATTTATTGTTTGGCAGAGCGCTCTCAGGGCTTCTAAGTTCTTTGCATGTACAACTATATATAAAACTTTGCTCAATTTACAATCCATCTCCTGGTCTCATGCCCTAGCGAGGTGTGTCCTTTATTTGGATTATTTGGTATCGTGGTGGGACCAGGTCGCTTTCAAAGTATATACACCATATAGAAACCTATGAATGTGTGTATGGCATAATAAACGGCCTGTAACAAGCCTTTTTTCTTTCATCATTGGTTGTTATGCGTCTTAGTTCTTGCCTCTCTGAGTCCAATTGTTTATTGTGCAAGATTGACCAGGAACTGATAAGTCTAAGGTATTCCCTGAAAAGGGCCAGGTGATAGCACAACATTTTGGTGCTGTGAGCAGGCTTCTTGTGCTGAGTTTGATGACAAGAAACTTTACTAATTAACTATTGTTAAAGAGTATTTTGAATTGGAACGGCAACAAATTATTATGTTTTTCTCTTAATGTTTATTGTGGCTTAAGTGTAAAATCTGTAGTTAGAGTGTGTGTTAAAGGTATCCGCGGGGGGTGCGGTTGAGCGGTATGTGAAACATCCGCTTAGGATTATGAGTTCACATTTTGTATATTTAATGTTCGCCCATCGGTATAACAGAAGTTAAAACTGCATCATTAAG
Organism: Ambystoma mexicanum; assembly: GCF_040938575.1. Classification (NCBI taxonomy): domain Eukaryota; kingdom Metazoa; phylum Chordata; class Amphibia; order Caudata; family Ambystomatidae; genus Ambystoma; species Ambystoma mexicanum. The sequence continues at coordinate 569,727,840 of NC_090933.1, read as the reverse complement.
ATGCTAATGCTATTTAGTCAAAGTTGACATTGTTAAAATTGGGAAATGGAGAGAAAATGTGAAAAGGTTAAGGTCAATCGCTGACCAATTCCGAATATAGTACAAAGTAACGGTTTCCATTGGTTGGTCAACATGCATCGGTGACATCAGACTCAAATTGGCTGCTGAGGTTGGGGCGGTCAGTTGGCACGTGGGTCATCTGGGCTCATCTTCACAGGGTGAAGGTCAGGCTTAGATCATGAAGTGTTACAATCCTAACTAATCCAAACTACACAATGGCCACTGACATGCAAGAAATAATGTTGGGCGTAAAATCATCATTTAGACAGAGGTTAGTCCTAAATTACAGACAGATATATGCACATTCCAACCCAGGCCTTTATGGGGGCATGAGTTTGTTTGTTCCTCTCCCAGGTGCCTTATTTAAGGGGTTGGATCTGCAATGTATTCTTTCAGATGCCTCATGATTTAAAACAATGGATGGATGGGTGTTCGTTTAAAGGAGTATATGTGGTAATACTGGATTAAGTATATGGTGGGTGAATTAGGGTGGTCTGGGAGAGAGGCTCAATAAGCTGTAACCTCTAGGGGTGGGGGCAAGGTGTAACAGGCATGTTTGTGGAGACGGATTGGCACACAAGTCATAGTTTGCTCCGGTCACACGCGGGGCAGTGAGGTCATCGGAAGAAGAAAGATACTAAATGTTTGCAACAATACATGGCTACGTTTCTGTGAGAAATGGGTTTGCACGGAACTGCCAGGAGAGGCGGAGGGGGTGACTGGGCTCATCGCCCAACGCGCTGGACAGAGGGAGAGATGGTTTTTAGAGATAATTTTGGCCCTAACAAAAGATAGCGTTCAGGGCGGCATAATATGGAGTCTGTATGTCCCATCCGAATGGCTCAGTTTGCCGTCTTAATTTTGTTATTACGTGGGCCAAACGGTGTTCACAGGTAAAAAGAAATGGGGACGTCTTCCACCATTGGGGGAACACAAGATCCATTTCATGCGGGAATGATGAGAGGGGTCTAAAGGACCTTTCCTCCCCAACATTCCCTCCTTTTGTTACTCCTAAAGTAACAAATATCCTTGCCCAGTATGCCCACATTCCTCAGCCTTCCTTACTGCTGCATCCCATGCTGGAGTACCCTTTATTGGCATCCATGCACGGCACACACTTCTCAAACTTTGACCTTTTCTTACATATTCTTCTGGAGTACGCATAATATAAATACAGCCCCCTTCACCAGCCAAGTCTACCTTCACTTCCTTATGATTTGCCAAATCTTGTGGCTCAGCAATAGTCATATGGTATAGGTTGTCTATTACATCTCCTGTGTTATATACTGCTGCTATACAATATTTGGGCTTGTTGATTTCACCAGTTTGTAATTGTGCTTTCCTAGTATCATGAGGCATCTTATTTGGGTTGCCCACAGTCACCATCATCATTGGACTACTAGGCATTGTCTTAGCACAGCATCGAACCCCAACCTCACACACACAGAAGATGAGCAACAGGAAAACGATGATAGGGACCTGTAACTTCATTATAGTCCCAAACCACTATGGTATCCAGTCAAATGTTGGATCGAACAAGTCACTGGGCTAAACACCACCCTCCTTCTTCATCCGTTCTCCGAGATCGTGCACCTCTGCAATTACACGTGATAATGTTCCATTATCAGCATCTGTAGAAGGTATAAATGTGCAACATGAACTCTTGATTTTTCAACAAACACTGCCTTGCATTGCTGTGAGAAGGTCCAAAACATAGCGGTTTGCATCGTCATTAACCGCAGTGCTCTGAGTTCCATATTGATAACATTGAATCCTTCTTCAGTGTCATTGGCCAGTTGGATCAGCTCCCATCTCACTATTTGTAACCACTTGGCATTTGCTTTTGTTTGGACACTTTGTATGAGTGATGCAATAAATGTCTCTGCTGTATTAAAGAGTTTATACTGGTCTGGAATTTGCGGCAGGAGGTTTGAGGAGTCTTTAGAGATGTAATTTGATGCTCTCTTTTTGCGTGTGATCTGGTCCTGCAGTTTGTTTGCTGACAGGGCATATATGATGGGGGGTTCTTCTACTGTTGACCTGGGTGTCAGTGGTAGCCTGGCGGGCACCCTTCCCCTGGACATGTCTCTCAGGAATCATCCTTAGGGCGGAGAGCAACAATGCCAGGGCACAGTCACCCTTCCATGATTGTGAGAGGTGCAAGTATGCCTGGTTGCCACACACCCAATAATTGTCCATCAAGGCAGCAGTTCCTTTCCGCATGTCAGGAATTACAAGTGTTTTGTTGCAATGTTTGTTTGATCCCAGAAGCATCTTTCCTTCTCCGCGAAAACAAAGTTCAAAGGTCTCTTCATGCTGTATTTTGATTGGTTTTTCAAGAGCCGTGACCCAAGTATGCTATTAGCGCCATGGTTGCCGCCGGTATTTTACCGTGTCCGCCTTGGTAAATGGCGGAATTACTGCCCTACTCCAAGGTGAGCGGGGCGGTGATTCCCCATTCACCAAGGCTCTTCCCCATTCCCATTTTTGCCCCCATAGGGCATGATGGGAATGGGGAAGGTGCTAATTATGATAGCGCAAATTGCGGTACCGTAATTAGCTCCGAGGTCCCTTTGCGGCACCCTACTTTAACGGCTGGTAAAACCAGCCGTTAAAGTCGGGTCCCGCAAAGGGAACTCGTAGTAAGGCGGTAGGTGTTTACCGGTACCGGTGACCTTACCGGTACCGGTAAACCCCTACCGCCTAACGTGTAATGAGGCCCAATGTCTTTGCACATGTCTCTTCCATCCATTTCAGTCTGTCATCTTGTAGGCCGCATAGCGCTTCAGTCTTGCACATTACCGTTACATCATGCCATTTGCTTTCTTTGAACATCGTCCCTTTTATCATCAAGTATGATTCTTTGAAACATGTTGCACCTGCTGGCTTCTTTTTGCACAATTGTTCATCTACACAGCATGAGATGAAGGAGACACTGGGCTTCCACTATTGGGGTTTCTTGTGGTACTAAAACCTCAGGTGTTCCAGACGTTGTGACAAAGGGGTTGGCATGTGTGTGCGTACTTTGATTTTGACGAGTGAGGTGTGTCTGCATGGTCCGTGGTTGTTGTCTTTGTATGATTGGTCCTTGTGGATGTGTGCTGCCTTGCTGTTCATCTTGACTATAACCTCCCATAGGTAATCCATGTGGACCGCCTGGGTGCGGGTGTACATATTGGGATCTATTACCATATCTCTCATCACCTTGGTAGTCTGCTAATGGGCGGATACAACATTCTCTTGCAAAGTTACCCCATCTCCAGCAAGACCACCATGCCCCCTGGCCTCTTCCTCTAGGTCCATGTCCTCCATATCCCCCTGCATGCTGCCCTTGGTTCCCACCTCTTCCTCTTGTGGGTCTTCCTTGCCAGTGGGGTCCTGCATACTGCTGCTGCCCTCCCCATTGCTCCTGCCCAATGTTTGTCCATGCGGCTGCCATTCTGGCCTGCAACGCTACTGTTTCATCCACCTCTTCTCCCTGCCATTCTGCATACGGACCTGCAGTTAACATTGTGACCTTCACCATGTTGCTCTGTACCAGTTTTGCCTCATCTGCTAATCTTCTTTGGGCTATTTCTTTTTCTCTCTCTTTGATCCTTCTGTAGTGGTGCACTATAATGCTTTGTATTTGCGGCCATCCCTTGGCTTCTATCCCAGCAATTTTATCAAGGGCCTTCTGTACCTCTTTCGGGAGGCCTTTTTTGATAATGAAATAGAACAGGGAGGTGGATTGGTCACACGCTGTACCCGTCCCCTCCTGCCACATATCCTGCATCTGAAGAATGAACTGTGGAGCCTCCTCCTCATCCCCCACAGTGCATTGCATCACAGAGTGTAAATCTGGGGTATTGTGGAAGGTCCTTTGCAGTGCAACCCACACCTGTGCCCGTACATTATTAAAAGATGCCCCGTCATGGCGATCATTGCCCATTGTAACTGCCAGGAACCCTGCTTTCACCCACACCCCGTCTGCCTGATCGCCCACTGCTGATACTAGGATACGTTTAATATTTCCTATGGCCAAGGGGACCCCAGCTGCGTTCTTCTCAAATGCATATATCCATTTTCCTTCTCCCCCTGAAAGTGGCGGGAGGGCTTTTAATAAATTAGTTTTAACCATCAACGCCCAGGGGACGTAATGGGGGTGTCCTGCTCCCTTTTGAATACGAGGTAGTTATAGTGTTGAACTAGTATTCCCTTTATTTACCTTCTTCCCTTTCTTCTTTGCTATCGCCATTAGCCCTGGTCTGTTACGAAGACTTCCTTCCCACCCATCTTCTCCAGGTCCTGTCACTTGCAGAGTTGTCCACTGTATCTGTTGGATACCTCCTACTGCCCCCTCCTCAAATTCGTCAAAATCATTCCAGCAATCCTCTTCAGTTTCGGATGCTACAGTATCATATCCCACCCTTACTGCCTCTCCTTCTCATTCCACCTGCATGTTTTAATAGGTGTGCTGCCTATTCGAGAGAGGAAATCCCCAGATTTCCATTCCTCTTCTGGTAGCTTAGAGGGGCTTTGTAAGCGGGCGGCATCTGTGTCTGTCCTACCCCCGATGACAGTGAATCTGTTTCACATAATGTTCGCAATAGTGCTAACTCTCTTTGTGTGCTTGTCAATAAAACTTCTAAATTAGGGACAACTGAGGGATTTTGTGGAATATACGGGGGAGGGGGTGCGGTTGCCGGGGTGGCCGGGGTACTTATCTGTGGTAAATACAGTGGGTCACAATATCCTTTAGTGGGTCTTGGAAGCAAGGTGTATAGTTTCTTTGGTTCTGCCCTCCCTTTATATTCTTCTCCCGCCTCACCATTTGATGCCACTGTGGTCTCTGGCTCCTTCTCTTTGTTATTTGTGGGGGCATTTCTTCGAACATGCTTCACAAATCTAATAGTTCTCGTCTGTTTTGAAGTTGTTTCTCCTTGTACTTTGCTATTGAATATGTTTCCACATGATCTAATAGCAGTATATTGAAGGATCCCTCTTCTGGCCAGACGCGGGTGGTCCCTCCCCTTCAATTTCCACCACCCATTGGCCATGATATTTCTTTATTTTATCAGTATAGAGAGGGAGGTGTTTACAAATGTGCGAGAGTGACCTGTCTCCGCCCATGATACCGCAGGATACCTTTCACTTCACTCAGTGAGTATATGACCGTGTGTTGACACTGCTAGTTCTCAACCTTTTATATATCACTTACACTTTGAACTCCATTATTAAAACAATTATGTGTACATTAACCCCTTAACTGCCATGGGTTTTCCCCCCAGTGCCAAGGCCTTTTTTGGTGATTTCGGTATGTCGCCATTCAATGCCTTGTGACTTTTTTGTTACATGAGATGTCTCGCCCAAATTTGTCCCCTTTTTTTCCACATGTAGGCAATCATAACGGCACCCAGGAATCCTAGTTTGCTGTAGGGGGTGAGAGAAAATAAACAACAAGGGAACATTTTTTCAAAAAATGCCAATAGAATGATGTACAAAGAAGCCTGTGTTTTTTTCATTGTAAGAGCTAGGAACAAATGGTTTGCTGTGCTGAATTCCCCATGTTCCTGGCTTTCAAGAACAGGTTGAGTGGAAACAAAAACATTTTTTTTTTATATGGGTGTCAACCGTTTTGAGAGAGGTAGGCGATTTTGGCCTTTTTTTTCCAATAGGACATGCGTGGGCGGAATGGAAGAAAAGGGTAGGAAAGCTGAATGGGAGGACAGAAAGGCATATATTTCTGAAAAGTAGACAAAATTCCAAGTTTAGGAAGGGGTGATTTGCGAAAGTCAGGAAACAACTATGCAGGAAAAAATTCCATAGTTTGGGGAAAAAGCGGGAAAATGACTGACAAAAAAGGTGTACGGTGGACATGGTTGGCCTGGTACTGCAATGGTTTCTATGGTTTGCAGAGATAGCTAAAAACAAAGTGCCAAAAAGGACGACCTATCTTGTCCTTGGCACCCGGGAGGGAATTCCAAGGACGGGAGACCTTGTCCTTGGCACTTAAAAGGTTAAAAAGATAGACACATAAGACATAAAAATCGTTTGACCAGTTAACGTTTGGACACAACAAACCAACAAATATACCAACCAACAATGCTGAACAGAAAACATGAAATTCTGAAACCAACAACACTAAACTGAGAACATAAAAACCTTTAAACAGTCCCTAATGTCCCAAGCCCTTGTTCAATTTAACATCTATGTTTTTCCCCAATCACACTCAGCATTCACATACCCCTGCCACTTCTGGGCCCCCGTCCTAAATTCAATAAAAAAGGCTAATACTATTTTTTCCTGAGTCTACTATCTACATGAGGCTCCTGCTTGTCCCCTTTTTCTCAATTATATTCCTGCACTAGTCGGAACAGTGCTATGCAGCGCCACCTTCCACCCCCTTTCGGAGGTAGGTTCCCGTATCCTCTCTTATCCTCTTATCTCATCACCATATTTATAAAATTAAACCTTTAATGGTCATACAAAACCCCCAAAAGAAAATTCTTTATTCCCAACAATCACTCCCCTCACTTACATCCAACCCATCCTTTAACGCTATTTCCCTTTTAACAAATCTCTCTGCTCCATTTCTTTTAAAAATGGCCTCCTTTAATTCTTCTTGCAATTGGTCCAAGGACCTCAGGCCAACATCCTCCTCTTTGATAGATGCTTCCTGCACCTCATCAGTTTCCTTTTTTCTCCTGATGTCCCTTGTTTCCCTTCTACAGCTCCTCTGCCTCCACCCACTGCCACCTCTTTGGCTTCCTCTACTTCTTCTCTGGCTGGCTTGTTGCCTCCCTCTGCTGCCACCTCTCTAGCGTCTACATCCTCATAATGGATACCTTGCCCTCCCTTCCTTCCTCCTTTGCCCACCGTAAGGCTCTTTCTGCACTTTTGCAGGGTGTACTTCTGACTTGTACCCCCCCACAGAAGTCTTTCAAGGATGGCAACCTTCCCCACATTGCCACTCTCAACTCTCACTCAGCTGTCAAACACTCCTCTAACATCTGCCATCTCCTGGAAGAACTTGACCTTGATGTTCTTGGTCCGACCGAGACATGGTTCATGGCCAGATCTTTCACGAGCTTCAACACTCTCCTCCCTTATGGCTACAACACCCTTTCCGCACCCAGATCCAACCATCCCAGTGTGGGTGTAGCCTTGATCTTCCCAGAGTACATCCCTGCCTCTAACATTCCTATGCAGGTCTACTCCTCCTTTGTATACCTGGTCTGCAGGCTCTGTCTCTCTCCTGCCTGCTCTCTTACTGTCGCTACTATCTACCCGCTGCCTGTCCAGGTTACCTCCTTCCTCTCCGAGTGTGCGGACCTCTCCTGTTCCCTCCCAGGCACGGCCTCGGCTTCAAATTTCATCTCTTAAACCCAGGACATCCTGTCCTCCCTCTCTTCCTCTCCTCCTTCTTCCTCTACTCTTTCCTCCACCTCTGGCTTCCCTGTAGCCACCTCTCCTTCTCCCTTCTCTTCCTTTCCTTGTTCACCCTTCACAAGGTTTCTAGACAAGTCCAATCTATGAAAGTCCTGTCAAAACAGGTTATTTCCTGTTCATCCAAAACCATGAAGGACCATATTGACACCATCACTCCAGCCTGGGCCAACCTCTGCAATCACTCCTTTACCACTGGAACCTTCCCCTCCTCCTTGAAGCACTCCCTTGTGCAACCTCTACTTAAGAAATACTCAGCCGACCCCTCCTGACTGGCTAACTATTGCTCGATCTCCATTACTCCTTTTCTGGGCAAACTCTTGGAATAGCTAGCCATCTCCCAGCTTAACCTACACACTGAATCTGTTGATTGTCTCCATGACCATCAGTCTGTCTTCAGAGTGGCCAGAAGTACGAAACTGCTCTACTGAACATCTGTGAAGACCTACTCCCAAACCTTGACACTAAACATCCCTCTGGCCTCATTCTCCTCAATCTCTCTTCTGCTTTTGATAATGTCAACCATGCCATACTTCTCAACCCTCTCGATGATAACCAGGGTAGCACTGATTATGGCCCTGGCCTGCATGATCTCCTTTCCCTCTGACTGACCGTCCCAGGTCCAACTTGGGTCCTTCATCTCTATCTCTCTACCCGTGGTGTTCCCCAGGGGTCTAATCTTTCTCCTTGGCTGTTAAACCAATACCTAGCACGTCTCGCCACCGCATAGCTGCTCTAACTGTCAGTGCTATGTGGATGACACTCAGCTCAATTTCAGGCTCCCCTCAGCCACCTCTTCACCCTCACTTATCCCTGATTGTATGTCCAAACTCTCCTTCTCTCCTCACATCTTCGACATCTCTAAGAAGTCAAACTACCAGCTGCACCTCCTCCGAGGTATTCTTCCCTTCCTTACGTTCCCCCAGAAGCTCACTGTCTCCAGAGCTCTTATTCTCTCTAGGCTGGTCTAGTGCAACAGTCTATTTCTAAATCTATGTGCCTCTACTCTCTGTCCTCTACAACTCATCCAGAACAGGACTGGGAGACTTGTCCTTGGCCTCAAGCCCAGGGATCGTATCTCTCCAGCAGTGAAATATCTTCACTGGTTCCCAGTGGCAGCAAGGATCAGGTTTAAGACCCTCTGCATCATCCACAAGGCTTCTGGGGCCTGGGACCACAACACCTCCAATTCTCTCTACCAAAATATATTTCTACTCAAGCTCTTTGCTCCTCCACCTCCAACTCCTTGAGGGTCTGTCTCCAAGCAACGAGTTGGGGACAGATGTCTTTCTTCACCTGGTGCCTCCCTCTGGAACAGTGTCCCTACCTCTCTCAAACTTAAGCAGAACCATCTCTGGCTCCGGAAGTAGCTCAAGACCTTCCTCTTTGCTTCTGCCTTCTCTCTTCATCTCCCCTGCTGATCTCCTGCCTGTTACACACACTGGTCACCTGGCTACACTGTGAACTTGGGCGCAGGTCCCTGCCTGTCCAGCTGCATACCCGCACTGCCTCTCGGCACCCCCGCGCTTGTGGTCTGTATCTGTTACCCTGCAGTTCCCTCTCCTGCACTTATCAGACACTTGTCTGCTCTCCTAACACTCGCACTTGCCACCCGTTGGCTGCACTACTTGTTGTTCTGCTGTTTTTCCTTGTGCTTCACTTGTCCATCCTCCCAAACCCTTCTGGCTTTTCCCCCTCCCAGCTCCCCTGCACTTGCGCAATCTGAATGTCACTAGGCCTAATAAGATCATTCTTTTTTTGGCCTTCTTCTGTTCCCCTCCTGTTAGGGAGAATTCTCTGTTTAGGCTGAATTTCCTAACCTAGTGAGTCCCCCAGCAGCTTTGCTGGATTTCTGGAGTTTGTTTTTTTCCATCCTGCCAAGAGTGAGACTCTTTTCCTCCCACTCTTGGACATGAATGTGTGTAATTCCTTTGAATGTCAATGTGTTCTATGGGCTATGTGGTCTTTTACTCCATAGGGTCTCATATGATTTTCTATGCGTGTTATACCGCACCCTACGTGCCGTAACACTGGGGCGTCCTAGCGGACCTCCACCATAGACTCCATACTCGGGGACTGACTACTGTCTCCCCGGGCATGTAAAGTCACCATTGGCTTTACTAGACCTAAATTTACTAACAGAACTAGTACCAACCATCTTATTGTGGACGTATTAGTAGGGGTAATTCGATTACTCCTAGGTCTGTTACTCGAGGGGGCACTGTCCCATCCCCCCTCGTCGAGTTTTGGCTGGTGGCAGTGGAAACTACTTGTTATGTTCGACCCCGAACATAACCCTATGGGATTCGTCCCATTGTTAGAGATTGATACTTTTCATCGCTAATCTCTAACGTACCACCGGTCTACTTATCTTAAATAAGTTTATCGGATGGTATTTTCTGCCAGAACTCGGTTTTTAAAAATGGCGTCTGTGTTTGTCTCTGTGACTCCTAAACCAAAGGTTGAGCCCTTTGTTACACTTTTGGCGGGCCTCTGTACAGAGACCCTCCAAAGTGGTGCCATTCTGTCTGGGTTACCAAAGGGGTGTGGGAGGGGGTTTAGGCACCCTGGACCGAGTTGCCTTGCCAACTCCGGTCGCACTCTGGTGTGATTGGCTCAAGTGGTGAGCCTCCCCGCTCACCACTTAGCATGTGTTGATTGACAGCTAGGCTGAATGAATGGGGGTTTTCTGCATAAAAGCAGGGCTTTTGGGACTGGATCTTCAGAAGACGCCACAGGACCTAAGAATCCGACGAGGGTAACGCTGAGCCGACCTGTACGACGACACCTCCGGTGGAGCCCTGCGGAACCGACTCACCACTTCCCGACGACAGAGGAGATCTCCCTGCCGGAGAGTCTCTTCCCCTGACTGGTGGGAACAACCAGTCCCCTTTGCTTTTTCTTCGCCTCAGGACGCAGTGGTCGAATTGCCCGTGCAGAGCACCTCGGCAACCGGATAGCCACTACCCCTGTACCGCGACCAAAAGGTGGTGCCTTGTGACGGAGCACTCCGCGGCTGGTCTCTTCCCTGGTGGTGCACCGGACTTCACTTTTCTTCGACGACGAGATCATCTCTACTCTTGGCAAAGACCCGACGTGCATCCACCACCAGGAACAACTGCCCCCGCCGGAGCTGCCCTCCACAAACAAGGTACTGTGTCCGCCTGGCTTCCCTTTCGATCGGGTTGAGCGAGGTGTCTTAATCCTCTCCTTTCCGTTGGGTCGCCTCCAAGCTTTTTCTCACGTATTGTTCTGAACTGGTTCAATCTTCCAATAACAATTTACTACATAGACTCGAACACATTTCCACAAAGAGACTTTTTGGGACCTATCGCCTTGCCTCTCTCCGAGTGGGTCTGGCCTCTGAACTTTATGATCTATTGTGGTTCTTGTCTTCTTGCCTTGCATTCTTCCCGTGAAGTCTTGAACTGTGTTGATTTCGTAACCTGCTTAATTTTTCTCTCCCGTCCTAACTGATATTAGAGTGCCATCCAGGTTGAGGCATACACCTCTGTCTGCAAATAAGTGATGCCGGTAGAACCTAGACTTGTCGAAATATTGTTAGGGGGATTGATCGTTTCTTCTTCGTAGAGTAATTGTATTTGACTTGTTTGCCGTGATAGTGCCATAGTGTTTTCGATAGATGTTCCGTTATAAATAAATACCTTAATATCTTTACACTGAGCCTCGTTGCGTGTTTGCTTGTCTTACTGGGAAGAATTGCCCTATATTGTATGCTCCACATACTGCTTAACTCTTCTTGAGGGAAGTCTGACTGCTCAGCCACAGCTACCAAGTGAATCTGTGTGGTACAGCCTGCTACCAAGTGGGTTTACTGCCAAACACCTGTAGTCCTAAATCTTTTGCAGTGGTCCCAGAGGGAACTGCACAGGTTTCCGCCTAACACTGGTGTACAGCGGTGGATTTGTATCGAGTATACAGTTTAGAGTGCTTTTCGACACTTTAGGATAACTAACCACGAAGTTTAGCACTAAAAAGCAACTTTCAAAAACATGTCTACGATGGAAACTTACAGTCAAGAATCCTTGTCAGGTGAAAATACTGAGAGTTTGCGAGCTCTCTGTAGGCAAGAGAATCTTTCTGTAAGAGGCAAGAAGTTAGAACTAATAGAGAGATTGCTGGCGAACCAAAGTCTGGGTACTGGTTCAGAGGAACCAATTTCTCCAGCAACTGTAAATAACTGTGATGGTGTTGATCTAAATCGTAATTCTGATGATAGCGATGAAGAGGCTGACGAGGACGGAGAGGCTAACGAAACTGTTTCCCCTGCTCCTCTACCTGCCTTACCAGCTGTGCCTACGGGGCCCATACCAGGTCCCACATGTAACCCTGCTTATTTTGAACTTGAAAAAATGAAGCTCGAATTAGAATACAAACGGTTCTTGGCTCAATCTGAACGAAACCAAGAGCTCGAGTTCAGACGGATGAATGCCCAGGCTGAGCAGAAGCAAGCTGAGTTAAGACTCAGGGAAATAGAACTTAATCACGAGTTAGAGATGAAAAAGTTGTCTATAGAAAATGCTTCTCTCTCCTCTGGTTCCTCTAGGAGCTCCAGTCCCAAAAGACCCCGGATGCCGAAGGAATTAGTGGGTATGTATGAACCGAGATTGGATGTGTTGGATTGGTTAAAACTGTTTGAGTACAATCATGGGCTCCAGGACATCACCGGGAATGATTTACTTCCCTGGTTGTTCTCTAGGCTCCCTCCTGTTGCGACTGATGTGGTAATGGAGTTGGGGGAGGCGGATAAGACGGATTACAAAAGTGTGAAACTAGCTTTGATAGCTAGATTCGGGAAGACCCCTTCCTAGAATCTTAAGAGGTTTAGAACCCACAAAAAGCATGATGGTACCCCTTGGGCTACCTGGGTGAGTGAAGGGTTGAAAAACTTAGAGGGATGGATTAAGGGTTACAAAGTGAACACTTATGAGGGTTTGAGGAATCTTTTTATGTTGGAGTCTATTTATGATGCCTGTTCTCCTGAGCTCAGACAGCACTTGGCTGATTCGAAGGAATTGGATTCCCGGAAGCTAGCTAAGGCTGCTGATTTATGGGTTGCCAACATGGCTACTCATAAGGATTCTGGGGCAACTCAGAAAAAGGATGAGGGAAAACAGCCTAGAAAAGACTCAAAAGAGAATTCTAATAACTCACATTCCAAAGAGGGCCCCAAACAAAACCAGAAGGGTAAGCCACCGCGAAAACCACAGCAGAATAGTGTGTCTTCTGGTGCCAAACCGGAAGGAGGTCAGAACAAGCCACCATTCCAAAAAGCATTCGGTAAATGCTTTGTTTGTGGCTCGGCTGACCACGTGAAAGGAGATCCCAGATGTAAGGGTAAACCTTCAGGGGTCCAGCTTGTCTCCTTAGCCTTCGCTCCAGAGGAGGAAGTCCAAATGGCAAGTGGAAACTTTCTACTGCTAGCTGACGAACCCATTGGAGTCTCAGCCAGCGTTTCTTTAGTATCTCTGGGGTTGTGGGAACAACAGAATTTAGATGTCTATCATTCTATCCCCGTTAATACTAAAGAGTATTATAAGGACAGTGTCCAGGTGAATGGTCAGGAGACTCCTGCCATTAGGGACACTGGGGCCAGCATAACTGTGGTGGATACATCGTTTTTTCAGGCTGAGGATGTTGCTAAGGCACCCAAACGCCTCACCAAGTTAGCTGGAGGGCCTGTGCAGATGCTTACCCAATTACCAGTTCTCATCCAGTGTAACGACATGACTGTGAAGATACCTGTCAGCATACAGAGTGAGGTACCAGGACGCGTACTTTTGGGTAACGATTTGAAAACTCTCGGAGTTGTATCGCATACTCCCAGACCTCCTAGTAAACGGTTACAGGAGCTAACCAGACCCGCAAGAGAGAGGACCATGCGCGGTACTCTCCAGGAGATGATGAAGAAAGAGATCACTCCTGCTCCACTGGAATTGTCGGCAGCTGTCTCCAAGAAATCGGAAGCGAAAGGGAAACCTAAGACTTCTATCCCGAAACCAGCAGCCAGCATTTCAGTGCAGCCAACACGGACTTCCCCGCGGTTGTCCAAAGTTACACCCGTAACTCCCCCTCCAGCTGAGGCTGAGAGGGAGGTACAACCCTATGTGGTAGAATTAGACTCTGAGGAAGAGCTAATGGAAGGCCAGGAACTCATTGGAGATCTGGATCCTGTTGACCATCCTGAGCTGCAGTCTTTACTGGCAGAAGGTGGACCCAGCAGGGCAGACTTCAGTAAGGGAGAGAGGGAATGTCCAACTCTGGAAGGTCTTCGCCACCAGGCAGAAGCTCAGGCTGAAGGGCAAGAGCCTGGGAAATACAGGTTGCACTGGGAAGATGGCCTCTTCTACAGTGAACCGACCGAGTCTGCACCTGGAGACTACAAACGACTTGTAGTACCCCAAGAGAACAGACCACAGTTCTTGCAGTTAGCCCACGAGATTCCTTTGGCTGGTCACTTGAGTTTCAAGAAGACTAAGGAAAGGCTCTCTCTCTCTACTTCTATTGGCCAAAGATGGGGGCCGAAGTAGAAAAACGCTGCAGGAGCTGCCACACCTGCCAGACCTCTGGTAAGGTTGGCTCCAAGAATGTGGCACCATTAGTGCCTCTCCCAGTTGTGGGAGTCCCGTTTGAGAGAGTATGGATTGACATTGTTGGTCCCCTTGATCCTCCAACCTCCTCAGGCAACAGGTTTATACTTGTAGTAGACCATGCTACTAGGTATCCTGAGGCAATTCCTATGAGGACTGTTACGGCTCCGGCTGTGGCTAAGGCCCTCCTTGGTATTTTTACTAGGGTCGGGTTTCCTAAGGAAGTAATCTCTGACAGGGGGTCAAACTTTATGTCCCACCACATGAAAGCCATGTGGAAAACCTGTGGAGTTACTTACAAGTTCTCAACAGCTTACCACCCACAAACCAATGGGTTGGTAGAACGGTTCAACCGAACCATGAAGAGCATGATAGGTGCTTTAGAAGAGCCTCTTAAGCGTAAGTGGGACCTTCTACTGCCATGCCTTCTCTTTGCTTATAGAGAAGTCCCTCAGGAGGGAGTAGGTTACTCTCCCTTCGAACTACTCTATGGTCATCCCGTCAGAGGTCCATTGGCCCTGATTAAGGAGGGGTTGGAGAGTGCTCCTTCCCCCAAGCCAGTCACAGTGACTGACTACGTGATAGGTCTCCGGAGGAGAATGTCGCACATAATGACGGAAGCAAGCGATAACTTGAAAGCTGGACAAGCATTGGTCAAACACTGGCACGATCAAAAGGCTAACATGGTTGAGTTCGCTCAAGACCAGCTCGTTCTCATTATGATCCCAACAAGGCAGAGGGCCTTGCAAGATAAGTGGATGGGACCCTTCAGAGTTGTGGGTAAACTCGGAGAGGTCAACTATCTGGTGGACTTGGGCAATCCCAAGGAGGCTCCGACAGTCTTTCACACCAACCGACTCAAAGCGTATGTCTCAAGACCAGATGTAGGAGCGTTGCTTCTAGCATCATCCGAGGAAGAAGAAGAGAGTGAAGCTCTTCCAGATCTCCTCAGAGGCTTACCTTTGGACGAAAAAATTGAAGGAGTAAATCTCTCCTCCAATCTGACACCCGAGCAACAAGAAGAGTGCAAATCCATGTTGAATCAGTTTGCCTCTCCGTTCTCGCTTTCGCCAGGCTTGACCCCTTGGGGCCAGCACGACATACTCACTGGTGACTGTCTGCCAGTCAAAAGCAGAGGATACTGAATGTCAGAAAACATATGAACCCACATCAAAGGTGAGGTCAGCAAGATGCTTGATCTCGGGGTAATAGAGCCCTCTACTAGTCCATGGTCTAGCCCAGTCGTATTAGTACCAAAGGCCGGATCTAAAGAGCTTAGATTCTGCGTGGATTATAGAGCTCTTAATGCAGTCACCAAGACTGATGCCCACCCTTTGCCAAGAACAGATGAGTTGGTGGATAAACTTGGTGCCGCCAAGTTCCTCAGCACATTTGACTTGACGTCAGGCTATTGGCAAATAGCCCTGACAGACCATGCCAAGGAGAAAACTGCATTTTCTACCCTCGTTGGCTTATACCAGTTTAAGGTAATGCCTTTCGGATTGAAGAATGCACCTGCTACATTTCAACTAATGGTAAACCAGGTTCTGACTGGGATGGAGGACTTCTGCATGGCATACTTGGATGACATCGCAGTGTTCAGCAATTCCTGGGAAGAACATGTAACCCACCTGAGAGATGTTTTGCAGGCTCTTGGACGAGCCAATCTGACCATAAAGGCGAGTAAATGCCAAATTGGACAGAGTAAGGTAGTCTACCTTGGACATGAGGTAGGAGGTGGAGAAATACGGCCTTTGCTCAGTAAGATTGAAGCTGTGCAAAATTGGACAACACCTACTACTCAAACCCAAGTGAGAGCCTTCCTAGGCCTCACTGGGCACTACAGGAATTTCATAGAGAACTATGGGACCATAGCTGTCATCTCCTCGCCCAAATTTCCTAAAAAGGTTAGATGGAACGAGGAGTGCAATCAGGCTTTTGAAAACCTGAAAAAGGCTCTTTGCCAAGCCCCAGTACTCAGAGCTCCTGATTACCGCCAACACTTCATTGTGCAGACAGATGCTTCAAATGTAGGAATAGGTGCCGTACTCAGTCAACTGGATGGGAAAGGTAGGGAGCACCCCGTTTGCTTCATCAGCCGCAAGCTGAAGGATCCTGAAACAAGGTGGGCAACAATCGAAAGAGAGTGCTTTGCTATCGTGTGGGCTCTGAAGAAGTTTAGGCCGTACTTGTATGGTTCTACTTTTGTCATTCAGACTGACCACCAACCCTTGAGATGGTTAATGCAAATGAAAGGGGAAAACCCAAAACTATTGAGATGGTTGATCTGCCTGCAAGGGTTTGATTTCACCATTGAGCACAGGTCAGGATGTTACCACCAAAATGCTGATGGTCTCTCTAGGATGTATGTCATCGACTAGAGGTATGAGATTCATCCAGGAGTGGATTAAATCCTCCTGTCCCTTAGTCTGGGGGGGGGGGCGAGTGTTAGGGAGAATTCTCTGTTTAGGCTGAATTTCCTAACCTAGTGAGTCCCCCAGCCGCTTTGCTGGATTTCTGGAGTTTGTTTTTTTCCATCCTGCCAAGAGTGAGACTCTTTTCCTCCCACTCTTGGACATGAATGTGTGTAATTCCTTTGAATGTCAATGTGTTCTATGGGCTATTGGGTCTTTTACTCCATAGGGTCTCATATGTTTTTCTATGCGTGTTACACCGCACCCTACGTGACGTAACACTGGGGCGTCCTAGCGTACCTCCACCATAGACTCCATACTCAGGGACTGACTACTGTCTCCCCGGGCATGTAAAGTCACCATTGGCTTTACTAGACCTAAATTTACTAACAGAACTAGTACCAACCATCTTATTGTGGACGTATTAGTAGGGGTAATTCGATTACTCCTAGGTCTGTTACTCGAGGGGGCACTGTCCCATCCCCCCTCGTCGAGTTTTGGCTGGTGGCAGTGGAAACTACTTGTTATGTTCGACCCCGAACATAACCCTATGGGATTCGTCCCATTGTTAGAGATTGATACTTTTCCTCGTTAATCTCTAACGTACCACCGGTCTACTTATCTTAAATAAGTTTATCGGATGGTATTTTCTGCCAGAACTCGGTTTTTAAAAATGGCGTCTGTGTTCGTCTCTGTGACTCCTAAACCAAAGGTTGAGCCCTTTGTTACACTTTTGGCGGGCCTCTGTACAGAGACCCTCCAAAGTGGTGCCATTCTGTCTGGGTTACCACAGGGGTGTGGGAGGGGGTTTAGGCACCCTGGACCGAGTTGCCTTGCCAACTCCGGTCGCACTCTGGTGTGATTGGCCCAAGTGGTGAGCCTCCCCGCTCACCACTTAGCATGTGTTGATTGACAGCTAGGCTGAATGAATGGGGGTTTTCTGCATAAGAGCAGGGCTTTTGGGACTGGATCTTCAGAAGTCGCCACAGGACCTAAGAATCCAACAAGGGTAACGCTGAGCCGACCTGCACGACGACACCTCCGGTGGAGCCCTGCGGAACCGACTCACCACTTCCCGACGACAGAGGAGATCTCCCTGCCGGAGAGTCTCTTCCCCTGACTGGTGGGAACAACCAGTCCCCTTTGCTTTTTCTTCGCCTCAGGACGCAGTGGTCGAATTGCCCGTGCAGAGCACCTCGGCAACCGGATAGCCACTACCCCTGTACCGTGACCAAAAGGTGGTGCCTTGTGACAGAGCACTCCGCGGCTCGTCTCTTCCCTGGTGGTGCACTGGACTTCACTTTTCTTCGACGACGAGATCATCTCTACTCTTGGCAAAGACCCGACGTGCATCCACCACCAGGAACAACTGCCCCCGCCGGAGCTGCCCTCCACAAACAAGGTACCGTGTCCGCCTGGCTTCCCTTTCGATCGGGTTGAGCGAGGTGTCTTAATCCTCTCCTTTCCGTTGGGTCGCCTCCAAGCTTTTTCTCACGTATTGTTCTGAACTGGTTCAATCTTCCAATAACAATTTGCTACATAGACTCGAACACATTTCCACAAAGAGACTTTTTGGGACCTATCGGCTTGCCTCTCTCCGAGTGGGCCTGGCCTCTGAACTTTATGATCTATTGTGGTTCTTGTCTTCTTGCCTTGCATTCTTCCCGTGAAGTCTTGAACTGTGTTGATTTCGTAACCTGCTTAATTTTTCTCTCCCGTCCTAACTGATATTAGAGTGCCATCTAGGTTGAGTCATACACCTCTGTCTGCAAATAAGTGATGCTGGTAGAACCTAGACTTGTCAAAATATTGTTAGGGGGATTGATCGTTTCTTCTTCGTAGAGTAATTGTATTTGACTTGTTTGCCGTGATAGTGCCATAGTGTTTTCGATAGATGTTCCGTTATAAATAAATACCTTAATATCTTTACACTGAGCCTCGTTGCGTGTTTGCTTGTCTTACTGGGAAGAATTGGCCTATATTGTATACTCCACATACTGCTTAACTCTTCTTGAGGGAAGTCTGACTGCTCAGCCACAGCTACCAAGTGAATCTGTGTGGTACAGACTGCTACCAAGTGGGTTTACTGCCAAACACCTGTAGTCCTAAATCTTTTGCAGTGGTCCCAGAAGGAACTGCACAGGTTTCCGCCTAACACCTCCCTTGACTTGTCACTCATTGATAGGCACATTATAAATGCCATATTGTATCATAACATATCCCGAGAATGAAAAAGAAAAAAAACAAGACTGGAAGATTTGAAAGTGTGACATTTAAATGGAATGAAAAAAATGGAAATAGTTGTTAGGAACATTTTCATTAAACTTAAGAAATGCATATGTGCCTTAATAGCAGCACTGTGTGTAACTTCTTTGTAAAAGAAACACAAAGCAGATACAAAACATGTATACAAAATGTTTAAGTGTCACTTAGTGTCTGCACATTAAATATCTTGGCAGTGCATGGATACTTGCTAACATTACCTGTTCCAATCTGTAGGTGCTTATCCAGTTCTGCATTCTGGGACTTCTAGTGCAAGTTTTCTAATGCAAAATGTGCAACTACATCTCCCACAATGCAGAGAAAAAAAAAACTTTATATGCACCTACATATTGGAATGGATCATGTTGGCAAGTATGCATGTACTGCTAACATATTAAACTTCCACATACCAAGTGCCACTTAAACATGTTCTACAAATCTTATCCACCCGCTTTTCCTTCGTTTTACAAAAAAGTTACAGAGTGCTGCTATAAAGGTACATGTGACTTCTTTTACTTTCATGTACATGCTCCAAAATTAAACATTTTTAAATAGCCATCATTTTCCATTTTTCATTCCATACAAATGTCACACTTTCCAACATCACTTATTACATCCCTTACACTCTCACCATTCTCCACCTGCTCACACATATCTGTATACCGCCAAAGTATCTATGTCAATCACTTCACCTTACACATAAATTATTATTCTGTCCCAACCTCTATTATAAGACACCAAACTCTGCTGCAACAACAATCCACCATTGCATTACCACTAGGCCACTGTTGGACTGTGAGGACATTCACTCCAGGAACTGCTCGCAAAAGCACCCTCCACCACATCAAAATGTTAGCAATACACCATTCTGCTATACAAAATTTTGTGCATAGACTGTACTATGCAAAAAGTCCTGCTTTAGAACTCCAAAATTTGAACAACATTCTCCTACTTGGAACATCTAAAGAACTCCTTCGAGAAATAGAGCACATCCAAAGTAAATATTTTGGAACTGAAGTTGACTTAGAAAATTAAGTACATTCAGAAATCATTACGAAAGCTTCACAAACACCAACCTCCTATTAAACACATACAAAAAAGAAATAGCTATTTCAAAACGCATCTGTTATAATACTGGACCAAGTATGTGTCTGTTGTCACAGAACTGTTTATAAAAAGAGCACAAACATAATATATGTGGCCTACAAAATAGAAGTCCTCTCGCACTTGCCTGAGGGCCCTACACTCAACACACTCAGAAAATGTACCCAAGAGAGACGCTCACTATGCACTTACCCCAGTCTCAACCGACCCGGTGCACTTGACCCTCCCCTTCCTGTGACACTCTGTGCACTTCGTGATCCGTACGCACCACACCTGAAGATCCTCTTGTCTGTCTCTACCCTGAATTCACCCCAATTGTACTATTAAAAATGCACAGAGTTGCCGTCAGGCCTATTTGCTATATCCCATACTGTTAAATGTATTTTCTGCACGTACTCTGCCTGTGCAGACTATTATCATCTCAGAGTTTCAAGGGCTCTGAGCGACTGTTGTTTTTTCCCAC
The DNA here is from genome assembly GCF_040938575.1 of Ambystoma mexicanum. Lineage (NCBI taxonomy): Eukaryota > Metazoa > Chordata > Amphibia > Caudata > Ambystomatidae > Ambystoma > Ambystoma mexicanum. Next base: position 569,707,498 of record NC_090933.1, on the reverse strand, counting down.
CCTCATTGATCATTTTGAAACACTTGCCTGTGTATAGGCGCTATATAAATAAACAATACAATACAATACAATGAGGAATCCCAATGGTTTCAATTAGCTTTATATCTAAAACCAGAAAATAAATACAAAATAGCTGACCCCTTAAGAATTTTCACGTACTGCAATACAAAGCTTGACAATAACCAAATGCCATTGCTTCTTCTGGGTATCTGGTCAATCTATAGAACACCAAAGCATCTAATACCAAACCATCGAATTATATGCAACAAAATTTTATTCCATCGAATAGTCATTTTGTTGTATATAATTTGATGGATCCATCAAAATTAGTGGGGTTAGGGTTGGGGCTAGGGTTAGATTCGGGGTTTGGGTTAGGGGTTAGGGTTGGGTTAGGGTTGTGGCTAGGGTGGGTTAGATTAAGGGTTACATTAGGGTTAGGGTTGGGGGTTAGGGTTGGGGCTAGGGTTAGTTAAGAGTTACATTAGAGTTAGGGTTCGGGCTAGGGTTGGGGCTAGGGTTAGGGTTAGGGTTGGGGCTAGGGTTAGATTAAGAATTAAATTAGGGTTAGGGTTAGGGTTGGGGCTAGGGTTAGGTTTAGGGTTGGGGCTAGGGTTAGGTTAAGGGTTACATTAGGGTTATGGTTGGGGCTAGCGTTAGGGATAGGGTTGGGGCTAGGAATAGGATTAGGGTTGGAGCTAGGGCTAGATTAAAGGTTACATTAGGGTTAGGGATGGGGCTAGGGTTAGATTAAGGATTATGTTAGGGATAGGGTTAGGGTTTGGTTTAGGGTTAGGGGTAGAGCTGGGGGGGTGGGTGTGGTGGTTGGGGGCATGGGGATACCCCCCAATATACATGTAAAATTTTAAAGTTACTAAAAAAAGCATTGAAATGCTATCTTTTACATGTAAAAGTGCATTTCCATTGAAACCAGCCCACTTGTATTTTCAATGGACTGGTTCAGATGGAAAGGCACTTTTCCATGCTAAAGATAGCCTGTCGATGCTTTGGCATACAATGCCTTTTTTTAGATGCTTTGGTATTTCGTTCATATTTTTTTGACGGAAGGACTATAAACCCTTCTTCTGACTCACTCCAACGCATTCACAGTGTCTCTTAAGGCTCATTTATTGATCCTTTCCTTTTTTCTCTTTATACCTCTCCTGTAGCTGAAGTTATCCCATCTTCTGGATTCTCCCATCACTTGTATGCTGATGATACTCAGCTCTTTCTCTCCTTTTCCTCATTTTCCACTGATATTCATGCTCAACTTTCTGCTCTTGGATGTTAGCTAATTGCCTGGCTCTTAATGCCACTAAAACTGAGGTACTTTTCTTTCCAGCAAGTAATGTTCACTCTCCTCTCCCTTTTCCCTTTGCTTCCTTTCCTCCTTTTCAGTTATCTATTTCACTTACGACCCTTAATATAGGTCTGTTATTTGACTCAGAACTTTCCTTTAAACACCACATTTCATTATCTGCACATGCTTGTCATTTCCATCTTCATAATATCTGGAAAGCTCGCAAATTTCTAACTTTGGATGCCACTAAGCTTTTTTTGTCATCTTTTATCTTTTCCCGACTTTTTCATTGTTCTTCTGCCATCTTTGGTCTCCCCCTTACTTGCCTGGATCCTCTTAAATCTATTTTTAATGCCTCTATTAATTTGCTTTTCTTTTGGCTCCTCGTGATTCTGGTGCCGATTCATGGAATAATTGTGTGCCAAATTGGTGGCGCAAGCAAGAAAAATCCAGCGCACATGTGCGGATCACAGGCAAGTGATTCATGGAAGTCTGTGCACGTGTTTTTCCAGGGAGCTGCGCTGAAACCGCTCGTGGCACACACGTCACTGCGACATCCCAAACGCAGGGTGCGATGCGCACAGCAAAAGCGCACAACGTGTAGCGCACACACCAAAAAGGGGTTGGAACATACGGAATGGGGAACGACACGTTAAAATGAGGCATAACTGGGGAAGTACTGCAGGGAACTACATGGATCGCCCACACGTGCGCAAACCTCACCTATTCATGTAATCGAATAGGGGAAACCCGCGCACACCAAAAGACACACACAGGCGTAAACACGTCTGCCACACAAAGGCAGACGGAAGAGGCACCATGCAGTATAAAAGTGCGCACAAACAACAAACACGCATATACTGCTACGAGGAATGTCCCATTTCTCGCAGCAGTGATCGCGGGACACCGCAGGAGGAGGAGAATAAGCAGGCCCCACATTTTTTTTTGCCCAGTACCAGCCTTTTTGAGATGCCTGATGACAAGGTTTATGGCAGGTATAGGTTTCCACCTCATATCATCCTAGACCTGGTCACTGAGTGGGAGGATGACCTCACATCACCCACCTTGTACTCCCAAGCACTGAACCCCTTGGAAAAGGTCCTCAATGTCCTACATTTTTTGGCAACTTGGTCATTTCAGCAGACAACTGCCATTGTTTCAGGTGTCTCACAGCCCACGCAGTCACGCTGCCTACACCAGGTGGTGGCAATCATGACTGCGCGCCCCTCAGTCCACAGGCACATATACATGCCCAGAACACCCGCAGAAAGGCAGGCCGTGGTCCAGGACTTTTACAGGGTGGCACACTGCCCCAAAATTCTCAGCAAAATAGATTGCACTCTTGTGGCCCTACGTCCACCTAGGGCCACTGAGAACATCTACCACAACCGCAAGCACTGGCATTCCATCAACATACAGGTTGCATGCGATGCCCACGGAATCATCACCTCTGTCTATGCAAACTATCCTGGGTCCACCATATACAGTATGTCCGCCCTGAGCGGTACCTGGAAGCTGGGAAGCATGGCAACACATGGGTCATTGGTGAGTAGAAATGTATGTGCACATGCGGGCATGTCACACACAGACACATACACAAACCCAACTAATGACAACCATCATCACCTCCCCAGGGGACAGTGCCTACCCTCTGAGCACCCACATGATGACACCAATACGGAACCCCACCACACCACCCCAGGTAAGATACAACACAGCCCATATTGCACCAGGGCCATAGTGGAGCACACATTCAGAGTGCTCAAGTCACGCTTCCACTCCCTTGACCACTCTGGCAGGCAGCTACTATATGCACCCCCAGTAGTGTGCAGGATCATTGTGGCAGCATGTGTCCTGCACAATGTTGCAACACGGCGGGCGTACTGGTGGACATGGTGGTGCCCCCACATCCTCAACCACACGCACAGGTGCTGCTCATGGGAGGGGCAAGGGCACGTGGTGAGGCAGCCCAGACCCAGCTTGTGGCCACATTTTTCACCTAAACTTCCACCACTGCGGAGTGCACACAGGCCTGGCACATACCAGGTGATAATCGATGATGACAAAGAGAAAGTTAACTGTCACAACTTTACCACCCTGAGAATGTTTCCACGGAAGTGCTACATTATGTGCATCCCTAGCTACTTAAACATAACCAATCCGGTGTGACCAAAAGGAACACATGCAAAGTGCATATCCACCAGCTCCCTGCAAAACAGGCCATGAAAATCACTGGTATGTCACCCAAACCCTCCAAACCCCCATTACCTTTGGCGGCGACACCATGACATGGCATGCAACAGCAAACGAGCAAACCTAATGCACAACACATGACAAATTAGTTACAAAGTGCCACGTGATAAATGGAAACAAGCCTGAGACAATCACACCTGACATGGAATCAGATGAAATGACTGACCAACAACCTCCCACACATACAAAGTCATAGTCATATGCATGCCACCAGCGGGACCATCAACATAGGACAGAATGCCTGTTGGCATGCACATTGGACAATCCAAATTCACAAATCCTAAAACCGTGTGCTGTGCATGTCCCCTGCAACACACCACTCAGCACACAGCACAGTGAGCAGCCATTGTGTTGGGGATACACCTTGAGCATCATATAAAAAAGGACAAGCAACTAAAATTACCCATGGACTCATGTACACAATCCCAAAATTGTAAGAGATCATGCACTGCAGGGACACAGCATGGCAGAGAAGGCAATCTGTGTCCACATGTGGGCATGGATGGGTGGTCGTATGTGTGGTGGTGCATTGTGTAAGTGTGTGTGTCAGTAGGGACATGCACTCAATACATGCATGTGAACTGAAGTGACACTCAGTGTCCTGTACACATCACATGTGAACATTGCCATGTGGACACACCAGTGTGTCAAACCACACCAATCCCCTGACACCTGAAAAGTAAACCAAACACAGGAACATCCATTGACCAGCAGAACACATCATGTACATAGAACCCCACATTGACAATGTCAGACAGTGACCAATCACTGTAGCCCAAGCTTACTGTCCGACAGAAAAAGCCCCTCCCTCATTTCCTCATCACCTTGACCTTCAGAAGACATATCTCTGGCGTCTGTCGGCTTCTTCCTCCTATTGTACCTGGCTTCAGGATCCACCCTCCCCTTGGTTTTCTTGTTCTTCCTTTTGTGTAAATAGGGTCCAGCTCCCTCAGAGGCCACCTTGACCGGTAAAGAGAACTCCAAGGAGCCAAACCCCCAAACCAGGGAAAAGGCCTCAAGGCACAAAAAAACCCTGGAAGAGTTATCAGTAGATGAGCTGAAGTTGTAGAATATGTCCAAGTACATGTCCAAGCTGAATGATAGAATAACATCCAAGGTTGCACAGTTGTAGAATGGTTCAACGGGATGGGTAGGAACTTGAGTGGAAAATAATCAATGAGGATGCCACAACTGATGGGTACAGCTGATACTTGAGTAGAAAATAACCAAGGAGGCTGGCACAACTGGATGGTTGAGCTGAAATCAAATCAATCCTTGATAGCGTGAACGAAGAAAGGCAGAGACAGCACAAGTCTGGAAAGACAGAGTGAATGCGAGATTGCCGGAAACAGCTGACTGCTAGTTAAGAGCCAGAACAGTTGAATAGCTTTGGTAAAAGGCCGAAGTCAACATAAAGGTATGGATGTATTAGATGAAAGATAGGAGGAGCGAGAGAGAGAGCGAGAGAGAGAGATGCTGTGGTACAGAAGTGTACCCAGGCTAACCGAGGCAGCGTACGATTACGTGGAAATAACTGCCCGAGAGACGGGTCGACATATCTGCAACAAGGACAGTAGCAGGAAGAAAAACAGGGACCAAAGGCACCAGAGTGTGAAAAACGAGTAAAAGAGCTGTAGTCCAGCAGGAAAACTGCGACGTCATGCAGCAGTGAACTCCAAGAGGGAAGACAGATACAACGTGCCATCTAAGTGGAATGGAGCGTAGAAGTAGTCTAGACGGCAATCTCAGGTGAGGACTGGACCGTGAAGTGTGGTATTTGGGTCACATTCCTAACACTTGCACCTTTGCCACAATTCCGAGGGGCTGAACCTGACACGTAAAAACTTGACATTGTCACCACCCAGCCCCCTCCCACCATCACTGTGGGTTTGACAGCTAAAGGGTGCAGGCTTCCGTCTACAGCATGAAGTGCATCAAACATGTATACAGGCAAGAAATGAAAAAATATGGAAAAACATGACAATGAACTTCAATAAAAGCATAGTTCAAAAATGTACTCACCAAAATTGATTGCAGACATGCCGTGGAGAAAACATCCATAATCCCCACTAGTGATGTATACACAAGTAGTACAGCAGACTGGCCACAGATATGATAAAAGCCCAATGCCCTTGTGTTATTTGCTGTCACACCGAACCATCCTTGCAAGCCCATGGAAAGGTGAAGCAGGAGTGGCATATTTGGCAGGACCCCAAACCACAAACACATACACGAGACAAGCTTGTATGGGCCCAGCTGGAACCCGCAGGGGATGCTTTCAAAAGCCACAAAGCACCACACCGTCACATGAATGCACAATAGACAAACAATATTAATTTTTTTAAAAATGGCCACAAACAACCCGGGGGGGGCACCCAAGAGGTGGGAGATACAGGGTGCACCTCAACACTCACATGTGATGATGTTGAGATAAAAACAAAAACTCCATGGGCTCAAAGCCTGCACGGCCTGACCTGTGTGGAAGATAGGTCGTTGTCCTACTCACCCTCTGGATGAAACCTATCCGCAGGTTACCCCTCCACGGCAGCAAGCATGCAGGTCTGGTAAACCTGGTCCTGTGTGGCAATGACACATAGGTCAGCATGCAGCACCTCACATGATATGTGTGCTTCCTCTTGCAAGTTAGCATGTGTAACATGGAGTTCTGCCTGCATGCCCTCACATGACATCTGGAGCACCTCCCGGCATGCATGTAGCTCAGCCAAGATGGTGTTGTCAAGCTGCTCTAACCTCACTTCTGACCGCTGCCTCTGGGACATGTTGAGCACACCCAGAGTAGATCTGAGGGATTGGTGTTCATCCCTCAGGGCCTCCCTGTGTGCCTCTGACTGAGCAGCAAGTGCTTGGTGCAGAGATACCATTTCAGCCCAGCGTGTCCTGTCTGAGGCCGCCATGCCCAGCCTGAGTGAGCGGCATGTGGACTGTGCTGCCTGCTGCTGGAGCTCCACCTGCCTAGCAGGGGAGAGCATGGATTGGGCCACACTTTCCATGCCTTGAGCAATCTTCTCAATAGCTGCCCCCTGTTGCTGTGAACTGGCATACATGGAGTGCTCCCACTCAGTTTTCCCCGGTGGTGCACGGCCACTGCATTGCCAGACATTACACCTCCGTGACCCAAGGAGCCATGGTCTTGCTGGATTGGTACCACCCGCGGCTGCCGGAGTACATCCCTCCGTTGACATGATGCCCCAGGCACATCAGCAACTGCTGTGGAGTGTGACCGTGCAGCCAGAACCACCACAGGCAGGTGTTCCAACACTGTCTGGCCCCTCATTGCAGGTGTTGCGGACAGAAGATCATCCACATCAGGATCACTCACCGGCGATGAATCGTCATGATGCGCATCTAACTCAACATTGTGCTCAGAGTGTTCATCAGAGCTGGACTGATTGCCAGCCCTGGACACGACGGTCTGGAGCACAAATGGGTTCTCGTGGTCCACCACCCCACGACCCCCACTTGTGCCGGGTTGCTGATGTAAAAGCAACCCTGTGTCTGGAATGACATCACCATTCTCTGGCTCCATTGTGTTATCACCTGTAACGTGAACAGAACAAACATGAGTACACATGTCATGCGATGCCCACACATATACTGAATGTAGTATATCACCTGCATCTCACACCACCTCTGGAAGGCACATATCACAGGCAGAATGTCAGATGGCAACAAAGAGATGGCACATAGCGCAAGCATGTTTGAACAGCCAAATGGCCACAGCTGCAAGTGAATCAGAACACACCATGACACACGTAACATGCATGTAGACATGCATCACTAAATCATCATCAACAATATAACTTCATTGATCTGCTGCTCGGCCCGTACCGGGCGTCATGGGCCCTGAAGACACAGTGAATGTCCCTAGCAAAGTGAGGGCCTTCAACGAGGTATGAGGGTCCATAACGCACAGTACGGTCCAAGCTGCCCGTCCATGAAGCTTCTAGAACACCCCTCAGGGCCTGATTCAGCATTTTGCATTGAATGTGCCAAAAACATGAATCAGTGTGTCAAATCACCATGCCCAGGCTCCACCAGTATTGCAAAGTGGGCCTGGGCAAACCCGTAGTGCACGACAGTGCACCTTCAGGGTTGTGCCGGTTTAACATAAGGGGCGCAATGCTGAAATCTCAGCAGCATTTACGTAAAATAACGACATATTAGTTATTTAACAAAAATGATGCTGAGAACACATGTGTAAATAAACACATTCACACACACCTAAGTAAGTAGCTGCAATGTTGTGCAACACAACTTTGAAGCTGCTTGCATATGTGTATGTGAAAGTGTTCAAATACACCCATGTTCATACACACCTGTGTGGTGTATATGAACAGCATCCTATACAGCAAAGCAAGCAGCTTCAATGCTGCTCGCTTTGATGTATGTGAAAGTGTACACATATACACTTGTAGGCAGCTCCACGTTAATTACAACCCAATGTTGTGGCCTATAATCAATCTGCAGGCTCTACCAGTTAGTATAGGCTGCATATTGACCAATCAATTTTGCTAAACACCCGCTAGTGTGTTCCAATACAGAGTACATGTGTAACAGTATGCATCTGTGCTAGTGCATTACATAACAGTGGAGGGATGAACATTGAAACATACATACCAGGTCACTTTGACATTGCAGCAATGAGTAGGCATGTAGAACTGTGTAACATGGCTCAGAAGTGGGCGGGTGCAGTACATGTGTGTGTTACCAAAAATCTACATCAACATGTACGTCTTGATGTCAATCACTTAACATGACGGCAGTGCAAGGGCACGTTCAGCCATTATGTGCAATGGGCATGCAATGGGTTGCATGGCTACAGTTACCCCCCATTATTGAAAATGCAGGGTGGCATTGAATGGCAATGAAAGGTTGACCAGAGAACTGTGTATTTGCATCATCTCAGTCAACTGACACCACAGTAGATGAGAATTGGACAGTAAGCAGGACACATGATGAACTGTCAGTAGTACACCCATTCATGCAGAAGGCACTACACCAGTTGAGTCAGGGGAGCTGCAACAGGGGTAGGCATGTGCCCCACACAGGCAATGAAACCCTAAACATGCGCGTGATGCAGGACTGAGTCAGAGTGAGCATGGAATGGATGACCAAATGTCATGATTCATATGTAATCCCTGACACAGACTACAATGATCATCCTACCAAGGACACATAGGGACGTGCATGTCATGCACATGGAGCATGAATGGGCACTCATGTCCCCGGAGAGCATCTGCCACCTGCACAGTCCGAGTGAGACACCCTGCATCAAGGACGAAGGATGTACCCCACAGTATGTGTCTGGCATGTTCGCAGGGGGAAGTGTGCATGTACACAGGAGCGTGGAACAGGCCATTGCAGTAGTCCAACATGTTACCCACCAGTGCCATGATGAACTTGAGTTGCAGGGGGGTGGAGGTCCAAGGAAGCATGCCCGCATGGAGTACCCGCATGCAGACTGAACACAAATGCACGTCAATCATGCGATGACATAGTCCGATTGCTGAGGTGAAAGACACCACAGGCTACATGCAGACAGGTCAGTGAGCCGGAACATGGGCAGGAGGAGCTGCCGGGTGACTAGCATGTTAGTAGGGTGCACGTGTGGTGATGAGGACAATCCCTGTCTGCTTCACATGTACAGCATGCATCACAACAGTCATGCATTAGTGAAGCATTGCATGACTCGCACATGAGAACCATGTACACGTAGCATGTAGTGGCAGTCAAGCACATCACATCACACAAGTTAACAACACATGGGCTGGACAAACATGCAACAATACTCACCGGACAGGGCATCATAATCCTGCATCTCTCCCACTCCATCGATCAATTCTGCCGGGATGAACTCTGCAGCGATCTCCTCGCGTACAGTGAGTTCTTCTTCCTCAGTTGGTGGCCCACTGCCAGTCACCTGAGTCATGGCATAATTGGAGGCATGCTTTTGCTTAGCACAGCGTCGGAGGTCATCCCAATGCTTTTTGCAGTCCTGAGCTGTGCGCACCTCATAACAGAATGAATTAACACCATCTGCAACATGCTCCCAGTGTGCCCAACGCTGGGCAGGTGTAGTACGGCAATTTGGGCCCACTAGAATATTGCGTTCGTGTTCCGAAACATTGCCCACAAGGAAGTCCAGTTCCTGCTTGCTGAAAGGCATCTTCCTCAACGTGCCAGAGGCCGGAGCCGTGTCTAGGGTCCCAGCCGCTTGCGCAGGAGCAACCTTTCTCCTTTTGGGCAGTGGTATGGACTCTGACTGGCAAATGCCGCCCTGATCAGTAGGGGCAGTAGCGCTGGTGTACTGGACCAAGGGAGTGGCAGGTGGAACTGGGACAGAAGCCCTGACTTGCGTCAGTGGCTGCTGAGTGCTCTTGACAGGACCCAGCGCAACAACAGCCACTGTGCCAAGGTCTGTGACCAACACAGTTCTTGCTGGCAAACTCACAGCCAGGGTGTTGTTGGCTGCATCTGCCCATGCAGTTGCCAAAACCCGGCTACTTGGGGCTGCATATGACAACACTGCCCCAGGGACATGTGCCTCGGTCAGAGCATCCCTGCGTACACATTGCTTGTGCCTCCTGACCACCTGGAATTCAGCCTGGGAGTCCTCAGGTGCCAACGCATCATGCGTGGGCCAACCCTGAGCCTGGGTGGTGGTCGCCACAGCTGCACCAGCAGCTACCACTACCGTTGGGCCCGTGACAGTAGATGAAACTGACTGCTGGGTCACATGGGTGCCCATGTTAGATGCAAGAGCTGCATCTCCTGGAGCCGCAGGGGGTGGTGGTATGACTGCACCAACACGTGGCAGAACATCCTGCCGAAGTGGCGCACCCCTGCCTCTGTTCCCTCTGCAGCCACCCTGACCATCCTGGACTCCCCCTACTCCCTGGTCACCCCGGCCACGTCCCTGACCATGCCCACCACATGGAGGACGCCAACTGAGGCGCCCCTGACCTTTCAGGGCCTCCCAACCATGGCACGGATGTACTAGTGCCAATGGGAGGTGTACACGACAATTGTCCTGGGCAATTGGGGTGAAGGGGTGGGGTACATGATGTAAACAGCAGCCCTGTGCTCCTGCAAGGCTGTATGTGACCCCTGTGAGAAAATGACAGGTCACGCAATGCTCAGGCACCCCAAATCTGCAGTAAAACGGTGTACGCAACCCCCGGGAACCCACATGTGTGGAATTAACCTCCCGCAGTATGCAGTGGCACCCAGGGACACAAAAAACGCATACGCGTGGGACACACAGGTTACTATGACCTTTAAAATGGGTACGCGATACACAGGGGATCCTCAGTGGGAAAAATAGCATGCGTGACTCACCGTCTGACTTACATGGGAAAGAAAAACACGCATATGCAAGACCCCCACCAAAAGAAGAGGTACGTCCTCAATCCGCTGTGAAGTGATGGTGCATGAAACAACAAGAAGTAGCAACACATGCGTCGGTCTCCACGAAAAGCATGTACAGCAAACTGCTTGGCCGCGCTCACCTTTAACCCGTGTTGAGGGAAACGCCCACGAGCGCCGCGTCACTTACGCGCTTAGGCCCTTTCCTCGAACTACATGCATTGACACGCGGACGTGCTGTTTTTTCACATGCTAAATCAATCTGCATTGAGCTGGCCATGTGACAACACACAGAAGAACCACGCTCCTGCCCCCCAGAGCCCCGAGCTGCCGCCTACAAGCCATCTGCTGCTGCCAGCTTGCCTGCTGCCAATGTGCCCTGCTATTTGGTGCCTGCACAGAAGCCATAGCCAGGGATCCTGTACCTGAGACCACCTCTGCTGACCCAGAAGACTCCTGACTGGTGTACCATCGTTCCACAGCCCAGCCCCAGGACCAAGTTGCCCACCCACACCTGCCTCTGGGGTTGCCATGTCCGACTCAACACCATCTGGGGCCAGTGGCAACCCCGAGTCAGAGAGGAAGAGGGCTGCCCGCTTCACTGAAAATGAAGTTGGCATCCTGGTGGAGCGAGTCCTGGGGAATTATGATGCCCTCTTCTCAAGTAAGCTCCTCAACAGGGATGGATGAAGGAGGATCTGGAAGGACATTGTGGGTGCCATCAATGCGGAGGGGGTGGCATCCCGTGACTACAACCGTGTCCTGAAGCGCTAGAAGGACTTCTGGTCCAGGGCCCTCAGGAAGGCCCGGCACCTAGTTGATCCTCATGGAGAAGTGGTGTGCCGGGACCACCTGACCAACATCCAGATGAGGGTCCTGGAGCACATTAACCCAGCGCTTCACCAACAGGTCCTCGAGATGCAGAACCGCCCGCAGTTGAGTGGTAAATGTCCATGTGTTCATCTCCATCTTAGTGCATGTTGAGGTGTGTCAGGTGCGTGCAGCTTGGTTGTATGTCTGGCATGCCCCAGCTTGCCTGCTGCCAATGTGCCCTACTATTTGGTGCCTGCACAGAAGCCATAGCCAGGGATCCTGTACCTGAGACCACCTCTGCTGATCCAGAAGACTCCCGACTGGTGTACCATCGTTCCACAGCCCAGCCCCAGCACCACGTTGCCTGCCTCTGGGGTTGCCATGTCCAACTCAACACCATCTGGGGCCAGTGGCAACCCCAAGTCAGAGAGGAAGAGGGCTGTCCGCTTCACTGAAAATGAAGTTGGCATCCTGGTGGAGCGAGTCCTGGGGAATTATGAAGCCCTCTTCTCAAGTTCGCTCCTCGACAGGGATGAATGGAGGAGGATCTGGAAGGACAGCGTGTATGCCATCAATGCGGAGGGGGTGGCATCCCACAACTGCAACCGTGTCCTGAAGCGCTGGGAGGACTTCAGGTCCAGGGCCCTCAGGAAGGCCCGGCACATAGTTGATCCTCGTGGAGAAGTGGGGCACCGGGACCAGCTGACCAACATCCAGATGAGGGTCCTGGAGAACATTAACCCAGCACTTCACCACCAGGTCCTTGCGATGCAGACCTACCCGGAGTTGAGTGGTAAATATCCATGTGTTCATCTCCAGCTTAGTGCATGTTGAGGTGTGTCAGGTGCGTGCACCTTGGTTGTATGTCTGGCATGCCCCATGTATGGATGTCTGTGTGCAGAGACATGACAGTAAAGCATGTGAGTCCGGTCAAGCGTGTGCAATGACAAGGGTGTGTGTGTTGCTATGCATGATGTGCACCTTCATGTGACAACGCAAACATGATCGCATGCCTGTGTCTGTACCTGGCCATGTCTGTTGTGTGGATCATGGATTCTGATGTCACCCTCATGGACATGCATGGTGTACATATGCGTGTTACTGAGTGGTGAGTGTGTGACTGGGAGACGCCATGAATGCATGACACATGCACATCTCGATGCATGCATTGACTGTTGTGGCCTAGCTGTCAATGATTGCACTGTGATGGAAGGTGGACAAGGACAGATGCATGACTGTGCAGTGGTGTATGTGCATGTGTGTTGCTTGCAAGGACCAGTGTATTGTGGAAGGTGATGATGACTATGACATACGACAGTGTCACACATGTGCATTTGCTTTGTGTGTAGCAGACTTACGTTCAGTAACCTGATGCTTGTTTTCAATGTCTCCCTTTCCACAGTAGCAAGTGAAGAAGAGGGCGGAGACAGTGCTGTGGAGCAGAGCGGCAGGGATGCCTCCACCGGCTGGAGAAGCAAGGCCCAGTCACACTCCCGGGTTATGCCATCTTCTGGGAGTGAGGGGACTGGTGCTGCATCCGCCATTATGGCTGCAGTTGCCGAGTGGTGGCCCAAGAGGTCAAGGTTGGTAGTGAGCTCCTTGGCAGCGGAAGTGGCAGTTGTGAACCCACAGGCGCAGGACAATTTGGAAGACGGTGCGGAAGCATCCAGGTTGGTGGTGGGTGAGGAGGAGGGCAGCCTGGTGGGTGTGATTCCACTGGTGCAAGTGGTGCAGTCCAGGGACAGGGGCAGGAGGCAGCACAGGTTGCTGTGGAGGTGCTTGTGCGTAATCCTGTCCCTGATTCTGTGACTGCATCTCTCTGCACCAGCAGGGATGCCTCATTCCAGGCCCGTCCACAGGTAGTGGATGTGTCCACATCAACTGACTTTCCCCTACCTGCGGACGAGGAAATCCGTGACAGGGTTGAGCCCGTCCTAGTCGGTGTTTCAATGTGCACACACGTGATTCATGATGATGTGCGTGATTCCAGGAAGGACAACGCACAACATAACAAACAGCTGTGTGCCATCTTGAACTGGCTAGGACGGCTCATTGTCACAGGGTTCTTCCATGTGCTGGCTGCTCTTGCGACCCTCTCCTCCTCTGTACCCCTTATGCGCCAGTTGTCCTCTATGCCGTCTTCCGGCACAGATGCCACCAGGGCACCCTGTGGACCTTCCTCATCCACCGCGGACAGGCTGGTGGAGATCCTATCCCTGCCACAGTCGGGAGTGGGAGGTTCAACAGAGGTATTCACCCAAGCAACAGGATCCCTGGCAATGGAGGATGTGCAGGCAACTTCCAGCAGGGAATGTCCACGACAGCCCCGGGGGTCGTCAGCATCCCGGCGCCAGTCGTGGTGGCACAGGCAGATGACATCAAGACAGCAGCAGCAGGCTTGACATAGGAGGCATCTGGACTCAGGCCATACAACATCACAGGGGCAGGCATCGGCCAAAGGGCAGGAGGACCCTGGACTATGTGTGTCTTCTGTGTGGCAGCGGATGGGCCGTTAAATGGATGCAGAGCGGCGGCGGGCAGAGAGGGCATGGCTCACCATGATCAGGGCGGAGAACTCCATGTTGGCGGGTATTGAGCTTGGCACAGTTTCTCGAGGAGACTCGCAGGGAGTTGGTGGAGAGCATATCAGCATCCCTGTGAGCCCTCGAGGACAGAGCCCAGTCCCGCCTCCGGGACATAGACTCGGAGTTCGATGACGCCCTGGCCAAGACTCTTGGTAAGAACGGTGAGCTGTAGGACTAGCCCGGCGCCATTGTATATAGTTTATTAGGCTTAGGTTTCCTTTTGTTTTATTGTTATTTTGAAGTCGATGGACATTGCTGCACTTTTTGTACATAGTTGTATTTTGTAGGGTTTTTACTATGTTTCATTTGGTTTTGTGATGATGGACCCTAACAAGTTTAATTATGAATAGTGCTGGAACTGTGGATTTTTTTCTATTATGTTTTTCACACCCATGATGGAATGGTTTTCTTTTATTTACCCTTTGGATTCTGAATTTTTGTTTCTGGACATGGACCCCTTTGAGGATTTTCTTTTTTTTGGGATCACACTTTTTATGGATTTTGCATTTCAGTTATGTTCACATTCATTAATTTTTCCTTGGCATGGTTTCTTTTTGTTTGGTTGATTTTATTTTTTAATACATTTTCATCAGTTCACATATTTGTGTTGTCTGCTCTCATTAGTTTGGTGCATGTTTAGTCTTCATTGTCGCTGCTGTATGGCCATGTTGGGCATGCCTTTGGGTGCATGCATGTGTTCATCTGTGCATGACATGCCATCGGGCCTGTACTGGGAAGTGGGGACAATGGATAGGTGTAGAGTTGCACTGTGGGGGGCCAGCGTGAGGTGGAATTTGGGTGGACATGTGCTACATGTATGTATGTTGTGACAATGGGGGTAATTCCGAGTATGGCGGTAGGGGGTTGACGACACCAGTAAGGATGCCGGTGCCGTTAACCTCCTACCGCCACATTCTGAGGTCCCTTAGCGGGTCCCAACAGGAACGGCTGGTCCAACCAGCCGCCCTTAGCAGGACCTGTTAAGGGACCATGGAGCTAATAACGGGCCCTCAATTTGCGGGCCCGCTATTAGCTCCTTCCCCATTGCCATTGAGCCCTATTGGGGATCAAATGGGAATGGGGAATGGTTTTCGGAATGAGGACTTACCAGGACCGCATAGGTCGGAATGTCCCAGTAAGTCCCCATTCCGACTACCCGGACCCGAGTTTGGAGGCAGCCATGGTGCTAGAAGCACCATGGCTGCCTCCAAACTCGGAATGACCCCCAATGTGTTGGTTGGGTGGACATGAGTTGGGGTCTGCTGGCAGGTTGCCGTCACTGTGGGTGGTGTGGGGGGCATGAGTCAGGGCCTGCTGGCAGGTTGCTGTTACTGGGGGTGGTGTGGGGGGGACATGAGTCGAGGCCTGCTTGCAGGTTGCAATCACTGGGGGTGGTGTGAGGGGGACATGAGTCGGGACGTGGTGGTGTGGGGGGACATGAGTCGGTGCCTGCTGGCAGGTTGCCATCACTGGGGTTGAACATGATTGGAGACATGCCTACTGGCATGCTCACAGGTGATGCGGGCTCTGTTGTGGTGTGGCCTGCCTGCTGGCATGCTCACAGGTGATGGGAGCCTCCGTTGTTGTGTGGGCTGCCTGCTTGCATGCTCACAGGTGATGGGGGGGTCTGTTGTGGTGTGGGCTGCCTGCTGGCATTCTCATGGGTGATGGGGGCTCCGTTGTGGTGTGGCCTGCTTGCGAGATGCATTTGCGGGTGATCCGAGCACACGTGTCCTTTTTCACACGATTGGGCTGGGGTGAGGAACGCGTACCTTGCTTGCGCCAGCCGAATCGCATATGAAACTCCTCGCACACCCCGGGAATACACGTACCCCGCTTGCGCCAGCCCAATCGCTTGTAATACTTCTCGTGCACCCCTGGAATATGCATACCCCGCTCGTGCCAGTGGAATCGCTTGAAAAGCGCACTTGTGTACCCCCATATTCGCGCACCCGTGTCGTGAGGAGCCATATGCACCCCCTGCAGCTAGCCCACACCACAGGGGAGCTCCCTACAACCATGGACATGCCCCACAGGCAGCCCATCCACCCTCCCCATGCCTCTCAGGCAGCCCATCCACCCTGAGCATGCCCCACAGGCAGCCCATCAGCCCTGCACATGCCCCACAGGCAGCCCCTCACCCCTGACCATGCCCCACAGGCAGCCCATCCACCCTGTACATGCCCAGAAGGCAGACCATCCACTCTCCCCATGCCCTGCAGGCAGACCATTCACCCTCTACATGCCCCACAGGCAGCCCATCACCCCTGACCATGCCCCGCAGGCAGCCCATCCACCCTGACCATGCCCCACAGGCAGACCATCCACCCTCCCCATGCCCCGCAGGCAACCCATCCACCCTGACCATGCCCCGCAGGCAGACCATCCACCCTCCCCATGCCCCGCAGGCAGCCCATCAACCCTGACCATGCCCATCAGGCAGCCCATCACCCCTGGACATGCCCCGCAGACAGCCCATCCATCCTGACCATGCACCACAGCCAGCCCATCCACCATGACCATGCCTCGCTGGCTGCACATCCACCCTGACCATGCCCCGCAGGCAGCCCATCTCCGCTCGCCATGCCCCACAGCCAGCCCACGCCACAGGGGGGACTTTTTCCATGCAATTGGCCTGGCGTGAGCGAAGTATGTGTATTCTGAGGGGTGCGTGGGGAATTTTACATGCGATTGGCCTGGCACAAGCGGGGTACTTGTATTCCGAGGGGTGTGCAGGGAGTTTTACATGCGATTTGCCTGGTGCGATTCGGGTATGAGTAGTCCAAGTGGTGCATGGGGAGTTTTACATGCGATTGGGCTGGCGCGAGCGGGATACGCATATTCTGAGGGGTGCACAGGGAGCTTAACACACGATTGCCCTTTTGCAAGTGGGGTACGCGTATTCCGAGGTGTGTGTGGGGAGTTTTACAAATGATTGGCCTGGCGCGAGCGGGTACGCGTATTCCGAGGGGTGCGCGGGGAGTTTTACATGCAATTGGCCTGGCACGAGCGGGGTACGCGTATTCCGAGTGGTGCACAGGGAGTTTTACACACGATTGGCCTGGCACGAGTGGTGTACGTGTATTCCGAGGAGTCTGAGGGGAGGTTTTCACATGATTGGGTTGCCGCGTGAGGCCTGAGTGGTGTTTTTAGCACAATTTCGTTGTTGGGGGCTGTATGCTGGTCCACTGGCTTTTGCGCCATGTAGGGGATTTGTGTGGATGTTTTTGGAGCACGGGGCGGGGTTGGGGGCGTAACTGGCGCTGCTGCAGGGTTGCTGTGCCACGCTGTGCCACGGCTGGTTGTGGATGTTTAAATTCATGAATAAGCTGTGCTTCAAAATGGGTTTTGGTGCAAGCAGCTGGCGCAAGCTGGCACACGCTCCCTCTGTGCGCCAACCGCGTGCGCCAATTCTGCACTTGATTCCATGAATTACCCTGTGTATTTCTTCAGCACTTCTAACCTTGGCTGGCTTTCTTTCCAAACCCATGTTAAATTTAACTTCCTATGCCTAGTTTTTAAATCTCTTCATGTTCTCGTTCCTGATTATGTTTATTTTCTGGTCTCATTCTAAATCCCCACTCACACTCTTCGCTCCTGCTCTCACTTTCGTCTTGTCACTCCTCATCCCCCATGTGTAGTCATGTTTCCGTTTTTTTTCTCTGCTCACTCCCTTTCACTGGAATGCTATTCTTCTTCCCCTTCATTCTATCACAATGCTTTTTTTGATCCAGGACTCCCTTAAGTCCCACTTACTTCACTCTGGTTAAATGGTTGTTAAAGTTTTTGTCCTATCTCATTTTGTGTACTGCATGATTCTATGTATAGAGCTTTGAAGTAAAGCGCTGTATACAATTCAAATAAAATACAAATAAATCACATGCTATTACTAACAACTTAGAAATCTTCCCACTTCCCAAAGCTCTCCAACAACTTAACTTGAATGAGACCATTATAATCTAAACAGTACACCCATTTCAATCTATAATATGCCATCAGCCAAAAACAGCCAAATTGCCTCCATCCGAGTTACTAAAAGGCACTCTTAGCAAAGTTGTATTATTGCCATTAGAGCTTAAAGAAAATGTAGAAACTCTAGAGTATGACGGCAAATAGTTCAATCTTTGATTGTACTAGTTAATGGTGCACAAACAAAAGACAAAAAAATGTGGCAACATCTAGTCGACTTAAACAAAGTTAGACAAGCCCTACAATATCTCAAAAGAAAACAATCAATACTACAAAGATATTAACATAGAGATAAACTTAAGAGAAATTACCCAAATAATTCAAGATTCACCACCAACTGGCCAATGTGAACATGTAGATCCTTTTACTGCAGCCGACATTATAAACCAGTATACAATTCCTCCACTACATTCCAAAGACACCATAGAAGATGCACTAGAAAGATATCAAATGTGTCAAGCCAAAGTATCCCCAATGAGCATATGGGAGAAAAGTGTAAAAGCATGTTCTTTTCCTCTACTCTTTCCTACAGGAAAAGGAGGACGATATGATGAAAGATCCATAAAAATTACTGCATCAGAATATCACGCTTTATGAATGTATTCTGAAGACCTCAGATTCAGACAAAATGTAGAGTACATTTTCCGCCTCCTGTTCGAAAGTGAACTAGCAACTCACTAAGAAACACAAAATATTCTAAAAGTACTCTACTCAATTGTACTACAATCATAAATACCATATACGCTTCAATGATATCACTTCATCATATTATAAATACTGTATACTCCCCCTACAGTACCTATAAATACTATAAACGTATTACTATATTATGTGTTGCCAGTGGCCAGATTCTTGGGGGCATGGACATAGCCAACCGCCACAATACAATTAAACAATATAAAAAGTATGTACAATACACCTTCAAATAACACGACTTGCCCTGAACACCCTGCAATCCAAATGATATTGGAGAACATGTTTATTTTAAACTGGTTGCACAAGTGGAAATAGTACAAGCATAAATGACATACAATTTGACCTAGGATCACAGCTAATTAGGACTGAGTGATCATAGTCTGGGTTCCCCAATACTCTTCTCCCCACCCCGACCTCCAGTTCAGACCTCCTTCTGGCCCAGTGGAGCAGGATCGTTTGTGATTAGATTGGTGCCGGGTTTTAGGGTCAATCAGGCTGATCAGGGTTTGTGGGCCAGCGCCGGGAAGTTCCGATCATATTCCTTGGCTGGTGTAACTTTTTCTGCGACCAGGATGTTCCAGAGTTTGATCCACCATAGTGTCATAGAGGGGCCCTTGGTGGTCTTCCAGGTGCGGCCAATTATGATTCTCCCCGCCAGTAGCAGTTGTGTAAGGAGGTTGGCCATTCTCCTTGACCTTAGGTTAGCTCCTGGTGCTGATGCACCTAGTAAAATAATGTCCAGCTCCCTGGGGATTATCACATGAGTAATGTCTTCTATAGCAGAGATACATTGGTCCCGGAAGGATTGTATGGTGTGGCAACTCCACCACATATGAAAATATGAGCTGGGCTGTCCACATTTGCACCAACATTGGGGGTCAAGGGATTGGTTGAAATGATGAAGGTGGGTTGGGGGATAGTACCACCACAGGAGCAGTTTATGGGCACATTCCTGATTAGTGATGCAAAAGGAGGAAGAATGGTTCTAGACCATATGCCCACCCAAGTTTGGTTTTCCAGAGGGTTACCCAAATCCGCCTCCCATTGTACCATATCGAGGGATCTGATGGAAGCATATCCTCCTGCAGAAGCTTGTATAGAGTAGAGATGTTCCCCCTTAGTGGCAGTCCCTGCAAGGTAAGTTCAAGAGGGCCGAGGGTTTGTGTAGCTGCTTGTCGAATCTGGGGATGAGAACACCAATGTCGGAGTTGCGAGTATGATAACCTGTCCGTTTCATTTGGTTGAAAGGTCGATTTACATTGTTCGAAGGAGAGGGATTGGCCATTCTCAAAAAGTTGTCCCAGGGATTCAAGCCCCCCCTATAGTCCAATTTTTGAAGTTCAAAGGGTGGCACCCAGGAGAGAAGGCCGGGTTGTGAAAAATCGGGGAGAGAAGGCCCAGGCCACATGGGATACTCTTGTATTTTGATGCCCAATTCCATACATTAAGGGTGTGTTTGGTGGAGGCCAAGATCCCTGCCCAGGTCTTCCGTAGCGGGGGTGGAATGTGTGGATGAAGCAGAGGGGAAGTGTGAGGTGTGACTGCTCTAGCTCCACTCATTTCGGGGATCCGGTGGTCATGTCCCAAGGTTAAACATGTGCCAATTGAGACGCTACTTGGTATTTACGGAGATTGGGGAAACCTAAGCCTCCCAACCCATCCCATCATTTCCTTCTGGGATATTCTCGCCTTCCTACCTCTCCAAATAAACCAAAGCATTTTCCTCTGCATACGCAGAAGGGAGGGGCAGTGGGACCGTAATGGGCAGGAAGGAACGGGCATAGAGGAATCATGGAAGGAGATTCATCTTGCGGGCTGTAATCCGCCCAATAAGAGAGATTTCCTGTGAGGTCCACCATTCAAGGTCCTTCTCCAACTTGTTACAGAGCGGGGGGAAGTTCAGTAAATATACGTCTTTAGGATGGTCTGGGATCTGGACTGCCAGGTAGGGAATAGATTTCTCCCTCTATTGGATCGGGCATAGGGGTTTCAGGGCCTCCCGCTGTCCAGGCTCCAAGCCTACCCCCAGACCTGTCGATTTCCCGAAGTTGATGGAAAACCCTGCAGCCCTCCCAAATCTGCGCAGCTCTTGGAGAGCTGATATCAAGGAGGGACGGATATCTGTTATGGATAGCAGCATGTTATCAGCATAGAGTGAGATCTTGTGCTGGGAGATACCGATAGGAAGACCTTTAATATTTGGGTCCATTTGAACCCGCTGGGCGAGGGGCACCATTACCCGAGCAAACAGGAGAGGAGACAGGGGGCATCCCTGTCTGGTCCCTCAGGTTAAGGGGATCTGATCTGATAGATTGTGGTTAACCCAGAGAAGAGTTTTTGGGGACTGGTAGTTTGGCAGGACCATTTTACAGAAAACTTGGGCCAAAGTGAAAGGCTTCTATGGTAAACTGTAGAAAGGTCCAGTGTACTTTATCGAAGACGTTGTTGGCATACAAAGCCAACAGGGCCAATTTGTGAGAATCTTGGGTTGTTATGTCCACTAGGTTTAGGGCTCTTCGAATGTTGTCTCTGGTCGATATATGCATTATGAACTCCGTCTGATCTGAGTTGACCAAATTGGGAAAGACGACCGCCAGGCAATTTTCCAGGACTTTCAAATAGATGTTGTTATCAATGTTTAATAGGGAGATGGGCCTGCATGAGTTATTTTCCCTGAAGTCTTTGCTGGGTTTAAGCAAGGCATGGTTATGGATTCTTGGATAGATGGGGTGATAGATCCCGAGACACTAAATTAATTAAAGAGGGCCATTTGTGGGGCTATCGGCTGAGGCTTTAGAGACTTGATGGCTGCCTCCACCTCCTCACCTGTGATTGGGGCATCCAGTTCCTCTATGTCGGGCTCTTTGAGTTGCTGAAGGGTGACACCATGCAGGTAATTCACCTGTTCTGCTTTGTCTCGAGGCGATGCCGACATCGTTTCGGAGAGATGGGTGGTTGCTAGTTGTAGCTTAACATGATCAGCATATTGGACCTTGACCTGGGGGTTGTGGAGGCCCACTATGGTGTTCTGTCTCTTTGTCTTAGCCAACTTCTCCACCAGAAGTTTGTTTGCTTTGTTGGTCTTGGTGTAGTAGCCTTGCTTGGACTTGGCCAGTAAATTCTCTGTCTCCTCTACATAATGGGCCTCCAATTTTTTCTGGGCTGTCTGTAGGGCACGTTGGGTCTTTGGGGACCAGCCATTTCTCGTATGATGGGCCTCGGCCCTTTGAACCTCCTCCTCTAGTTCTGTGCAGGTCCATTGTTTGCATTTATGGTATGCTGCCCCGTGTGCGATCAATTTTCCCCTAACTACTGCTTTCATGGCATCCCAGGTATTATCATGACCCCTGGCCCTGGCAGTCAGGCCACATGGGCTGCACCACGGTCTTCCATCATGGCCCCAGGGGCCCCATCAAGTCCCCCAAGACTCTCTTGGAGTCAGTCCTGGCACCTTTGGCACCAGGCTCATATGGGAAATGGGAAAACTGGAAGTCACAATGGAATTTTCACAACATGGATGCCCCTGCATGGCTCAGTTCCAGAACTGAGCCATGCGGTCTAGCATTTAGGGTGTGGTCAGGCCTGGGGGCACCTGGGATATCTGCAGGCTATATAAGCCACGCCCAAGCTGGAGAACATGCTTTGCGTTACTCTGCTGGTCACAGCGTGACGCTCACCACAATCTGTCGGATCTTGCTCTGCATTCCGGTCCTGATACCTGCAAGAACAAGAACACCGTCAGTATTCGCTTACCTATTAGCGAGCCCTGCTTCTGTCATCCGCTCCAGAATCCCGAACATCCAGCATCTCGGCAAACGCTTGCTCTCTCTCTTGGAAGCCGCAACCTGGGGATAATAGAGAAGCAGCATTAGTAAGCGTTTATTCTTCACATTTAAAAAACAATCAAAAGGCACACGCTTACCTGAATTGGACTTGCTTTTGGTCCACGTCCATTCCGGCCCTTTCAACGACCTGCAAGGAGAAAGACAAGGCTGTTCAACATGCATAAGTGCCAGAAGGCAGTTCGAACAACACCTTAGTCACCGCTCTCCATCTTCTCGGCAACATACAGTCTGGAACTTCACGGCAGCCTTCAAGAAAGAGACAACAAACAGGTTAGCACAAGGAAAACATATAGTGCTGCGCTCTGCGCTTTCACTTACCATCTTGTGCACAGCCCCAGCCAGCACGGCATCACCAGAACTCCTTCCGCACCTAAAAAAGAAGGAAAGACATTAATAGGAGCAATTACAAATAAAAGACAAGCTGCCAAAACAGCAGACTTACCTGACGAACTGAGTCGCAGCAGGTCTGGACTCTGAGGGGCCCGCACCAGTGAAGCAACTAGATTGTGAAGCGGCCATCCACAACACACCCCTGCACAGAACAGCAGGACGGAGAGCGCACCATACCAAAATCCAAGGTGAGGAGAGCACTAACGGGTTGTTGGGTCCACAAGGGAGGTGGGCTCCGGGCCAAAGAGACCATAAGCTAAAATCTAAACTCCTGTGTTTTCAGACCTGGTCCTCAGCCGAACAAGAGTCCAAGGGAGTGGGTCCAAGGTCGGAAGCAGTCCAGCCAGATTCGGTGGTGTCCCCATGGATACCAGGTGAGCGTTACAGGTATTGGTTGGGGATGTGTCTTCTACCGGGTTTCCCGGAAGAAGTTCTGGATCACTTTGGCAATAGAATGTCTTTGTGGCATCTCATTCATGATGGGGTTGTATAGGTTCCAGCGGCGTTGAGGAGGTGGTTCAGGGTTGTGAGCTCTAAGAGTCAGTTTAATCAGGGCATGGTCTGAGAGTACCTTCGTTCCTATGGCCACTTCGTCTACAAAGTTGAGGACTAGTGGGGAGGTCAGCATGAGGTCTATTCGGAAGGATGTCCTATGTGCATGTGAAAAAAAGAGAAGTCTTTTTCTCCCGGGGAAAGCACTCTCCATGAATCCACCATCCCCAGTGTCTGGAACAGGTAGAGAAGGTTTTTGGCGAGCTTAAAGTCTCTGGGGGCCGGAATGCAATATATCTCACAGTGGGTCCGGGAACCCATTGAAGTCTCCTCCTAAGATTATTTGGCCTCCAACCCAGTGCCTCATAGAATGCTTCCTGTCCTTCATTGGGGGCATAGACCGAGATGAAAGAGTAGAGCTGTCCATATACGAAGACCTTGACTTCTGTGTACCGTCCCTCTGGGCACAATAATGTCTCTAGTGCTTTGAACTGCACACCTCTGGCAAAGAGGATAGCTGTATCCCCTATTTTGGTCCCATTAGAAGCTAGGTACTGGGCAGGAAATGCCTATTTCAGAGGTGTGTGAAATCCAGCGTCAGCAAGTGTGATTCTTGTAAGAAGTCCACTGAGCCTTCCATATCCTGGAGCCATTTCAGTGTTGATTTCCATTTGAAGTGGGAGTTCAGGCCCTTTATGTTCAGCAAAATGAAGTTCAATTTCTGATGTGGTGGGGGTTCCCCTGGGGGTGTTTACATTCCGTGGGTGAAGGGCATGGGCCGGGTGTAACTCAGTCTCCATCCAGGACTTCTACCTTCATGCTTCCACAGTGCAGCTGGGCTTTTAACTAGAGCTTCCAACTTGAAGCGCATAACAGTAAACTTATAGGAAGTTGACCCTTCTTTGTCAACATCTTCCATAACCAACTGGAACAAAACTGTCTGTACTTCACTCCAATGGCATTACAATGACATCCACCTTGGAGTCATGGCATGAGCCGTGTGAAGCCCGCTACAGCTAGCTAGCCACTTTATGTTCCTTAGTATTATGGTGTCCACTGGACCAACTGTTTGAGATCACAAGCCTAGTAAAAAAGCCAGTTGTCAAGGCATTAGCAGCCTTCCGCCTTTAGCCCATTGGGTCCCAGTGGAGGGTCACCTTGCATTCCGACCCTTTTGGCCCTTCATCCATGTTGTGAACCTTGGTTTAGGGGGGAGTTCCTCAAAGCCACCATCTGTAGAGTCAAGCAGGGCACCATCCTTCTTTCCAGGTGAATTGGGATGTAGGATCAACTCTGCATCTTTCAGCTGTCTGATCATGCAGGATGCCCCTTTGTAGGAGAATTGAAGTGCAGTAGGGAATAGCCAACAGTATCTAATGTGTTGGTCCCAGATGAATAGTGTCAAAGGGCTCAGGGCCCTCCGCTTCTGTATTTTCATCACCTCTAGGTCTTGGAAGATCTGGAGGGGGACCCCTGCAAGGTTAATTCATCACGGGAGCGACCTATCACCATAATAGCCTCCTTGGTTGTATAGAAATGGACCCGGGTAATTACATCTGGGGGGGATTCGGCTTCCACCACATGTCGGGGACGGAGTCTATGGGTGCGGTCCAGCATGAGATCAGATTTTTCCAGGTGTGGCAGAAGGGATTGGAAAATCTCCCCTACATATTCCGTGAGTTTTTGGTCTGGGATCGAGCAGGGGACCCCCAATAGGCAGGTTGTTCCATCGGGCCCTGTTTTCCAGATCCTCTGGTTATGTTCTAGGATCTCGTTTCTGTTGAATAGGGTCTAGATAGTGCATTTTACCTCCAGGACTGTCGCTGAGTGTTCTTGGGTTAAGTCCTTTACTTCCCCCACTCTCTGTTCCATCTCTACGACCCTCTGCTCCGTCTGTTCAAACTTAGTGGTGGCTCCATCATACAGGATCGAAATTCTGATTTAATGTCCAACATAAAGGCTTGTATGTCTCGTTTGGTCGCAAGCTGACCAGCACCATCTGAAGAAGCTTGAGGCTGAGATTTTGGTCTTTCAGGCTTTTTTCCCTTTTCATTTGGAAGCAGCATAGTAGCGATGTCGGCACTTTGGGAGGTTTTAAGATGTTTACATTGTTTGCAGGATCCTGGTATATTTCGCTGTGCTCCCTTCAGGATGTGGCAACTAGGAGCAGCTGAAGACAACTTCAGGGTTAGGGTGTTGTCGTCTCTTCTGGCCCATATGGTGTGGGCTCCAAGAGGCGTGCACAAAGTAAAGCAGGGGTTAATGCGAGCGCCAGCTCTGAGTCACCTTCTCCTGAGGGGCATTTTGCTTTCTCTGTTATAATGGTGCCTCCCGTGGTAAGGAGATAGCAGCCCCGCCATCTAATTCCCAGTGCTGCATCAGTTGATGTTCTACTGGGCACTCAATATCCCTCCCTCTGGATGTCAGGGGGGAGGAATGAGGAAAGTCGCCTGAGCTCCAGTTTCCTGGTTTAGTTTACTTCAATTAAGCAGTGGTTCCCCTTTTGCATGGCACAGGGTCATTACATAGATGGGCACCAGGTTAGCGCAGTGGGTACCTTTGAAGTGGCGGTGGTCGACTTCAGGGGATGAAGTCAAGTAGAGGAACTCAGAATGGCATGGTCCTTTTTGTTTGTTCGGGTCAATTGGTTCAATAAGGTGCCGGGTCTTCGAGGAGATCAAGTGGTTTTTAACCTTGCTGCTTGTCACAACTAGGGAACAGGGTCCAAAACTCTGTGTGGCACGGAATTTTGAAAATCTCCTCCTGCTTATGGGTGCAGACACAGCTGTAATATGGCCGTAGCAGGCTATCCAAGGTGAGGACCTTGTGGTTTGATAAGGAAGGAGGCACCCTGGGGGGCGTGGCCAACCGCCATGTAGAGCGGACGTGATTTCGGTATGCTCCGCACGATGAGCCATTGATAAGCTGTTTTTCCCTGCATTCAAGCCGGCCTTAGCGTCTTTAAATCACCCCGAGAGCTGCCAGCTGTGACGAGAACCTCCTGGACCCCTCGCATGCGAAGGTGGAAGCCCGGGAGCCGAGGAGAGAAGACCGCGCATCCCACGGCGCGGACAGCCAAGATGGCGGCTTCCATCTGCTGAGCCCGGAGAGCCCAGCGCCAGCTCGCCCTCCGAGAGAAGGCCGTCCTACGTCGCCAAGTGGAATGGTGGGGGGGCGCCCCTGCTGACCCCCCCGGCGGCCACCCCAACGGTAGGCTCGGGAGCCCTGGGCCCGAGGACGAGAGAGCGACTGGGGCGGACGAGGGCGCCCGCCGGCCCTGCTGCAGGAACCACGGGGATCGAGGCCCGGCCGGAGCTAGAGACCGCGCACTACATCGAGTGCGAGCGCCGGCCACCTCGCGCTGCCCCCGGTCGGCGCTGCCACCGGAGCTGCACTCACCATCCATCCTCGCCTTGGTGTCCACAAACCACCCCGAGAGCTGCTACCAGCGACGAGAACCTCCTGGACCCCTCGTACGCGTAGGCGGAAGCCCGGGAGCCGAGCGGAGTGGTCCGCGCACCCCATGACGCGGACAGCCAAGATGGCGGCTTCCATCTGCTGAGCCCGGCGCCAGCTCGCCCTCCGAGAGAAGGCCGTCCTACGCACACCATCCATCCCCGCCCGAGTTGCGCTTCGGCCCGGGCCCCCCTGCGTCCCGGGGGCGGGTTGCTTGAACCGCGATACTCGGAGCGGGCAGCCACAGAGAGGAGCCTCCCCCCCCCACCGAGCACCGAGAGAAGCAGCTTAGGTCGGAACAAGAGGTCTCCCACGAACCACCATATAAGGCCCGGCTCGGACTTATCGCACCCGGCGGAGCTTGGAGGCCCTCGGACCGGCGCCGGAGCGCCAGACACCCCGCAGGAGGGCCCAAAGTGCGGACCATAACCTTACGAGTGCCGGAGGACAGTAAGTGGGCGACCTCTACAGTGGGCACTAAAAACTCGCCGTGGTGAGAGGATGTCCTACTTGGACAAGCCTACGGGGAGGGGAGCCAGGTCTAAACAGCGGCAGACCACCCTGGACGCTTACACAGCCCCCGAACCCCCCAGTCCTGAGTGCCCAACCATGGCGACTGCCGCTGGGGACGCGAGCCCTACTCCAGCGACGCCTGAACCCACCAACTCGCAACTCTTGGAGGCCATCAAACTAATCCAAACGACCATGGTGAACAAAATTGACGCAGTGGCCATAGATCTGGGACTCCTCCGCCATGACGTCCGCTCCCTGGCTGATAGAACTGATGCGCTCGAGACCCAAGTACGTGAGAACTCCGAAGCGAACACCCAGCTTCTGCACGACATGGAAGGCCTCCAGCAAACGGTCAAGAATCTCGAGGACAAGGTGGAGGAGGCCGAAGGGAGGGCCCGCCGGAATAACATCCGGCTGCTCGGACTGCCTGAGGGCATCGAAGGCTCGGACCCCACCAACTACGTGGAAAACCTCCTGCTACAGGAGATTGGCGCAGAGAAACTATCGCAGGGGTTCTCCATCGAAAGGGCTCATAGGTCGCTTGCCAAGAGGCCCCCGCCTGGAGGCCCACCCAGGCCTATGATAGCAAAAGTATTAAATTACAGAGATCGCGAGGTCGTCCTGGCGTACTCTCGGTCAGGGGGCCAGATATTGAGAAATTCGGCCAAGATCGCTATTTACCCAGACTATACCTTTCAAGTGCAGATGAACAGGGCTCAGTTCACCTACACCAAAGCCAGGTTGAAGGCCGCTGGTTTGAAATACATGCTCCTATACCCTGCAAGGCTGAAAGTAATACATAAAAACAGAGCCCACCTATTCGACACGCCGGAACTGGCCCGGGACTGGATGGATGAGCAGCAACTTCCAGACATAGAAGGCAAGAGGCGCAAGCCGCACTGATACACCCACCTAGACTGCCGTATCGCATCGCACCATAAGATCACTGCAACACAACCCCGAAGCAGCTGAAAGGATCCTATCACGCGGAACACCGAGGTTTTAGCTCCCGCAACCCCCCAGGAGCTTGTTCTCTTTTCTTCTGTTTTTTCAGGGTACGTTTACCCACCTGTAGGGCACCCGAAGACCATGCCAGGTCCTAGGGAGCGGAAACGGGACAGTCACGACAAGGAATACCTCGTCAGACCAGTTATCGGTTGGGAAAGTTTTTTCTTAGGGAAAGGGGAGCCAGAAATCCGCACCCTAGTTGGGAACCCTAAAGTTGAAATATCGAGACCGCAGGACTCCTTCAATACCACAGCATCTCTAACGAGACCGAGCCAAGGACCAGAACAAGTGAGAGAACACCACCACGACTATGGCTGAGAAAGTAAAAGTTATGACATGGAACGTCAGAGGCATGAATAGCCACGTGAAACAACGAAGAATCCAAACATACCTGCGACGATGCAAGGTAGGGATCGCCATGCTTCAGGAGACACACCTAACAGAGGCTAAACTGACAGCGCTAGCCAAAACCTGGCGGGGGACCTTGGTGGGATCCTCCTACTCCTCATATGCTAGGGGGGTCCTGGTGTGGATTAACCCGTCAGTCCCTTTCAAAGTCACGGACACCAAAACGGATAACGAAGGTAGGATGGCACTGGTGCAGGGTACCTTGGAGGGAAGAGACCTATGCCTGATTAGCACCTATGCGCCTAACCATGACGCCACGGCTTTCTTCCACTCCCTGAGCTCTAGACTATGCCCCCACGTAAATTGCACCATGATCTGGGGTGGGGACCACAACTGCACTTTAGACCCCCTCAAAGATAGGTCAGACAACAAACACTCCCGCCCGTCCCCCCCTGCCAAGATACTATCCAAACTGATTTCCCACCTGTCACTTAGCGACCTGTGGAGGGAATTGAACCCGGAGAGACGGGAATATTCCTTCTTCTCCCCGCCACATAACGTCCACACCAGGTTGGACTACATACTGGTCAGCCAGGAGCAGCAGGCCACTTTCAGCGAGGCACAATACTTACCCAGAGTACTATCAGACCACTCACCCCTGTCGGTCACCTGGGAGATACACCCGCCCAGACCCCCGATCCCTACATGGAGACTGCGAGCAGAAGCATTGCTTGACGCGGCCTTCAGGGACCACGTACAAGACAGCACAGACGAATACTGGCTACACAATCTAGGCAGCGTAGAATGCATTAGCACCGCTTGGGAGGCGTATAAGGTGGTTATGAGAGGGGACATGCTGGCAGCAGTAGGGGGGACTCAAAAGGTCATTACGAATGCCCTGGCTAAAGCAGAAAGTAGGCTGGGGGAGCTGGAGAACAAGGCAAATCCGACTCCCGAGCAGGTACGGGAAATAATAATACAGAGACAGGCCTGTCTGTCGCACTGGGAGTCCCTGGGGAAATTAAGCTACGCCAAACACACTGAAAGGACACACGCCCTAGGAGACAAGCCCGGCAAACTCCTGGCCTGGCTGTACAAAAGGGAAACCCCTAGGACCCCCATCTGCCACATCCTCAGACCAGATGGCACTCCGGTGCACACCCAGGCTGAAATTAACATGGTCTTCGCAGAATACTACCAGGACCTGTACTCCAAAACCCCGCCCTCGCTAGATACCGGGATCGAGGACGCCCTAGATTGCATAGAGTTACCCAAACTAGACCCACAGTTGGCCGTAGCCCTAGAAGACCCAATCACCCCAGACGAGGTCAAGGCAACCATTAGATCTTTACCCTCTGGGAAAGCCCCAGGTATGGATGGTCTCCCGGGGGAATTCTATAAGACATATGAGGAGACCCTGGCCCCTCTGCTGGCACAAGTGTACAATGAGGCCTTTGACTGCGGCATACTCCCTGACTCCATGAGGGAGGCAATAATCATCCCCTTGCTGAAGCCCGGCAAAGACGGCACGGATTGCGGTTCATATAGACCTCTCTCTATGCTAAATGTCGACTGCAAAATACTGTCGGCACTCCTCGCTAATAGACTACGCAAGGTGATCCCCCTGCTGATTCACCACGACCAAACTGGCTATGTACCCGGGCGCTCTATCACTGAAAATTTACGCAGGTTGCACCACATCATATACCGCACCGAGCAAGACACCCAGAAATACGCGGTGGCATCTCTAGACGCCACCAAGGCCTTTGATTCGGTTAAGTGGGAATGGTTATACGCCACCATGGCTAAGATGGGCATTGGACCCGCCTTCCTCAAATGGACCCAGTTGCTTTACACACACCCCGAGGCCAGAGTGCGTACCAACAAGACGTACTCCGACAAATGGCCCCTCCACAGAGGCACACGACAGGGATGTCCCTTATCCCCCATGCTCTACATCATTGCTGCGGAGCCTGTGGCCGCGTACATCCGGCAGGAATACGGTGGAGGAGGCATTATACTAGATGGAGTGACACACCTCATCTCCATGTACGCGGACGACACTCTCCTCTACCTTAACGACCCTGAGCACCTCCTGCCCTACATCTTGGAGACACTTGACTGCTTCCAAAAACACACAGGCATCCAGATAAACAAAGACAAGTCGTGTCTCTACCCCCTCGCAGCGCTATACAGCAATGAGGGCGGATCCCTGCCCCCACTGGCTCTACAGTGGCAGGTAACGTCCTTCAAATACTTGGGCATTGCCATACACCGTAGCCCGAACACTGAACACATCCTCAACACAGTCAGAACAAAGGATGCACTCACCAACTCCATGGCTTTCTGGGGAAAACTTCCTCTCTCCGTGGCAGGAAGGGCAGGCCTCCTCAAAATGGTAGCGCTCCCACGCCTGCTACATTGCTTCACCAATGTCCCCTACAACATCCCCTCAGCCTTTTTCAGAGACTTGAACAAACTCTGCAGAGAATTCCTGTGGCAGGGAGGAAGGCACAGGGTGGGGCTTGACATCCTCCAGAGACCCTACGAGAGGGGCGGACTGAAAGTCCCTAATTTCGAACTATATTTCCTGGCCAGCCAATTGAAACACGTAATGCACTGGATGGCGGATGAAACCACCACTGACACCAGACTTCTCCAGCCGGCTCTGCCACTACTGCTACTTCGAGACTTGTTGTGGGTCGAGAAAGGGGCCCCACAGCGTCACCCATACCTGGCCAAGTTGGGAACTCAGCTCTGGAAGAGGGCCTGTAAGGCTGTGGGGCTGCGAGACCCTTACTCCCCACAGATCCCCATCGCTGCAGTAATGGCGACACCCTCTTGGGGGCACACCGAGGCTCGATCAGTGTGGGAGCCTTACGGGGTGGCGACACTGGGCGACCTCGTGCACGAACACGAACTTTCTTCATTCCCCGACCTCTGCGAGCTGACGGGCCTGCCCACCGGGCAGTTCTTGCTCCACGGGGCAGTAACTCGGGCCTTAAGGAAGAGATGGCCTGAGGCAGACAATCAATTTACTGAGAACGAAACCATCGAAACATTGCTGGACACTGCCGAGGGAGGCCACGAAACCTCCAGAATATACGAGGCCCTATTACAGGCAACGACAACGAATGAACTAAAATGCAAAAAGAGATGGGAGAGCGAAATGGGCCTCGTGTTCGAGGACAACACATGGGAAAAGATCACCCACTACCATAAAAAGACCTCCAGGAACGCTCGCCTCCAATTAATACAGCTATACATCACGAACCGAGCCTACCTTACGCCTGATGCCATATCTAAGTTCAAGGGGGCCACGCCACAAACATGCCCCAAATGCCATGCGCCACAAGCAGGAATGACTCATATGTTCTGGAGCTGCCCCGCGGTCCTGAGGTTTTGGACCCGGGTGCGAGATAGGGTGGCGCTGGCCGGGATTGAAGTTGAAATTCACGAACCTGCAGCTTGCATACTGGGGACATACAGGCGAAGCACTAAGAACAAGCCCCTAAATAGACTTCTGGACTTGATTTACATAACAGCAAAAAGGCGCATAGCCATGGGTTGGAAGAGCACAAGGGGACCTAGTGAGGCCCTTTGGTGGTACGACCTCAAGAGATGGGCCGCCGCGGAGACGGCGGCTTGGGAAATGGCCATCCAGGTACAAAAACTTGACTCCAGTGCAGATCTTCTCCGCTGGGTAGAGCTAACAGAACCGCTACTCCGCTCAGCAACAACGGACAGCACACCAAACAGTCCTGGCGGTCCCTGCTCGGCACACGAGCCTATTGAAAACTGAGGCCTAACCTGCGGTCTCGAGGGGAGGGGGGTGGGATGGGTGGGGAGGGATTGTTAAGGTTGTTGTTGTTTTTTCCTCTTCTTTTGTTATTACATATATTACACCGCCAAGCCGAAGCGCTGTTTGTTATATGTCTTGAAAAACCAATAAAGATTTTTCAAAAAAAAAAAAAAAAGGAAGGAGGCACCCATGCAGAGCTCAACTGCTTGCTCGGGTACTGGACTTGGAGGCGTTCAGGAGGTGTTAGTCCTGGTCACCTGTTCCATCCAGGAACCAGGGCTGATCTCTATTTGTAGTGTGGGACGTCGAGGGATCACTCCCTGTGCCTACATCATCAGACGAAGCTTCAATCGTGCTGCGGTTGCAGCGGGTGGTCCGTTGGGAGAGACATGAGGCTCATTAGGGCCGGAGATGCTACCGTATGGGTGCGTTGCTCAATGAAGGGCCGGTGCCCCAAAGCGTTCCAGCGGTCTCGGCTGTTTGTCGTGCCTGGGAGCCAGGGCAATGAGGAGCCAATCCCCATGCATATGATGGTAGATGGGGTCTCAGTTTTACCATGGCTGTGGAGGGCGACCGGTTAAGTAGTCGCTTGTCGATAGAATGTAATCACCACCCGGGTTCTCTCTGGGCTGGTTCAGCTGGGCCTGGGGTCAGCGCGTCTCCTCCACTTCATCTCGTGGAGCCCACCAGCCATTTTAGAATGTTCTAATGATGGGCGCTTTGACAACGGCTGTGGTCGGGTGAACAAATGAGCTTTAGGGGCTCAACTTGTTACCAGCAGAGCTCGAGGCATTTCAGTCACCGTATATTATTTTATCTGCCAGATTTATAAACAGGAACTGTGTAATTTTGGTTGCAAAAGCGGGCTTCACACAGAGGCCATTAGAGGAGCATTTTTAACAAAACTACTGGACAGATTTACACCAAATTTACAAAAGCATGCTTGCAGGACCAAGCTGCCATTCCTAGCACAAATTTGGTAAAAACTGTCCAGCAGTTTGGGCTGTAGCCACAAGTAAAAACATGTCCTGTAATATATACTAGCAAAAAGTACCCGTTCTCTGAAATCTGAAAACGGGTTCTGTGGACAGACATGACAACACTCTAATGAATTGCTGAAAATCATGGATCCTAAAGGTCACTTTCCGATTCGCTTATCGCTTGATGTGCTTTGCACTATGAAGTATGATATGATATGATATTTATTTATTTATTTATTCACATTTGTTAAGCGCGCAGCAGCCCGGGGGCATTTGAATAGCAACGACATTGCAGGGCCTGAAGGAATCCCTTTCAATTTTTTCAAGGTAATCCAGGGACCTGGGTCTCCGAAGTAATGCAGAAAAAACCAAATCGATGGTAGTTAAGCCGAAATGCAGAAAAAATGTCTCGCTCAAATTGATGATTGATGATATTTTAATCAAACAAGTCGATAGCTTTGATTATTTAGACGTGAGATTTCAGGCAACTCCAGTATGGGTCCATCAGATAAACAGGGCTGCAGTTGCATTGAACAAATATAATATATTAGTCATGTATGTTAATCTTTATGAAACAAAGCAAACGTGAAGTAAAGTAAAAGAAAAATGTTCTTCAAAATCAAGTAGGCGTCGGCCCCTATCACCCATTGTGCATATCATGTGTACAGCCAAATCCTACTCACATTCCCAGGATCATACCGAGTGGGAAAAAGATTCAACTTTTGTTTCCGCCACTGCCAACCCTGCTTTTTAAGTAGCAGGCTAATAAAACTGCTGACAATGAGGTCTTCTCTAGGACATTGCTGTGACACTCGTGTCCTTCCAAAGCTTGCACGGGAGATGGACATCGCTGGTAAACTGTCACGAGCCTTCAACATCCTTAACCGCCTTGACATTTTTTGGACACGTTAAACGAGAACTAAGTTCTTGGGCCTCATTACAACTCAGGCGGTAAGGGGTTTACGGCAGCGTTAACAGCGCCGACCCTTACCGCCTGATTACGAGGTCCCCTAGCGCCATGGTGCTTTTAACACCTGCTTTTAGCAGGTGTTAAAATCCATGGCGCTAAGGGACCATGGAGTTAATTACGCCACCGTAATTTACGGTGGCGTAATTAACGCCTTCCCCACTCCCATTATGCCCTATGGGGCAAAAATGGGAATGGGGAAGGGTAAATGGGGATTGGGGACTTACCGCCCCGCCTAGGTCGGAATGGGGCGGTAAGTCCGCCAACCACCATGGCGTAAACGTAGTTTACGCCATGGTGGTAAAGTCACGGCCCAGGCGGTAATTTACCGCCTGGGTCGTAATGAGGCCCCTTGTATTCTGCACCAGACACATTGGCCCTCATTACGACCCTGGCGGAAAGTGACTGACCGGACCGCCACAGCGTAAATAGCGTTTCCGCCATTGCACGAAGGAGCAAAGTGCGGCCCATTCCGACCCATCGGGCACGAGCACCACGCCATGGCGGAAGTGCAAAGTCCGCGATGGCGGAAATGACCCCAAAACGGCCCACACCGCCGCCGTACGGCGCCCTAGGTGCAATACCGCCACCCATCACAGCGGACACCGCAGTGTGCGCCTACCGGAAAGTACGGTGACCGGAAATATACGGAAACGGAAGCAAAAACGTGGGCCCGGAACGGGAAACATCCCGCCGTACACCTATAAAACCACTAAAACCACACAACCACTAAAATCACTACCCTGAAACACACCCCAACCCGTCATCCACCCTAGCGAAACCAAGACAAATGGGAAAAGTAGCGAAGAAAGCGTGCGACCGCAAGCGGCAGGTCCACTTCTCCCGTGAGGAACTCACCGTGCTAACAGAGACCCTCCAGGAGAATGCTGCCGTCATCTTCTCCACGCAAATGACCAGAACGGCACTTGCAAACAAGAAGGCCATATGGGCTCTGGTGGCACAGCGGGTAAGTGCGGTGGGGACCGCACCCCGCACCCCACAGCAATGCCGCAAGCGATGGGACGACCTGCGGATACGCGTCCGCAGCATACTCTCTGCCAACCGCAACATTGCCACAGCCACCGGGGGAGGTCCTGAATCACCCATCAAGTTGACCCCCTGGGAAGAAATCTGTGCCTCCACCATCGGAATGGAGAGCATAGAGGGAGTCGGAGGGATGGAGAAAGGAGTGCAGACATCCGAAGATTCAGGTAGGTGGGCCAAATAAAACAATGCCAAATCCACACAGTCCATCCATGTGAAGTACCATGCGTCCACATAGTGCAACAGAAACACATGTCCAGGAGAACGTCCACACACATCGGCCTGATAGCGCACGTTAAAACCCACAATAAATACATAAATAATTAAAAACCCCTAAAACACGCACTACACGTGCAGCAGGCACACCCTAACTGCAGGCTGCCAAACAACTGCACCCTCACTCCACACACAAATGAAAGCACCTCCAAGGCCCCGACCCAAATCACCCTCAGGTACCACCCCAATGCATGTGATACAATGCCATTCCAATTCCCACAGACCCATCAATAACCCTCGCCCTCCTTTACTCCACCACAGGGTCCGATCCAAACGACGAGCTACAGGACACCCCTACCAGCACACCTGCAAAGAGGGCCAAGACCAACGGCCAGAGACCCTCCACCTCAGCTGCACGCATCAAGACACGGCAGCAGCACAAATCAGGTGGCAGCACAGAGGAGGGAACATCAACAGGCACCCCAGCAGCCAGCATGCCCACACCACCACCACCACAGGTCCCCCCAATGGATGCCACAGAAGGCACTGCCTCTGGTGGCAGCAGCACCATAGGTGACACCCCATTGATGGCAGCATGCTCGGACACAGAAAACGGGGATGTCGAAGTCAGATCCATCCATGACCTGTCCCAATCCCCCTGTCTGTCCCATCCCGTACAACATGAGGATACCACGCAGGGGCACCCACAAGACGACGACTGGCCATCCCCCACAAGCCCTGTGGCAAGGCAACATGAGGACAACAGCCCCTCTGTGACACCCCCGCAAATGGCCATGGCCCAGCAGAGGCAACAGTCCCTCGACCAGTTAATCGTGCAACAGCAGCAACTGGCCACGCTCCTCAAGGACCATGCCGATGAATGTGGGGGCACTAAGGCAGACATAGAAACATCAACTGAGACACTTAGGGCAGAAATGGAGAGAGGTACAGAGACGCTAAGGGCACAAATGGAGAGTAGCACCGAGAGCCTGAGAGTCCAAATGGAGAGTAGCACCGAGAGCCTGAGAGTCCAAATGGAGAGAAGCACCGAGAGCCTGAGGGGGGAACTGCATGCGA